>NW_012118369.1:0-723 GCF_000951035.1 Colobus angolensis palliatus
CTTGAACCAGGGAGCCAGAGGTTGCAATGAGCCGGGATGGCGCCACTGCACTCCAGCCTGGCCACAGATTGAGACGCCATCTCAAAAATAAATAAATTGGTCACACATAAAGTTTTTGAAGAAAGTTAAACGTCGTTTGAACTGAAACAGTGGTGCCATGTGGAAATGTCTAGTGTTGCAGGTGATGCCCTGCAGGCCTTCGCACATGCTTTGGTTTCGACTTTTTCTCTCTCTGAGCTGGGGCTGAGTCCCTGTCACTTTCAGTCCTCCCCGTAACTTGTTGTTTATGTGTTTGCCAAGTGACCTGAAGATTTGGGCCTCAGTCCGAGGACCCATGTTATTCTGGGCCACACTCTCAGACGTCCCAGGACTGTCTCGCCTTCACTGTCTGCAGAAGCTGCAGGGATTTTGCAGAGAATATATAAAAAGAAACAGTTTTGGCTGGGCACGGTGGCTCACGCCTGTAATCACAGCACTTTGGGAGGCCAAGGTGGGTGGATCATTTGAGGCCAGTAGTTCAAGACCAGCTTGGCCAACATGGTAAAACCCCACTTCTACCAAAGATAGAAAAATTAGCTGGGTGTGGTGGCAGGTGCCTGTAGTCCCAGCTCCTTGGGAGACTGAGGCAGGAGAATCACTTGAAGTCAAGAGGCAGAGGTTGCAGTGAGCCGAGATCACGCCACTGCACTCCAACCTGGGAAACAGAGCGAGACTCTGTCTCAA
>NW_012118369.1:5143-5864 GCF_000951035.1 Colobus angolensis palliatus
TGTGCCACCGTGCCCAGCCTAGAGCCACTTTTAATTAAGAGTCCTCAGCAGTTATTCAGAGAGCATCTATCTTCTCTTCTGCCTGAGTGGTTTCAGATGTGGCATGTTTTGAAACCAGTTATGATGCTGTCTCTGAAATTTTCTCTTGAGCCATCAATGCCCATTTACAAATATGAAGATAGCCGATGACCTTCACAACGATGGCTTTTTTTTGTTTTTTTTTGAGATGGAGATTCACTCTTATTGCCTAGGCTGGAGTGTAATAGCACAATCTCAGTTCACCGCAACCTCTGCCTCCCAGGTTTAAGCGATTCTCCTGCTTCAGCCATCCAAGTAGCTGGGATTACAGGCATGCATCACCACGCCCAGCTAATTTTGTATTTGTTTAGTAGAGACTGGGTTTTTCCATGTTGGTTAGGCTGTCTCAAACTCCTGACCTCAGGTGATCCTCCCACCTCGGCCTCCCAAATTGCTGGGATAGGGATGGCTTTTTAAAACTTGTCTTCAGCACACAACATTCAAAACTCAGTAATAAAAACTACATATAAGTAATTCCTGGCTGGGTGCGGTGGCTCACGCCTGTAATACCAGCACTTTTGGAGGCTGAGGTGGGCAGATCACAAGGTCAGGAGATTGAGACCATCCTGGCTAACATGATGAAACTCCATTTCTACTAAAAATACAAAAAATTAGCTGGGCATGGTGGTAGGCACCTGTAGTC
>NW_012118370.1:0-1181 GCF_000951035.1 Colobus angolensis palliatus
AGCTACTCGGGAGGCTGAGGCAGGAGAATGGCGGGAACCCGGGAAGCGGAGCTTGCAGTGAGCTGAGATCCAGCCACTGCACTCTAGCCCGGGCGACAGAGCAAGACTCCGTCTCAAAAAAAAAAAGATAGAATTCACCAGAAAAGCCATCTGGTCCTTGGCATTTCTTTGTTGGAAATTTTTTGACTATTGACTCAATCTCTTTGCTACATAGGTCTATTCAGATTTTGAGACAGTTTAGATAGTTTGTATGTTTCTAGGAATTTGTTCATTTAAATTGTCTAATTTTTTTTTAGCATACAATTGTATTCTCTATTCTTTTTATTTTGTAAGGTCAATAGTAACCTCTCTACTCTCATGCCTGATTTTAATAATTTGAATCTTATCTTTTTCTTCTCAGTCTAGCTATAAAGGTTTGTCAATTTTGCTGATCTTAAGAAAACAACTTTTGGTTTAATTCATTTTCTCTACTGTTTTTCTATTCTGTAACTCATTCATGTCCACCATAATCTTTATCATTTTCTTCTTTCTGCCTTCAACATGTTAAATAGGTATTTTTCATTTTAGTATAATATTTTAATTACCTTGTCCTTTCTCTTACTATGTATTTTGGAGTTATTTTCTTGGTGGCTGCCCTGGGGGTTACAATTAACATCTTAATTTATAACAATCAAGTTCAGATTAATATCAACTTAATTTCAGTAGTATACAAAATCTTTACTCCTATATAGCGGTCTCCTATTCCCTTTTGTAGTTTTTGTCATAAATTACATCTTTATACACTGTATGTACATCAATATAGATTTAGTTTCACTCAGTTGTCCTTTTTATTTTTAAAAATTTTAATTTTTTAGAGATGAGGTCTCATGTTGCTCAGGCTGTAGTGCAGTGGTTATTCACAGAGGTGATCATAGCACACTACAGCCTCAAACTCCTAGACTCAAGCCATCTTCCCACCTCAGTTTCCCAAACAGCTGGTACTACAGGGCATATGCCACCACACACATCTCCGCAGCTGCCTTTTAAGTAAGTTAAAAACAAGAAAGACATTACTGTTGATTTTTATACTTTTACATACTTGATTTTATAATCTTTTACACTTTTTTTTTTTTTTTTGAGATGGAGTCTCGCTCTGTCACCCAGGCTGGAGTGCAGTGGCCAGATCTCAGCTCACTGCAAGC
>NW_012118370.1:7420-8124 GCF_000951035.1 Colobus angolensis palliatus
CCTGGCCAACATGGTGAAACCCTGTCTCTACTAAAAATAAAAAAAATTAGCAGGGTATGGTGGCGCATACCTATAGTCCCAGCTACTTGAGAGAGGCTGAGGCATGAGAATCGCTTGAACCTGGTAGACAGAGGTTGCAGTGAGCTGAGATCACATGACTGCACTCCAGCCTGGGTGACAGAGTGAGACTCTGTCTCAAAAAAAAAAAAAGTTACAGTGAACTACAATGGCACCATTGCACTCCAGCCTGAAAAACAGAGGAAGACCTTGTCTCTATAAACAAAAACAGGAGAATCAGAACTATACTACTAAGGAAAGGTTTCTGATATTATCTGTATTACCAAATGGTATTTATATATCTATAAATTATGGTAAGACAGTTTTTGTGTTTGTTTGTTTTGAGACGGAGTCTCGTTCTGTCACCCAGGCTGGAGTGCAGTGGCGCGATCTCGGCTCACTGCAAGCTCCGCCGCCTCCCGGGTTCACGCCATTCTCCTGCCTCAGCCTCCTGAGAAGCTGGGACTACAGGCACCCGCCACCACGTCCGGCTAATTTTTTTGTATTTTTAGTAGAGACGGGGTTTTCCCGTGTTCGCCAGGATGGTCTTGATCTCTTGACCTCTTGATCCGCCCGCCTCGGCCTCCCACAGTGCTGGGATTACAGGCGTGAGCCACCGTGCCCAGCCGACAGTGTTTTAAAGATAG
>NW_012118371.1:0-1569 GCF_000951035.1 Colobus angolensis palliatus
TAGCCAGGATGGTCTCGATCTCCTGACCTCATGATCCGCCCGTCTTGGCCTCCCAAAGTGCTGGGATTACAGGCTTGAGCCACCGCGCCCGGCCTGGTCTAACTATGTTGACCAGGCTTGTCTTGAACTCCTGGCCTCCAGCGATCCTCCCACCTTGGTCTCCGAAAGTGTTGGGATTACAGGCACCACGCCAGGCTCCTTGTATTAAATATAATAAAAACAAAGAGACAATAAAACAAACCCAGGTGCTCCGCTAGCCCCGGAAGCCTCCTCTCTAACTCCACCATTTTGCCTGCCTTCCAAGCGTGCCTATGCCCCACCCTGGGGGGGTTTGATGCTATTTTCCTCCACAGACTTTTACAAATGAATCTTTCAAAGAACACTTTTTTAAAACTTAAAATATGTATTTTTTCTTATGGAAGCTTTCAAATGTACACACCAAGCAGCCGGGCGCGGTGGCTCACACCTGTAATCCCAGCACTTTGGGAGGCCGAGGCAGGTGGATTACCTGAGGCCAGGAGTTCGAGACCAGCCTGGCCAACATGGTGAAACCCCATCTCTACTAAAAATACAAAAATTAGTTGGATGTGGTCCCAGCTACTCGGGAGGCTGAGACACAAGAATCACTTGAACCTGGGAGGTGGAGGCTACAGTGAGCCAAGATCTCGCCACTGGACTCCAGCCTGCGTGACACAGCAAGACTCCGTTCTCAAAAACACAAAACAAAACAACAAAAAAAACTGTACCCTAAGCAAGACAACGGATCCCCCAGGCCCACCCCCAAGTTTCATCAGGGTTGATCACTACTCATCTTGTCTGCCATAACCCTTACCCTGCCCGGTCAAAATGCCTCCTTCCTATGTGATTTTCTTCCAACACTGTCCTATGAAAAAATGTCAGATGCGGCCGGGTGTGGTGGCTCACGGCTGTAATCCCAGCACTTTGGGAGGCCGAGGCGGGCGGATGACCTGAGGTCACGAGTTCAAGACCAGCCTGACCAACATAGTGAAACCCCATCTCTACTAAAAATACAAAAAATTAGCTGGGTGTGGTGGCAGATGCCTGTAATCCCGGCTACTCAGGAGCCTGAGGCAGGAGAATCGCTTTAACCCGGGAGGTGGAGCTTGCAGTGAGCCGAGATTGTACCACTGCACTCCAGCCTGGGCAACGGAGTTAGACTCCGTCTCAAAAAAAAAAAAAAGAAAAGAAAAAAGAAAAAACATCAAACGCAGAGTGGTCCCGAAAGAATTTCACAGAGACCACGATAGAACCACCACCTACACCAGCACTTCCCACCTGAGGCGACTCTGGGCCGAGGGGCCACGTCTGCAGGCCTCTGCGTTGTCACAGCTGGGGAGGCATATTATGATTTGAATCACACCCCCACAGAGACATGTCTGTGTCCTCGACCCCACAACTTCGGAATGGGACCTCGTTTGGAAAGAGGATCTCTGCAGATGTGATTAAGTTAAGCCAAAGTGGCCGGGCGCGGTGGCTCAAGCCTGTAATCCCAGCACTTTGGGAGGCCGAGACGGGCGGATCACGAGGTCAGGAGATCGAGACCATCCT
>NW_012118371.1:2690-3952 GCF_000951035.1 Colobus angolensis palliatus
TGGAGATCGAGACCATCCTGGCTAACACGGTGAAACCCCGTCTCTACTAAAACTACAAAAAATTAGCCGGGTGTAGTGGCGGCGCCTGTAGTCCCAGCTGCTCAGGAGGCTGAGGCAGGAAAATGGGGTGAACCTGGGAGGCAGAGCTTGCAGTGAGCAGAGATGGCGCCACTGCACTCCAGTCTGGGCGACAGAGCGAGACTCCATCTCGAAAAAAAAGAAAAGAAAGAAACAAGGAAGGAAGCAAGGGGAAGGGGAAGGGGAGAAGAAAGGAAGGACGGAAGGAGAGAAAGGAAGAAATAAAGAATAATGAAAGAGATGGAAGAAAAGGAAAAAAGGAAGGAAAGAAGGAAGGAAGAAAGGACAGACAAAAGAAAGAAAATAAATAAAAAAGGTCCAGGCGTAGTGGGTCACGCCTGTAATCCTAGCACTTTGGGAGGCTGAGGCAGGTGGATTACCTGAGGTCAGGAGTTCGAGACCCGCCTGACCAACATGGCAAAACCCTATCTCTACTAAAAATACAAAAAATTAGCCGGGCATGGTGTCGGGTGCCTGTAATCCCAGGTACTCAGGAGGCTGAGGTGGGAGAACTGCTTGAACCCGGGAAGCAGAGGTTGTAGTCAGCCTCCAAGATAGCGCCACTGCACAGAGCAAGACTCCATCTCAAAAAAAAAAAAGAAATAAAAAAGGAAGGAAGGAGAAAGAAAGAGAGAGAAAGAAAAGAAAGGAAAAAAAAGAAAAGAAGAGAGAAAGAAAAGAGAGATGGAAAAATAGTTCCAAGCATGGGAGTGCACAAAAGTCCAGGACCCCAGGAGGGGAAGTGGGGCTGGACGCAGCCTGGGGTCAGGAGAGAGATTTTGAGTGGGGAAGGGCTCCAGGCAGGGGGATCCTGACCCTGCCTGCCTGGAAGAAGTGGGCAGAGAAGCCACCGTAAGTGAAGGGCCCAGTAGTGGGTGGCTGTGGCTGAAGAACTAGATGAATGGCTGAGGGGGACCCAGGGTGTGTGAGGCTGGGGGAGGGGACAGAGGAGAAATCTTGCTAGGCAAAGGAGCAGACTGCCCCACTCCCAGAGAGCCCTGCCTTCGGTCCAAGTTTTCACAGCCAGCCAGGGACAGGTCTGGTAGAAGACGGGGGCAGGTAGACCCAGCCAGGCAGGTTTATCACAGAAAATCCCACAGGCACAAGGAAGGCCCCGATGGGCAGCTGCAGGAAGAGCCGCTGGGAAAGAGTAGTTTTTTTTTTTTTTTTTTTTTTTTTTTTTT
>NW_012118372.1:0-2889 GCF_000951035.1 Colobus angolensis palliatus
ACAGGCTGATAGGGAAAGATCATGATAGATATCTGATTAAATAGCAAAAGCAGTGAGCTTGCATATGATCCTGTTAGAATAAACAATATATATTTATATATAAGAGACTGTACTTATCAGTCTTATAGTACTGATAACTATATATGCATATAACATGTACACATAATAAATATACAAATAAAGATGCACCTATAAGGACTTACACATGAATGAAAATTTTATGCAAAGATACATTAAAGACCACCTTTGGGAGGTGCATTAGCTGCCTGGAATTCTATTTCAGATTTTATTCTATGTTTGAAATTCTTACTTTTTTAATCACATGCAAAATATGAATGTTCTTTTTGTTTTACAACATTGACTTCCCGTGACCTTTCCCAAAGTATCTGCTGTTGTTTATCCTATCAGTGAAAACCCTCAGCAGCATTTCCATTCCTAATAGTGTCCACATGTGAACGTGTTGGGCTTTTCCAGACCACCATGTTTACACGCATGGGCATTTTGTTGAGAATGATGCTAGCTGATTAAGAGAGCTTGTGAAAAAGTACCCACTGTGATTGAAACACTCATTTAATACATTTTAAGTGCCTGAAATGTTCAGCTTCCTTGATTGGTGTTGATTGTTTGCATTTGATTTATTTCCTCAGTATCAGTGTTCATTAAATTACTTAATGCAATGGCCACCCTGTCGTTGCAACTCTATTTAACACCACGTCTTTGGGAACATTCTAATTCACAGGCTGTTCACTTCAGGAGCCAGGCACATAGATGTTTACCATCTAACTGTGTATTGCTCTCGCTCATAGAAATTACTTACGAGGAAAATTATCTTTCAAAAGAATCCACAGCAGTCATGTCTGATTTTTTTTTTTTTTTTTTTTTAGCTATTTATAGCTTTCAGACTTGGCAGCAGTCTTATTATTTTTGACAATTTATTAAGTACCATGAGCACGTTCGTAATGCGATGTTCAATGCTCACAACAGTATGTTTCATCTTCCACATTTTAAACGTCTACCACCCATGAGGACAGCAAGCATTGTGCCAGCAACATTCCAGCAACCCATAGGCCAGATCTTTTTTTTTTTTTCTGTTTTAACTAGGCAGGGTTTCACTGGACATCACAACAGTGCCCAGTCTGAATGAGAATTTTCATATTTCGCTTATTTATTTTTATCTGTGGTGGGGGAGTTGGGGTGCTGGGCTTTCTCTTCATTAATTATTCATAGCCAAAGACTGTTGAGATTGGATTTTATTTCCAGAAGGGATAAGTTGAGTAGTTACGACAGATGTTTTGTGTGTATTTACATCTATACACCTTATTGTGAATGGAAAGTATTGATCAGAGAAGGTGGTCAGAAGGAGTGTCTATGGCAACATCAGGGTGAGTTGGTAGAAATACAACATGTGATGTCACAGAGTACTGTGCTCAGGGAGAGGTCACTGGGAACTTCATAGCGAGAAAGTAAATTGAAAAAGGGAAAACTGCATAACATGTGCGTATTTCTGACTGAAAATATCGGGTGGATCAAGAAAGAGTTGGAGACTGACCAACTGCAATAGAAAAGTCCAAATGAGGCTGAGTTGTAAGTACCTGAGACGTTAGTGTTCCAGAAATGCGAACCCCTTCCCTACAACAATGCCCTTTTCTTTTAGGAAAAAGAAAATCGTAGCAAATGAAGTCGGTGGTAATTGTGGGCAGCTGCAAGTGGTCAAGCAAGGTTTATATTGGAAAAGGGCCCGGAGTGACTTTTCAGTAGGGGTTTGTACTTGCAGACCAAAGTACAAGACGATGAAGAGTTTGAAAATTGTGCCAAAGAGTGAGTTTGTGCCTTCATGCCTGAGTGAGGGCTTGGGGTACCCTCAAGCAAGGAGGGGAGGAAGGTTCACTCCCTCACCAGACATGAATTTATCTGGGGCTTAGATGGTTCTTCCCACACCCACTACACACCATCCAGAGGTGAGAGCCAATAGGTATTTCAAGATAAGCTGAAGAATTACCTCAATAACGTCAGAGACAATTAGTCCCCATATAGGACATTGTGTTAGGCCATTCTTGCACTGCTATAAGGAAATACCTGAGACTGGGCAATTCATGAAGAAAAGATGTTTAGTTAACTCAAGGTTCTGCAGGCTGTATAGGAAGAATAGCACTGTCATCGGTTTGGCTTCTGGGAAAGCCTCAAGGAATTTTCACTCATGGTGGAAGGTGAAGCGGCAGATGGCGTCTCACATGGCAGTGATGGAGCACGGAGGAGAGCAAGATGCTTTTAAATGACCAGATCTCACGAGAACTCACTCACTGTCGTGAAAACAGCACCAAGCCTTGAGAGACTTCAGAGATCCGCTCCCGTGACCGAAACGCCTCCCACCATTGGGGATGACAATTCCACATGAGATTTGGGTGGGGACAACCGTCCGGACTATAAGAGACACTCATGCGCTTATTTTTAGGATGTCAATAAAGTTTGCTGTATCAATTCACAAAAAGAAAATGCTTTAAGAGTCAGGTGGAGGTCGGGCGTGGCAGCTCACGCCTGGAATCCCAGCACTTTGGGAGGTCAAGGTGGCTGAAACACAAGGTCAGGAGTTCGAGACCAGCCTGGCCAACATAGTGAAATCCCTGTCTCTACTGAAAATACAAAAATTAGCCAGACGTGGTGGCGGGCGCCTGTAGTCCCAACTACTCAGGAGGCTGAGGCAGGAGAACTGCTTGAACCCGGGAGGTGGAGGTTGCAGTGAGCTGAGATCACGCCACTGTACTCCAGACTGGGTGAAAAAGCAAGACTCTGTCTCTAAACAAACAAACAAAAATTGTGGAAAATACATGAAAGTGCTAAAGGTGGGACTCCATTAACAATTCTGCCATGAGTGCCATGAGATGGGTATTC
>NW_012118372.1:4459-6201 GCF_000951035.1 Colobus angolensis palliatus
ACCCACCTCAGCCTCCCAAAGTGCTGGGATTACAGGCATGTGCTGCTGTGCCCAGCCATAAGGCAGATCTGTCTTTTCTTTTCTTTCTTTCTTTTTTATTTTTTGATGGAGTCTTGCTCTGTCACCCAGGCTGGAGGGCAGTGATGTGATCTCGGCTCACTGCAACTTCCATCTTCATGGTTCAAGCAATTCTCTGCCTCAGCCTCCCAAGTAGCTAGGACTACAGGTGCTCACCACCACGCCCCGCTAATTTTTGTATTTTTAATAGAGACATGGTTTCACCATCCTGGCAAGACTAGTCTTGAACTCCTGACCTCATAATCCACCTGCGTTGGCCTCCCAATAAGGCAGGTATTTCTTTTTCTGGTTTTTGAACTGATGAAAGTGGGGCTCAGTTACTAGTTAGGTAACCTGAGGCATGTCGGCTTACCTCTCTGAGTCCCACTGTAATAGCCATTCATCTTTATAGGGTCAGGTCTGGCCATATAAGGATGAAACTTGCCCAAGCACTGCCTCTCAAACTTCTTCTGTGGGGAAAAGTAGGATTTACTTCCACCTTCTAACATGGTAATTTCATAAATTTCACATTCCAGAACAGTCCCCTTCTGCTTCAGCAAGATAACAAAGATTAAATACTTAATGAAATTTACAGGAAGATGTGTTTATAATAAAAGCACCCTTGTCAGTAAGATTTTAGGGACTGCCGGTAAGATTTTAGTAAGTGCCATGGTTTTGGTTCAGGCAGAACAAAAGCAAACCCAAAGACTTCCTTGGACACTCCATTTTGTTGAGGAATTATCTGGATTACTCATTCTTTTGCACTTATAATGCTTGGGTCCCCTGAGTTTGTTTAGAGATGAAATAGAATATGTGACCTACAATGGGGCCAAAAAAACCTGAGTTGTAATCTCCCTGGTGCAATGTACCGCAGTGTGATCTTGGACATATGGCTTGAATACTCTGAGCCTCTATTTCCTCACTTATACTATGGGAACAAAATATCCAATGGGTAAAGTTGCTGTTAAGGATACATTTTTAAAATGTGTGGACATAACACACAAAAAGCATCTGGCAAAAATACGTCATAATAAAGCCAGACGTGGTGGCTCCACACCTGTAATCCCAGCACTTTGGGAGGCTGAGGTGGGTGGATCATCTGAGGTCAGGAGTTTGAGACCAGCCTGGACAACATGGTGAAACCCCGTCTCTACTAAAAATACAAAAGTAAACAAATAAATTAGCTGGGCCTGGTGGCACATGCCTGTAATCCCAGCTACTTGGGTGACTGAGGCAGGGGAGTCATTTGAACCCAGGAGACAGGGGTTCAGTGAGCCGAGATGGCGCCACTACACTCCAGCCTGAGGGACAGAGTGAGACTCTGCCTCCAAAAAATAAACATCATAATAAAGGCGAATATTTACTGGGTATTTTCTGTATTTCAGGCACTCTGCTAAGCTCTTGGAAGTCATCACTGCAGCTAATTTCCACAGATTATGAGTTAGATACTATTAGTCTTGTTTCACAAATGTGACCGGGACAAAGTGAGGTACAGTAATTTTCCCAAGGTCAAGGTGGTGGTGCTAGGATTTGAATTCAGTCAGAACTGACTCTAGAGCTTGCTTTTTTAACAACAAAGGCATACTGAGCTCAGTAAAAGTCAGATGTTATTCTTCTTTATTAGAAAAATAAATAATGGCATATGGTTTGTTTTTAAGCAACAGAATAAACCATGCCGATGCAGA
>NW_012118373.1:0-1391 GCF_000951035.1 Colobus angolensis palliatus
ACTATGGGCGCCCACCACCATGCCTGACTAAATTTTTTTTTTTTTATTTTTAGTAGAGACAGGGTTTCACCATGTTAGCTAGGATGGTCTCGATCTCCTGACCTCATGATCCACCCGCCTTGGCCTCCCAAAGTGCTGAGATTACAGGGATGAGCCACTGTGCCCAGCTGCAAGATTTCTTAAACAAACCTTTCTTGAAAAAGCACAAGCCAAAGATGTTGTTAATAAATTTGGCTTCAATTAAAATTTAAAACTTCTGTACACAACAGATAACACAAGTGCAAATAAGCCCCACAGTTTGGGAAAATAACTTTGCAACCTATATCAAGGTCAAAGGACTGTCATCTAGAATATATAATTAACTCTTAAAAATCAACAAGAAAAACATCAACTCAAAAGAAAAGTGAGCAAAGATTTCAAAATGGAAATTTCCAGAGAAGGAAACATGAACACCCAATAAGCAAGTAGGAAAAAAAAAGTCTCAACCTTACTAGCAGTCAGGAAAAATTTTGTTGAAACAATGAAATAGCATCAGATTGGCAAAATTTTTAACACTTAGCAATACCAGGTGTAGAAATCATGAGTTTAACAGGGAATTCTTATATCCTGTTGGTGGGCATGCATGCTGGTGCCAACATTTAAGAGCAACTCCATTTCTTATATATTCCTGGAGAAAGTCTTGTACCCAAGGAAAGCAACAGGTCAATAATAGTTATTTTATTGCACCGCTGTTCATAATAACGAAGAACTGAATACAGCCTGAGTATCAACAGAAGAATGGATAAATACATTACAGTATATGAATAGAAAGAAATACTGTACAGTAATAAAAATGAATGAACGACAGCTTTCTGTATTAACATGGATAAATGTCAGACACCTAATGTTGGGCAAAATACACAAGCTGAAAAAGAAAATTTGCAAAATATTCTTCACACAGTTACAGTGCATACAAATAATCCATGTGCATACTTGTCACCCCCACAATTCCAAAAGTCTTACTCATCTTTGTCTTCCTAGCATAGTGAGTGCTTAAGAAATAAGAGGAGCTGCTCAAAGTTTTACAGAGTAAAGGATTGTATGAATGAACCGATTAATTCCTGTAACTCTGGCATAAAAGTGAAGAAAATGAGAGAGGAGACAGTGAAATTTTTAAATGTCAATCGAGGAGAAAAACTAGACAAAGTGTCAACTGGCCCAGCAACTATAAAGGCTTCAGACATGCCCCTTCGAGCACTGGAAGCTAGCCAGACTTGGGGAGTGAGGGAAGACACAGAGCATTAGGGGAGGGGTAAGCCTAGGATGTTCCTTTACACTCACACACACTAATATAGGGGAGACATCGAAGAAGCAATAGAAAGACATGCAACAATTCCAGGGAGCTTGGAAAA
>NW_012118373.1:3825-4159 GCF_000951035.1 Colobus angolensis palliatus
GGCATCCAAAAGCAAGGCCCACATGGGTTTTACTATACTACCATCTAGTTTCTTCTGATCACCATTATTATTAGTGTTATTATCACCATCTCATGGTCATCCTGCTTCTAAGAGTGTACAGTGAAAAATTTAATTTGCCCTCACCTCCTGAGAGGCGAGTTCTAAGCCCTTAGACTATCTGCCTGAAAAAAAAAAAAAAAAAAAGCATCTTTTACTTGGGGTATGGTGCCAAAAGTGATAGGCCCACATGGGTTTTACTATACTACCATCTAGTTTCTTCTGATCACCATTATTATTAGTGTTATTATCACCATCTCATGCTCATCCTGCTTCT
>NW_012118374.1:0-1300 GCF_000951035.1 Colobus angolensis palliatus
GAGCTGAGATAGAGCCACTGCACTCCAGCCCAGGTGACAGTGCGAGACTCCGTCTCAAAAAAAAAAAAAAAAAAAAATTCCTAACTCTCCATAGAAAGCAGTTTTGTCACTTCCAGAAAACCTCACAAGCAAATGTTAAATGCACTCTTGTCCCTTTAAGACTACATCAACTGATAGGCCAGGCATGGTGGCTCACGCCCGTAATGCCAGCACTTTGGGAGGCCGAGGCGGGAGGATCACAAGGTCAGGAGTTGGAGACCAGCCCGGCCAACATAGTGAAACCCTGTCTCTATTAAAAACACAAACAATTAGCTGGGCATGGTGGCAGGCACCTGCAATCCCAGCTACTCGGGAAGCTGAGGCAGGAGAATTGCCTGAACTCAGGAGGCGGAGGTTGCAGTGAGCCCAGATCATGCCATTACACTCCAGCCTGGGCAACAGTGCGAGACTCTGTCTCGGAAAAAAAAAAAAAAAGACTACATTAACCGAATCTATTTTCAGATTGGACTTCTTATTTAGCCATCAAAAACTCAAGGGCCTTACCTTATATATTGCTCAGGCACCCCTCCACAATCTACCTTTTTTTTTTTTTTTTTGAGATGGAGTCTTGCCCAGACTGGAGTACAGTGGCGCAATCTCAGCTCACTGCAACCTCTGCTTCCTGGGTTCAAGCGATTCTCCTCCCTCAGCCTCCTGAGTGGCTGGGATTATAGGCACGCGCCACCATGCCCAGCTAATTCTTGTATTTTAGAGACAGGGTTTCACCATATTGGCCAGAATGATCTTGGTCTCTTGACCTTGTGATATGCCTGCCTAAGCTGGGATTACAGGTATGAGCCACCGTGCCCAGTCCCTACCTCTTAATCTCAAAGTACATACCGCAGTCACTTTTTCGTGGAGAAAGAAGGAGGGAGGGGAACATCATCTGTGGTTTGTCTGTTGTTTTTTTTTTTTTGAGACAGAGTCTGTCACCCTGGCTGGAGTGCAGCGGTGCAATCTCAGCTCACTGGCCTTCCTGAGCGATTCTCTGGCCTCTGGCTAATTTTTGTATTTTTAGTAGAGATGGGGTTTCACCATGTTGGCTAGGCTGGTCTCGAACTGACCTCGGGTGATCTGCCCACCTTGGCCTCCCGAAGTGCTGCGATTACAGGCGTGAGCCGCTTCGCCTGGCCTGTGGTATTTTGATTACCTTTTCTCAAAACACCCTGGCTGCTGGGCATGGTGGCTCACACCTGTAATCCCAGCGCTTTGGGAGATAGAGGCGGGTGGATCACCTGAGGTCAGAAGTTCGAGACCAGCC
>NW_012118374.1:5787-7103 GCF_000951035.1 Colobus angolensis palliatus
GTTAAATGCTCTAACTTTAGAGTATAATGTGACACCAGTTCAATTGTAAATTTGCATGTGAACTGAAGATCACTCAAAAAAGTGTTAATCCAGATCATCCAAAATATGCCAATATGCTCATATTTATATTGCATATTATAAATTTATATTGTCTTCCTATGTTACCCAGGCTGGCCTCAAACTTCTGGGCTCAAGCGATCCTCCCGCCTCAGCCTCCTGGGTAGGTGCACACTGTTGTGCCTGGATCTAATTGTTTTTGACCCTTTCTTCATATACATGTGATGCATATACATCTTGATATTATACTATTCATAAAATGATACCTTTAAAAGCTCAGCAGTTTTGATACTGTATTCCTTCTTGGTTGTGATTAAAGGTGAAAGATTGATCCAGAGAGGGAAAAAAAAATTTCAGGGACAAGATTTAGGGCTAAGAAAGAAGGAATTTAAATATTTTGAAGTTACTAAAAAAGAAGAGGGAGAGTCTATTTCTGGGATTCTGGGCTAGTTCTTATTTCCCTTTATACTCAATAATTTTAATATATATATATATTCTGTAGTCAAATATATATTTGACTTTTTTTTTTTGAGACAAAGTCTCACTCTGTCATCCAGGCTGGAGTGCAGTGGCATGATCTTGGCTTACTGCAACCTCTGCCTCCCAGGTTCAAGTGACTCTCCTGCCTCAGCCTCCCAAGTAGTTGTGACTACAAGCGTGTGCCACCACACCCATCTTTTGTGTGTGTCTGTGTGTGTGTGTGTGTGTGTATTTTTAGTAGAGACAGGGTTTCATCATGTTAGCCAGGATAATCTGGTTCTTCTGACCTCGTGATCCGCCCTCCTCGGCCTCCCGAAGTGCTGGGATTACAGACGTGAGAGCCACCATGCCCGGCCAGCCATATTTTGATATCTTTTTTTTTTTTTTTTTTTTTTTTGAGATGGAGTCTCTCTCTGTCACTGAGGCTGGAGTGCAATGGCACGATCTTGGCTCACTGCAACCTCCTTCTCTGGGTTCAAGCAATTTTCCCTGCCTCAGCCTCCTGAGAAGCTGGAATTATAGGCGCCCGCTAACACACCCGGCTAATTTTTGTATTTTTTAGTACAGGCATGGTTTCACCATGTTGGCCAGGCTGGTCTTGAACTCCTGATCTCAGGTGATCTGCCTGCCTCGGCCTCCCAAAGAGCTGGGATTACAGGCATGAGCCACTGCACCCGGGCCATATTTTGACATCTTATAAAACTGTTTCTGGCTGGGAGAGACCGCCCTTCCTAGGGCTAACCAATTAGAAATAGGAAAGGACTTTTTTTTTTTTTTTT
>NW_012118375.1:0-2383 GCF_000951035.1 Colobus angolensis palliatus
AGAAAATGACAGAACCATGTGACAGAAGGAGCTTGGTTCCCTGAAAGACTGCATGGAGCTAAGTTTCACCTCCCTCACTATCCCCTGCTGCACAGTTTTGTTTTGTTTTGTTTTTGTTTTTGTTTTTTGTTTGCTTGTTTGTTTCTGAGACAGAGTCTCTGTTGCCAGGCTGGAGTGCAGGGGCACAATCTCAACTCACTGAAACTCCACCTTCCGCATTCAAGCAATTCTCCTGCCTCAGCCTCCCGAGTAGCTAGAACTAGAGGTGTTTGCCACCAAGCCCAGCTAATTTTTGTATTTTTAGTAGAGACAGGGTTTCACCATGTTGACCAGGATGGTCTCAGTCTCTTGACCTCATGATCCACTGGCCTCGGTCTCCCAAAGTACTGGGATTACAAGCATGAGCCACCATGCCCAGCCAATTGGACAGTTCTATCAGTCAGCCTTCAGCTAGAGAAATAGAATAAGTAGGAGATATATATTAAAACATGCATTGCAAGGAATTGGTTTATACCATTGTGGGGCCTGCCTAGAAACATCTGAAATCCTTAGGGCAGGCCATGAGGAAGCACAGGATGGAAGTTTCCAGCACAAGCTGAAGCTTCAGTCCTCAGGTGGGATTTTTTTTTCTTTTTTAATTGATGAATAATAATTAGACATATTTATGGAGTACATGTGATATTTTGATACATGCATACAATGTGTAGTGATCAAATTAGGATAATTACAATATCCATCACCTCAAACATTTATCACTCCAACTTTTATTTGAAATGTTGGGAACATTTCAAATCTCATTTTCTAGGTATTTTGAAACATACAATATTGTTAACTGTAGTCACACTACTGTGCTATCGAATACCAGCAAAACAACTATTAGATAGGTGGGATTTATTCTTCTAGAGGGAATTCTCCACTCTGTTCTTAAGACCTTTCAACTGAAAGAATCAGGTTAAGGTTATCCACGATAATCTCCACCAGTTAAAGCCAACCGATTATGGATTTTAATTACATCTACCAAGTACCTGTGCAGCAACATCTGAATTAGTGTTTAACTGAATAACAGGAGACTGTTTCATTTAATAACCTAGACAAGTTGACACAAAAAACTGGCCATCACATGGTGATGGCAATTAGCAAACACAACCGTGTTAAGTCACTGATGATTGGGGTGTGTTTATTACAACACTGAGAGAAGAGTCCACCCTGACTAATGAAAGCAAATTATCATTCTTCAAAGACTTGGTTTTTAATCCTGAGAGTGGAGAAAATAATAAATCTTTTCTGGGATGGCTATATCCCTAATTAGTAAAGATTAGTGACCCCCCACCAAATAATTCTAGGACTCCTTTACAGGACAGTAGTAGGTTTTCTCCTCATCAGTCTTCCATCTCATGGCAAGGTACTCTGAATCTCTAGCATGTCAGCCTCCCCATGGCCATAAACATTCCCAGGTCAAGCCACTTCATCTCTCACCTGGGCCATAGGCCACTCTCCTAACTGGCTGATATGGTTTCACTCTGTGTCACCCAAATCTCATGTCAAATTGTAAGCCCCACATGTCAGGGGAAATGTTGAAAGAAAGAAAACTCAGCATGCAAAACTTTCAGTACTCTTTTGTATATTTTTTAGGATTTCGGGATCAAGGAACCTGTATCAAGCACTGACTCTGGCTAATTTAAATAGAAAAATGATTTGTTATGGTGATATTGGATTGAATATGGGGACACTAGATCCAAAGGCACAGAGTATTAGAGGAGCAAGGAGTATCCCTAGTTCTGTGTATTGGTTTTCTATGGTGCATAACAAATTATTGAAAACTTAGTGGCTTTGGGAGACACTTATTCACTATTTCAGAGTTTCCACTGGTCAGGAATCTTAGCATGGCTTAGTTGGGTCCTCTGTTGAGAATATCACAAGGCTGCATCAGGATGTTGGCTGGGCTGCATTCTTCTCTGGAAAGCTTAAATAGGGAAAATCTGCTTCAAAAATCCCTCAGGTTGTTGGCAGAATTAGTGTCTGTATGGCTATAGGACTGAAGTCCCTGTTTTCTTGTTGACTGAAAGTTTCTTTCAGTAGGGCTAAGAGGGCTGCTAGAGGCTTCTTCCAGCATCTGGAAACCACTGGAGTTGTACTCAGGTTTCATACAACTGAGGCTGTACTCAGGTTGCTGACCTGCAACCCCGTTTTGAAACACGGCACCTTTCTTTTTCAATGCCAGCAAGGAAGAGTCTCTTCCACTCCAGTATGCTAAGATGAAGACTTATATAGTCAAGGGATGACCTCCTATTACCATTACTATGTCTTATTGGCTAGAAGTAAGTCACAGGTTCTGTTGTACAAGGGTGATATTGGATTGTTCTTGCCTCTCAGAGAGAGTGGA
>NW_012118375.1:7703-8019 GCF_000951035.1 Colobus angolensis palliatus
CTCTGCCACAAAAGCTGGCACTGTCCCATACCGAAGTTGTTCATCAGCTTGGGTATCAGAGTGGAGATGCAGCAGCCCCAGGATGATGTGTTGCAGGGGCAGGTCATAAAACATTATTGCTGAAAGCCACTGAGGTTTTAAAGTCACTTGTTGTAATGCAGCATGTCCAGCCTATTCTAAATAAATTTATCTATTCAAAAAAAAAACGGAGCTTCTTCTACAAAAATAAAATATGTGTCTTTGGAGACTGGAGGGATGGAAATCCATGTAATGCAGAGGTAAAACATTTGGTAAAACTTTCACCTGCTGTAAGAGC
>NW_012118376.1:0-1806 GCF_000951035.1 Colobus angolensis palliatus
AAAAAAAAAAAAAAAAAAAAGGAGAATCTCTGAACAATGGTAGTAGAGAAATAGCAGTGCATCATTTAATGCTAGTGCCCCCAAAATATGAATAAAAACAAAGGAGCAGGAAAATAAAAATACCTCCTCCCTTGTTCCATTACCTATAATTCTATCAATAACTATTAACTACCAAGAAGTGATTACCTTTCTCTCGGAATAAAAATTCTATTCCAACCAAATTCATAAAGTTGATACTACTCAACATGGGACTTTCCCCTTACATTCTAACAGCTGTAGTATTAATTGCATTTTAAAATTCAAGTAGAAATTTTAAAAAGAGGAGGGTGTAGGAAAGAAACCTCAATTAGTAAAGACTAAAGGCAGAAGGAAGCACAGATGCAGTGCCTCTATTCCCCTTTAACTCTTACTTGTTAGGTATAAAATTGAACTTAGGGCAACAATACTTAAAATTATAAAATTTAAATGTTCTTTTCTGGCAAATCAAACAAAAGGTATAATGTAGATCAAATAAGTACGTCACTGTTTAATAGCTCCTGCTCTGAAAGCTTCTTACTAATTTTGATTCCTAGCACCAAACACAATTAGCATTCAATTTGTGAACTGAATATGCTAAAACAGAAGTCACTTTCTTATCTGAAGTTTAAAAAATGATTGTACCTCCTATAAAATTTTTATTTTGTTCAATAATTTAAAGAAAAAGGTCAGCAATTATGACATTAAGAAATGAAGAGTCATGAGATCCACTCCATTAAAATGCTAAATGACCTCAGACCAACAATTTGGCCAGTCTTCTCTTAGCTCCACTGTTTCATGGTCATACACAAAAAAGTCAGGTCATGCTTATTGAGGGAGAACTGAAGCAGAAATCCAAACCAAAACTAAAAAAGATAAGGACACCTAAAAGCAGCTACCAGTAAATAGTAATTCTATCTATCCTTAAGAAATCCCCTAAGCCAGGCATGGTGGCTCAAGCCTGTAATCCCAGCACTTTGGGAGGCTAAGGCAAAAGGATCAATCTTTGGACAATTAAGCACTTTCTGAAATAAGTTAGACTGGCTAATCTTCTATATGGAAACTGTTCTTTAAAATCTTAAGTGAAAGATGATCACTTTCCCTCTCCAGGCAAACAGAAAGAAATTTAGGTGATTATCAAATAAAATAAATTAAGTATAATTTCACAGCAACATGAATTACGAAATCCTTGAGCCCAGGAGTTTGAGACCAGCTTAGGCAACTTACTGACACCCCATCTCTAAAAAAAATAGAAAGATTAGCTGGGCATGGTGATGCACTGCTGTCGTCCCAGGTACTCAGGAAGCTGAGGCACGGCAAACGACTGAGCCTAGAGGGCTCATCATTGCACCACTGCACGCCAGCTTGGGCAAGACCTTATCTCAAAAAAAGAAAAAGAAAAAGAAAACCCCAGTTTTTAGTGAACATTGACATTACAGAAAGATTCTTTGCTTTAAAATTTCAACAAAGAATTTTTTTAAGGCCGGACGCAGTGGCTCATGCCTATAATCCCAGCACTTTGGGAGGCCGAGGTGAGCGAATCCCTTGAGGTCAGGAGTTGGAGACCAGCCTGGCCAACATGGTGAAAGCCGGTCTCTACTAAAAATACAAAAACTAGCTGGACATGGTGGTGGATGCCTGTAATCCCAGCTACTCAGGAGGCTGAGGCAAGACAATTGCTTGAACCCGGGAGGTGGAGGTGTCAGTAAGCCAAATCCACGCCACTGTACTCCAGCCCAGCCTGGGTAACAGAGCAAGACTCCATCTCAAAAAAAAAAAAAAAAAAAAAAA
>NW_012118376.1:1856-30331 GCF_000951035.1 Colobus angolensis palliatus
AAAAAAAAAAAAAAAAAAAAAAAGAATTTCTTTAAAAGGGAGCTTATCCACTGTAGTTATGTATTTAAGAAAAATACACGCTATTTCAGATAGGACAAAGGGGTTCAGAACTTAAACTAATATTTTAGAAAGTACATAAACAGCAACCAAAAAGTCAAAGAGAAAGAAAGCAGCCTTAAAATTACAAAGTAAGTCCACAGAATAGCAATTAAACTGATAAACATCCATCTCTTTAATAAATACATTTTTGGGTTAAAAATTTTTACTGTTGCTTGTGTGCCTATATAGAGGGAAGATTTATTATATTTTTTAGGTTATTCTGGGCTTCTGATAATCAAATGTATAACATATTAACTCCTGAAAACATTTCCAAATGATTTTTAAATGCTGATCCTTTAGAAGACACGTAATCTTTCATTTCTCTTCAAGTTAAAAAAATTAAATAGAAAACCCCTTGAAAAACATCTGAGAACTCTCACCGCTTCTGCTCATCGAACTGTCTTTAATAATGGCAAAAATACCTTTTGCCAGATTCCATCATTTTTTCTGAGACTGTTCCACGATATCATATGTTACCTTCAAAGTCTGAAATTTGGACAATTAAGTGCTTTCCAGAATAAGTCAGACTGGCTAACCTTCTATCTGAAAACTGTTCTTTAAATGATCAAAGTCTTAAGTCAAAGATGATCACTTTCCATCTCCAGGTAAATAGAAATTTAAGTTATTAAAAGAGATTAAGCATAATTTCCTAACAATATGAATTACGAGACCCTAGAAATATATGTTAAGGAAGGTTACACGGAAAAGAAAAACTGATAGGGAATAGTTCTGCCTGAAAAGAAGAACTAAGTGGTATCTTCAAGTTTCTGCAAAGCTATCTGAATTGCACGCAGGTAAGTCATCATTAATCTGATGATGTATGTTAAAGATTGATCATAAAATTTCCTTTAATTATATCTGACTTCAGATTTAAAAGTTGTGAAACCAACGTAAGTAACATAAAGTAGAGGTACTATAATGAAGAGATTAAAAGCATTAACTTTGAAGTCAGACTGAAGTGTGAAGCATTACCCTTCTACTAGCTTCAAGAATTTAAACAAGTTACCTAGCTTTCCTCAGCTTTGTCATTTATAATACAAGAAAAGGAAAAATACTCAGATGGTTGTTGTAAGGATTTATTAACTGTTTAGTATATGCCACATGTCATTATTATTGCAAATTTATACAATGCAGTGTGGTTACCTTCTGAAATTTTTCATGTATTATTTCCAAATTAATTTTCCTATGTTTTCAAAATTCAAGTAGTGCCAACTTTAAAACAATGTTTTGTAACCATTAAAAAAAAAAAAATCTACACCAAAATTTTTTAATCTTTTTTTTTTTTTTTGAGACAGAGTCTCGCTCTGTCGCCCAGGCTGGAGTGCAGTGACGTGATCTCAGCTTACTGCAGTCTCTGCCTCCCGGGTTCAAGCGATTCTTCTGCCTCAGCCTCTTGAGTAGCTGGGACTACAGGGGCATGCCACCACACCCGGCTAATATTTGTATTTTTAGTAGAGACAGGGTTTGACCATGTTGGCCAGGATGGTCTCGATCTCATGACCTCGTGATCCACCCGCCTCAACCTCCCAAAGTGCTGGGATTACAGGCATGAGCCACCGTGGCTGCCTAAATCTTTTCAAAGGTATTCATTTATAGCCTGTTTCAGGTAATTCATCAATCCCTTCATCATATTAGGTCAATTTTTAAAAAGAAAAAAGTCATTATACATATGTGTATACAACTGTCCCTTGGTATTCCCAGGCAACTGGTTCCAGGGCTCCAGGGGATGTTCAAGTCCCTTATATGAAATGGTTCAGTATTTGCATATAACCTATGTACATCCTCTCATATACTTTAAATCATCTCTAGATTACTTACAATACCTAATACAACTTAAACTCCATCTAAATAGTTGTTACACTATGTTTTTTTATTTGTATTATTTTTTATTGTATTTTTATTTTTCCTGAATATTTCTGATGTGTGGCCGGTTGAATCCATGGACGCATAACCCACATATAGAGGGTCAACCATATATATACAGGCACACCTCGTTTTGTTGCGCTTCGCTTTACTGTCCTTTGAAGATACTGCAATTTTTACAAATTGAAGGTTTACGGCAACACTGCAGCTAGCAAGTCTATCAGCAGAGCCATTTTTCCAGCAGCATGTGCTCACTTCAGGTCTCTGTGTTACACTCTGGTAATTTTCGTATTTCAAACTTTTTCATTATTATTATATGTTATGGTGATCTGTGATCAGTAATATTTAATGTTACTACTGTAATTGTTTTGGAGTGCCACAAATGGTATCCGCTAAGACTGCAAACTTAATCAACAAATGTTATGTGTATTCTGATTGCTCCACTGACTGGCGGGCAATTCCCCTGTCCCTCTCCCCCTACTTGGGCCTCCCTATTCTCCGAGACACAACAATACTGAAATTAGGCCAAATAACAACCCTACAATGGCCATCCAAGTGAAAGGAAAAGTCACACATCTCTCACTTTAAATGAAAAGCAAGAAATGACTAAGCTTAATGAGGAAGTCATATTGAAAGCCAATACAAGGCAAAAGGTAGGGCTCTTGCACCAATGACAGCCACGCTGTGAATGCAAAGGAAAAGTTCTTGAAGGAAATTTGAAGTACTACTCCAGTGAACGCATCAATGATAAAAAAGCAAAACAGCCTTATTGCTGATATGGAAAGTTTCATTGGTCTGGATAGATCAAACAACCAAAATATTTCTTTAAGCCAAAACCTAACCAGAGCAAGACTCTAACTCTCTTCAATTCTGTGAAGGATGAGAGAGGTGAGGAAGCTGCAGAAGAAAAGCTGGAAGGTAGCAGAGGCTGGTTATGAGATTTAAGGAAAGATGCTATTTACATAACATAAAATTACAAAGTGAAGCAGCAAATGCTTAGCTAAAGCAAGTTATCCAGAAGTTATCTCGCTAAATTAACATGGCTACACTGAACAAGAGATGAATGCAGCTACATTAAATAGCAGATTTTTCAGTGTAAATGGCAGCCTTCTATTCAAAGATGCTATCTAGAACCTTCACAGCTACAGAGGAGACATCAATGCCTGGCTTCAAGGTTTCAAAGGACAAGCTGACTCTTGTTAGGGGCTAATGCAGCTGGTGACTTTAAGTTGAAGCCAATGCTTATATACCATTCCAAAATCCCAGGGCCCTTAAGAATGATGCTACATTTACTCTGCCAGTGCTCTATAAATGGAACAACAAAGCCTTGATGACAACACATCTCTTTACAACATGGTACACTGAACATTTTAAGCCCACTGTTGAGACCTACTACTACTGCTCATTAACAGTGCACCTAATCATCAAAGAGCTCTGATGGGGATGTACAAAGAGATTAATGTTTTCATGCCTGCTAACACAACATCCATTCTACAGCCCAAGGATCAAGGAGTAATTTTCATTTTCAAGTATTATTATGTAAGACATATATTTCACGAGGCTATAACTACCACAGATAGTGATTCCACTGATGGATCTGGACAAAGTACACTGAAACCCTTCTGGAAAAAAAGTCATCATTCTAGATACTGTTCAAAACAGTCGTGATTCACAGGAGGTCAAAATGTCAACATTAACAGAAGTTTAAAAGAAGTTAATGCCAATCCTTTTGGATGACTTTGAGAGGTTCCAGACTTCAGTGGAGGAAGTAATTGCAGATGTGGTGAAAACAGCAAGAGATTTAGAATTAGCAGTGGAACCTGAAGATATGACTGAACTGCTGTAATTTCACGATAAAACTTTAACAGATGAAGTTCTGCTTCTTATGGATGAGCAAAGAAAAGCAGTTTCTTAAGTTAGAGTCTACTCCTGGTGAAGATGCTGTGAATCTTGTTGAAATGACAACAAAATACCGGTACTGCTTGGATCAACCATGTAACTTTTCTAAGACTTAGTTTTTTCATTCGTGAAAGAGGGATAATATTTGTAAGTGTATAAACAAAGGATTTAGAACATCACATAAACTTAGCTGGTAAAGTAGTAGCAGAGTTTGAGAGCACTGACTTCAATTTTAAAGGACGTTCTACTGTACGTAAAATGCTAGCAAAGATCATCATACACTATAGAGAAATCTTTTGTGAAGAAGAGTCAATCAATGTGGCAAACTTGACTGCTGTCTCATTTTCAGAAACTGCCACAGCCATGCCAACCTTCAGCAACCAACACCCTGGTCAGGAGCCATCAATATCAAAGCAAGATTCTCCACAACTGGTGCTGAAGGCTCAGCTGATCATTAGCATTTTGTAGCAATAAAGTATTTTTAAACAAAGGCATGTACATTTTTTTAGATATAATGCTATTGCACACTTAAAAGACTACATGATAGTGTAAACATAACTTCTGTATACACTGGGAAACCAAAAAATTCATGTGACTCACTTTATTGTGGTGGCCTGGAACCAAACCTGCAACACCCCAAAGGTATGTCTGCACAGGTTGCAAATCTGCACAGCATGTTATTACTGAATACTGTAGGCAACTGTAATAAGTATGTGTGTATCTAAACATATCTAAAAATAGAAAAGGTACACTAAAAACATGGTATAAAAGATAAAAAACAGTAT
Source organism: Colobus angolensis palliatus (assembly GCF_000951035.1). Lineage (NCBI taxonomy): Eukaryota > Metazoa > Chordata > Mammalia > Primates > Cercopithecidae > Colobus > Colobus angolensis. The sequence goes on from NW_012118376.1 coordinate 6,503, forward strand.
ACCCTTACCATAAGTGGGGCTTACAGAAGTAGAAGTTGCTGGGTGAGTCAGTGAGAGAGTAATGAGTGAATGTGAAGGCCTAGAACATTACTATACACAACTGTAGACTTTATAAATATTGTACACTTAGGCTACCCTAAGTTTATTTAAAATTTTTTCTTTTTTCAGTAATAAATTAACCTTAGTTCACTGCAACTTTAATTTTAAAAACTTTTTAACTTTTAGGCTGTTTTGTAACAACACAGCTTAAAACACACTGTGCAACAATACAAAAATATTTTCTTTCTTTATATCCTTATTCTATAAGTTTTTTTCTAATTTTTTTTTCCCTTACTTTTAAACCTTTTTGTTAAAAAACAAAGGCACAAACATACACATCGGCCTAGGCCTACACAGTATTGGGATCATCACTATCACTGTCTTCCACCTCCACATCTTGTCCCACTGGAAGATCTTTGGAGACAGTATCATGCATGGAGCTGTCATTTCATATAATAATGTCTTCTTCTGGAATACCTCCTGAAGGACCTACCTGAGGCCATTTTATAGTTAGCTTGCTTTTTAAGCATGAAGTGTACACTCACAAATAATGATAAAAAGTATAGTACAGCAAAAACCAAGTGACAGGAATTTTTCAGCTCTATCATCATCTTATGAGACCACCATCATGTATGTGGTCTGTCATTAACCAAAACATCATTATGCAGCACATTACTGTATATGTATAATTTAAGGTGTTTTTAACATTTAACTACACAGAAAAGCTCTAGAATTCTTTATTTCATAACTATTAAAAAGAAGAGGGTTATTTTCTCGTGACTCCTAGAGTACAAAGATACTTTTAGGGAAGGAAACAAATAGCTAAAAAATACAAGTTGTATTGATAAATCTACCTAGCATAAATTTTAGTTAATCCTCATAGTAATATGCTTGCATTAAAATAAAGATTCTTTCATAAGCTTAATCTGTTTATATATTTAACTTTCTCAGCTTCACTTCTTCAACTGAATAGTAAATACTCTGCCCTCTATCAGTCATGTTGTTTAAGTCAATAAGAATTTAGTAATAATCAGTAATTCTATACTATAATACAGTCTTCAGACAATGTTTACAGCCTTTTATCCCTTTCATATCACAACTGAACTGAAATATACCAATTTTTAAAATATTTAAAATGTTATAAATTTTGAAAAGAAAATATGAAAATGACTAAAAAGCACAGTATACTGAACAAACTTATTCCATTCCAAAATTGTTTTATTTTAAAACTAAGCCCTATTTTGTATTAGAGAAGCTCCAAATTTAAAAGAACCCTGTGGTTTCCTTTGTAAAGTAACAAAGTTTCTTTTTGTTGTTGTTACTTAAAATGGTAAGTCATTCTTAAACTTATTTATACAAGCTGAAATTTTGCCGTAACTGTTGTCCTCAAAGGTATATCTGTATAGGAACAATCAGATATATACAAATAAAATGTAATAAGCAACAGAAATTAGGTAAAATGTTAGTGAATACTGCCATAATTTTTGCCTTCCCCCAAGAAACAGTATAATGGAAAAACTGTGAGTACCACTTGGATCAATCATGTAACATTTCTAAAACAGTTTCTTCATTAGTGAAAAAGGGATAATACCTTGCAAGTGTATTTGTTCAGGATTTTAAAAATTGTGTATACAATGTACAGTATGCTGACATATAATGGATACTAAATAAACAATGGTTATGGTTATTATATATATATATATTTTTTTTTTTTTTTTTTGAGACGGCATCTCACTCTGTTGCTGAGGATGGAGTACAGTGGCACAATCTCCGCTCACTGCAATCTCCGCCTCCCAGGTTCAAGCAATTCTCTTCCTCACCCTCCCAAGTAGCTGGGATTACAGGCACCTGCCATCATGCCTGGCTAATTTTTGCATTTTTAGTAGCGATGCGGTTTCACCATCTTGGCCAGGCTGGTCTTGAACTCCTGACCTCGTGATCCACCCACCTCGGCCTCCCAAAGTGCTGAGATTACAGACATGAGCCACCATGCCCGGCTGGTTATTATTAATAGCAAACAAGCTGATTTGTTTGTTTCATCAGACGGACCATTAAAAATGTGTTCTGCTGACCAGCTTACAGGTTTCATATAAAACAAAAAATCTTGTGTGAGAAGAGGTAGTTAAGTCCCTACCCACGTAAACAAAAAATTCAATATTTATGATAGCAATGTAACCATATGTGAATGCAAATCAGGAGATTCCTAATCTGAGGTCTTGCTATTAGTATTTTTTAAGGTCTTGGGGCTAAATCTATTTCCCCATTGCAGGTATAGAAATAAGCTTATAAGCAAAACAGATGGAGAGTATAGGGTCAGAGGCAGTGGATATGAACAGAAGTCAGGACTCTGTCATGGAAGAAAGCTAAATAAGAAAAACAGAACACATAAGTGAAAATGGGGCCATTAGTAAGAACCTGAGTATTATAAAAGCGTTACCTCTGACCCCAACCACAGTACACTGATATTTTGCCAGTCTTCTATATTAGTAAAAAGAGCTTCATGTAGCATAGGGTTTTAAGTGAGACTGCTGCAGAAGCATTTTTCAACACACAATATTATTTTAGGGATAAGTTTATTAGATCCTTTGCTAAAGAACACATGCAGCTCTTTCTACACTGACACCTGCGTCTTAAAGCAAGATGAGGTTGGGTCAATAAAATAAAATATGACCTTTCAGTACGAACAAAAGAGTCAATACTTTATGGAGAGAGAAAAACATTCAAAATGAAGGCCAACAGGCTGGGTGTAGTGGCTCATGCCTGTAATCCCAGAACTTTGGGAGGCTAAGGTAGAAGGCTCACTTGAGGCCAGGAACTTGAGACCAAACTGGACATCACAGCAAGACCGTCTCTACAAAAAAAAAAAAAGGAATATATAAAAAGATTTCAAAGAATAAGGTCAAAAAGTTCAAGTTACTTCTATTTCTGTACTTTCATTTTTCATAATGTTTAAGATAGCATAAAGACTGGTGCTTAGCTATACTGGAAATTCATTATAATAATTCTTCATAATAGCAGAAACTAGTTTTTTGAAAAAAGGAAGATGAGATAGCAAGATTCTAAAAGGCTCTTGTTATATAGTCTCTTCTAGTAGATGACGTTCCACAGAATGTGAGATCCACTACAGCAAGGCTGTATTAAAATGAACCTTTATTATCCAGCACCTTGCATGTGTGCATTACAATAATAACTTACGTTCAAAACCAAGAACATTGGTCCTTCTCAATTATCAGATATTAAACTATATTTAATTGACGTTCCATGTCAAGTAAATTTGTTACATTTTGTGTAACACAATAGGTATGTTTTTTGAAAATTAATCGTCTAAGCTGATTATATTTCTCTTTGTAATATGACCGTTTAGTAAGTTTAGAATACAGCTCTTCTTACAAGTATATGAAACCAATATGTAAAAATTATGTGGCTTCAGAAGAGCAGTCAAACATTCTAAACAAGTAGCTTAAATATTATTTCCAAATAATGCAGGAAAAAGGATGACTATGGAGGAAAACACTAATGATATAAAACAAAGAAACAGAGAATTCTGGAGAAAGAACACGAAAACTGAAAAAGAAACACAAGGATTCTTATAGATAGTGAATACATACATAACCTATGTATCTCTAAACTCAAACTAAGTACATATTAAATCTTTTCTAGTAGCCACACTTCATTTCTTGAATGTTTCCAATTAATGTCAGCAGGATTCATAGTATTATGCAGACAAGAATAGTGTACTAATATTACCTGTTTTGGTGTATTACTTGGCAAGAGCAAATTAAAGATAAAAAGATTATCCAATTGTTCAACTTCTCTTCCCCCTGCTTTTCAAAGGATAAATATACTGGGCTAAAAAATTTCTGAGTTACTAACTAAAGAAATCCTGTGAAGCTGTATTTTAAAATAGTAGGAAGAAAACTGGAATAAGGCCAAATGGGCAACTGAGTATATTTAATCTCCATTAGTGATAATCTTGAGCATCATGCAAAACAAATTCCACCATTAACACAACTGAACAGACTGTCTGCCAATAACAAAATAACAAGTATGAGAGTTTTCTGAAACAGTATATGAAACATTTTAAATGTTCTCTTGGTATATATAGAAAATGTTATGTACTTAACCTTACTACTTTTATAGTCACATTAATACTACTTATAATAGTTCTACATACACTTGACATAAAATGTATTATAATAATTTATAAGAAACACTTACTGGGTAAATTTTTTGGAGGGATGGAAGGATGGGTTCAGGTAGGGCTATAAAAAGAAAAAGTTTAAAGCTTCCGTGATTCACGTGATTCATTTTACAATGCAATAATTTGTCAGCTACATCCCAGGTATGAGACTATAAGGGTTTATGCTAAAATTCAACAGTTTTCAAGTATTTCATGAAATTCTTATCCCTAAGTTTGTATTTAAAATATATTTAAGTTGACAAACTAAGGTTTTATTAATAAACTATATATATCCCTATGTAAACCAATGTTCCTCACATGGTTTTAGAATAGGCTATCAATAAAGGGACACATGTAATTTGTCCAACATCAGACATACACACACAATAAGCAAGACAAGGATTGCTCTACAGATACTGAATAGACATTATTAAGATGGATGTAGTAATCAAAAACCATAATTTTAAAAATACAGTTCAGTGACACTAGGAGAGAAAAATAGTTCTTTCATAATTGTCCCTTTATTATTTAATTTCCACTGACAATACCAAAATTGAAATCGTTCAGGAAACTGGTATACTGCAAATAACAACAACAAAAAAATCAAATAAAACTTAAAGAAAATCTTTAACCTCATTAGTACATTTTTAAAGAATGTTCAGCAAAAGTTAGAAAACTAAGGGCAACAATCTGCTATAAATAAAACTTCATACAAAGAAATCATTATCCTGTTATCACCATATTTTGTCATCCTTCACCATTCAATAGTTCTAAACAAATCCAATCTCATTAAATGCACTAACAGTAATTTTACATTGTTTTAATATGAAAAGAACAATATAAAAAGGCAAAGTGCCTAACATCCACAATATAAGAAATAACTGTAAAATATAATGTCATGAGTATGGTAAAATACAAGTATTACATTTTCAAATTTAAGAATTAGGAAGTATTTAAGAATTAGGAATACACTATGTATAATAACTATATAAACTCAACAAAGCATATTAATTCACTTTTAATGTGTGATTTAGCAAAAACTTTAAAAAATGACTTCTGAAATATATAAACGTACATGTAATGAACCATTATGACCAAATTACACGCTCTCCAACTATAATTAAAAGGGTATACGTTTTTACCACATAGTACAAAGTAGGATGCTTTATTTAAATTTCCCTTATGTATCACATTTCACCCCATGTTGAAAATTGGGGTGAAATGAATTTTAAAATGAATTTAAAATTAAATTCCATGATACGTCTTCATGTTCTCAGTACATGACTGAGAATATTAGTAGAAAAAATTCAATCATTACTTACCAGAATCACTCTTAGGAAGTAAGAATATATATATTCCTTTCCCCTAAGAGGCATTCAAATACTCAACATGCTAGAAGACCTGTCAAGTAAACTCAAACCCCACTCACTTTAATTCTAAATGTCTCTATATTTGTATAACACTTTTTAATGGCTTTCTAGCAATTTTGGTTATAATACAGAAGTCAAATTGGAAAATCTTACAAGAAATTAGTTTACTTAAAAACTTGAATACCTTTCCCATCGAATACTCTAGTATACTAAAAGTGTAATAAAACAAAGGATGAAGAAAAGATTATAGAGAATTAGAATAAAAAAACCTTTATCTCATTCTGGTAACATAACTAGAATACTAGGAGAGAAAAACAGATACTAGCCACTGGTTGAGGATCTTTCGATGGACAAAAGAGCTTTTAGAACTCAGCAATTTGGAAGTTTCTGGAGGCAGGGTTATCATTAAGTAAATTCTTTATGTTACAACCTTAAAAGATTTATAAACACTAGTCATTAGAGAAGCAATTAGTGTACTGCAGAAGTTATTTATAAACAATATCCTGATATTAGTCTCAATGAGTTTAGTAGTTTTTTAAATGTTTATCTTACTCCAAAGCAATGTAAATTCTGGAAAAATCTGACTGTAACATCTATTTTAACTTCAGAATTTTGGATTACAGGTTCGGTCTTTTAAATTTCTCTCTCAAAGGCAAACTAAAAACAAAACAAAAGCTCAATATTAGAGTACATGATTAATAGGCAATGCCCTGAATACAGCTAATGTACAAGATTCTACTTTACCCGAAGTTTGCATAACAGCTTGCTGGTAGGGACCCCACAAATTTATACCCATAAACTTTCCATATAGACGTACCAAAAATTTAAATTTTAAATAGCAGATCTTCGATCACACTAAGAATCATTAATTTTGAAAATACAAGGACAACTTTACTTATTCATTAATTTTTTTTGAGACAGGGTCTCGCTCTGTCACCCAGGCTGGAATGCAGGGGCATGATTTCGACTCACGGCAGCCTCTACCTCCCGAATTCAAGCGATTCTCATGCCTCAGCCACCCCACTAGCTGGGATTACAAGTGTGCACCACCACATCCAGCTAATTTTTTAGTAGAGACACAGTTTCACCACATTGGCCAGGCTCTGCAAGGACAATTTTAAAATGTCTACCAGAAAGCTCTGTGCCTAGGAATATGGCGAACATTCCATGAATATTCTTTAATGTTATTATTTCTAGCCAACTGATGATCTTACCTTTTTCATTACTTTTTTTTTTTGAGACAGAGTTTTGCTCCTGTTGCCCAGGATGGAGTATATTGGTGTGATCTAGGCTCACTGCAACCTCCACCTTCCAGATTCAAGTGATTCTACTGCCTTGGCCTCCCAAGTAGCTGGAATTACAGCCGTGCACCACCATGCCCAGCTAATTTTGTATTTTCAGTAGAGACAGGGTTTCACTATGTTGGTCAGGCTGGTCTCAAATTCCTGACCTCAACTGATCCACCCGCCTCAGCCTTCCAAAGTGTTGGGATTACAGGTGTGAGTCACCATGCCTGGCCTCCTTTTTCATTAACTCTTAAGTTATAATTAAAATCTCTTCTCAATTCCCCCTCATGCTTTGATCAGTCATCTTTCAAGTATCTGTAAGTCAATTACTGACGATTGGAATTTATTCTAGGAAATGTGTTAATCTTTTTAACCTTTCTACATACACAGGACCTATTTCCTTTCTCTGTTTATGGCAGAAAAGATATTAAAGGATTTAAGAAGTTAAACAAAACGTGAAGGTCATTTAATCCAACTGTTTGTGTTACAGGTAAGATTAAGGCCAGTGAGGTACAATAACTTGACCAAAGTCACAAAAACTAGTTTTTTGTGGCAGAGCTAGAACTGCTCAATACACCTTGCAGACTCTTGTTTGCCCTTTTCCCTCATAGTAATGTGATACTGCCAAGAAAAGCAACTATCTATTTTAATCACTCTCATTTCTTCTAGGGAAGAGTAGCTTAAATTTGCCAGTGTAGAGTTACACATTAGCTCTGGGTAGCTGATGTCCTTCAAGAAAGACCTAGGAATGGCTGAATGCAGTGCTATTAATCACAAACCACTTCAGTAAATGGGACCACTCTGTCAAAAATAAAATGTTGGGCAAAGTCTAAACTAAATTTTAGTACGATTTTAATAGGCTGGCAAAACAGCAATGTTTAATTTTTTTGTTTTGTTAAGAAAGAGTCACTCTGCTGACCAGACTGAAATGCAGTGGCATAATCATAGCTCACTGCAACTTCAAACTCCTGGGCTCAAACAATGCTCCCACCTTAGCCTCCTGAGTAGCTAGGACTAACGATATGTGCCACCATGCCCAACTAATTTTTTTTATTTTTTATTTCTGTAGATGGGGCAGTCTCACTATGTTGCTCAGGCTGGTCTCAAACTCCTGGCCTCAAGCAATCCTCCTGCCTCAGCCTCCCAAAGCACTTGGGATTACAGGCATGAGCCACTGCGCCTGGTCCCAGTTTAAAATTTTTATTTTGCTTTCAATTACCACATTGGGGCATCTGTGATTAACATACATTTATCTAAAGAAGTCAATCAAATTTAAAATTTCTAAGGTAACCAGTAAGAATTAAGGAGTAGGGCACATATTATGGATGATCATGTATGCTAAATGCTTTAGTCAAATCTCATTTTTAAATCACAACTAAAATATAAATAGTGAATGGTGGTGAGTGCTACATATCTTATATATTTTATATATATAAGAAATCCTATTCCATTTTTAATGAAAGTAAACTGCAATCCACAAGAGAACAGAGTTCACTGAAAAAAAAATGTTTAGAGTTCACCTGAACATATATTATAAAGTAATATATATATATAGACATGTATTTTGTAAAACTGGACAAAAATGATTAATGACACATAAAGTAGTATCCAAAATAGCCAATGTCGTATGTTTCAAATTCTTTTAGAGGGGCAAATGAATCATCAAACCAGTACATATTCAAGACTGGTCAGCAATAAAAATACATGTATTAAGATTAGCCTGAAATATTTTAACATTAAAGATTATCAAACCTCTCTGATGACTGATTCATAAAAATGTTGGCCCATTTAAACTATTTTGTCTCTCTCGGTAAGTCAAAAAAATCATCTGAGACCAGCATCCAAAGGAAAATATACTCTCATATATTATAAAACATCTGCAAGTATGGTGAAGTACAGAGAACTTCGCTAAACTGTCCATAAATAACCCCTGATATAATTTTGGCACCTACCTTTTCAGTATTTGCACATATACAAATATATACAGTTATTATTTTTAAATAAAATTGGTATTATGATATATAAGACAATATATCATGAATATTTTCTTGTATCATTAAATATATTAAAAACATGATCGTTAGTGGCTATGCAGATCTCATATTAGGGTATATCGTAATTAATTTAACCATTCCCCTATTCTAGAAAATTTAAGAGTACTTCTAATCTTTCATTATTTACATAACACCATAAAAAAATAGCCTTACATGTACATCCATATATGCACCACTCATTATTACATTAGGATAAATTTCTAGAAATGAAATAACTAAGTCAAAGGACATAAATATAAATATAAATATACAATACTGCTTTCTAAAGGGGTTGTACCAAATCAACACTCTCAGCATGATTGTGTATTCCATTTTGTCGTTTTTAAAAACTGCCAATTTAAGAATATTAACCCCTACATCTGTAATACATGTTCAAGTGAAATTTTGTAAGTAATAGGACAGAGTATAAGATTATATTCTGTCAAGAATGTAGAATGCCAAATTCACCCTAGGAGCATACCATAATTTGATTACCAAGAAGGGACAAGGTTGACACACTATGAAATTAAGAACAATAACATAAACACTTTGGTCAAATAATGGCACCCTATCTCCAGACAAAGATGGGATGAAGATGTGTCTAAAGGTAGAATCAAGATTTTCTTGAGAACTAGCTAGCTCTAAGACTACTCCAATTAAAATAAACATGAAAAAATGTTCCCCAAATTCTTCACCATAGAGGAAAGCTTTCTAAGCTGTGATAAACTAAAAAAATTAAAACGTGTGTGTGTGCTGAAAGTGGGAAGGGTGTAACAATTACACTGTTTTGTGATGGTCTGTCCATTATTCTGAGATTGTATCATTGCTTTTTTGGTATTTTATGCACCATCTTTTATGAAGTAATGGTAGTAATTGGTAGCAGTTTTTTGGTTCTGATACTTAACATAACAAAATAAAAACTCCAGTTTGGTTCTTTTTTTTTTTTGGACATTACTCTTCCTTGAAATCTAAAAGTCTGAGAATCATGTAATGAACAGGTAAAAGAAAATGTAACAAGATTATTTAAGAAGACCATGATTTTGTAGAGGAAAAAAGAACACACACCATTTACAGTTACTTATTTGTCCCCAACTTTTGGAATTAAAAGACCTGAACTTGACATTTACGTATTTAGGTTTGGCTAAACATTTTGAAACCTTTGCAAAGAAAACAAAAACCAGAAAAAATAAAACAAATGTTAACAATAACAATCTTTGGGTGTGAAAATACATGGGCAATGTATTTTTTTTTTTTTTTGGGTCCACTTTAGTATATTCTCAGGATTTTCTATGATATATATGCACAACTTATTCAAAATGAATTTTAAAATGTAAAATAACTATTTTAATATCACTACGTTTTAAGTATTATTTTAAACATAATAATTCTAAAACAAAATAGAAAATTCCTGACAACCAATCTTCCCTCTGCACTGCTCTTTTTTAAGGCATTGGTAGGACAATCTTCGTTTTTGTCCCAACCACTTCTATCTATCCTGCTATTAGTAAAAGTGGCTCATTACACAGAAATTCTCAACTTAGGTATCACCCTCCAATCCCTATCCAAAGAAGCCCAGTCTACCAGGAATTGGGTTAACAAAATTGTAATCCCCAACTCTAACCATTTCTGATCTATATAACAAGGAAAGGGTGTCTTCTCCTTTTCCCAGTTCCCAGTATCCTCAATACACACAAACATAGCTGTAAAGGCATCAAATCATCTCAACTTTCCAAGACTAAGCTGCTGTTGACAAAATTGCTAATATTATCTGTTATCTCTCTCAGAATCTAAATACAAAAAGCATCAAATAATACAACAAAAGGATATTTTTCAATAGGCTTTTTTAAATGACTACACCGTAATAATTCATTTGTTACTAGCATATCACATGTTGACAGTGCTCTATCAGCAGCTCAACTCACAACGGTGGTAAAAATGTCACATTTTATTAGTAATCTGTGAGTTGTTTAATAATTCATGTTTTGGTAGGTAACAGCAATGAAAATGTTACATTTTACAAGTTGAAAATGTAAGCTTCATGAAGAAGATAATTGTTTTTGTATTGTGTTCACTGCTCAGATCCTAGAATACCTAACATTTACTTGGTAGGTATTCTATACATAATCATCGAATGAAGAAATAAGTATTATATATGTTAAAATATGTTTTCTACTGTTATTGTAATCTTTGGAAACCGACACTCTAAACTGTAGAAATATCATCAACCCAGAACAGATCAAGCCCCAGACACCCTGGCAAATGGTCTTCTACTACATTCACACCAAGTCTTTCACTTGGTCCTCACGTCACCACATATGTGTATTTTCAGTTGGTTAGTTATTAAACATCTCAGTCTCCTGGTCTAATAACTACAAAACAGTAGATGTATCCATCTTTTAACAACTCTTGGTGTCCAACTAAGTAGAAAATATAAAGTGGCTTAATGTTTATTTCTTGGATTGTTATATACATAAGATATTTTTGAGAAATATGAAAGTAACGATTTCAATTAGATCTAGTCAGTCTGTCCCATATTTCTACGAAATTTTCAATACCATAAAAATTCTCACACTTATGAATGGTCCAAATTACAAGTGTTCACTTATTACTGTTTGTCACTATGCATGCGACAAAAGTATGGCTTTTACCAGAATGGCCTTATAAACAATGACTAACCAGACAAAATTAAAATTTGGGAGCCAATCTGATACAACAGTCCTATAAAGATAAAATCTAGTTGAGGAAGGCAACTCAGATTAAAAGCTTCTTTAACCAACAGGAAAATCATTTAATTCCTGTCTCAAATTAAAAATTAAAAATATGATGAACAGTGCTTGAACTAACTTTTATAGACCTTTTGAACATTCGTCTGCCTCAAAATAATGGGTCCACAATACAGTGGTAAAAGTCCTTTGAAAACAAAAGTGACTATAAAAAAACTTTCAAAAAGTAAAAAAACAGTGAAACTTCTTAATATTTTCCAAGGAATAACACTTTTAAAACATTTGTCCAAAACAACAAAACAGGAAATGCGTTTTATGGACCTTAGAAAGAACTTTTAAAACAATACTATTTGAAAATAGGGTCAACAGAGAAAACACCATAATAAAGCTAGCTGTCTTTTACTTTTAAAAATTGGGTAAAACCCCATTATACTTACTTTGTAAATAGTGCAAAACCATCAATACAAGACTATAGCTGCTTAAAGTACCACGACTGGCATCATTTATCTGATGGTGACTTGCCCACTTCTTAATCACCAGCACTAACGGACGAACTCGATTTTCAACTGAAAGTAAAATTAAAACTTAACATGGTAAGAGACATTACAGCTTCTTTGAAAGTTTACATTATTTCCCAGATCCATGCCAAAATAAAGAGCACTGTCTCTGTGTATATTAAACACTGTGTCTGTTCACCATAAATGTGTCTTATGTCTAAAACTCACCTTAGTTACCTTTTAAAAATTACCAATTATTAAAATGCCACTTGATTCACCTATGACTGATAGTATATGATTTTAGTGTAGCAACATATACAAATAAAATAAGATATACTTAAACACAACTAAAGGGATGTCACTATTTATGACAAACATCTTTAAAAATTAATAAAGAAAAAAGAGGCTAATTTTTTATAAACAAACCACAAACTTACGGTATGCATAAGTTCTGAGAAGGAATGTGTTTCTTATTCCAACAACATTGTTTACATTCAAGTCAAACTCCACACAACTATTTAAGAAAAAAAAACAATAAACTTTAGCTGAAGAACAAAAAAACTTCCTTCCTAATAACTAAATTAATGCTCATCCATCCCATGATGCAAAATAGCATGGGCCCAAAGGCCACAGACCTGTGTTTTTAACATGACACACTAAAGAAATAAGAATGAACAAATACTCAGTATGTTATTTTGATGTGATTTGGTGAGTACTGAAAATATAAAATAAGACTAGTGGAAAAATCAGTAACATACTGCTAAGGCTCCAATTACCCCAAAGAAAATTTTTAAATCTTTTTTTTTTCTTCTTTAGAGATGGACTCTCGCTCTGTGGCCCAGGCTGAAGTGTAGTAGCACAATCATAGCTTACTCCAGCCTCAAGCTCCTGGGCTCAAGCAGTACCCCCACCTCAGCCTCCCAAATCACCAGTATTATAGGTAGGAGCCACCATATCCAGCTGAAAATGTTTAAACCTCACAATCGTTTCCAGATAAACACAACTATGTGACCAAAAATATTTCTGAGCAAGCTATCCCATTAAGTTATACATTCTCAAATAATCTAGAATTATAGCATCATATACTTTAAAACAACAGGAATAAAAAGCCAAATAAAATGCAGGGGAAAAAAATTTAAAAGCTCTGTCTACACATTATATGTCCTCTAAAATGGCTAGTTAATTACAGTATCATGTCAAATTAGGCTACTGATACCTGGAAAGAGCTATCTATAATACTCAAACACATAATGGTTATTTATTTGGAAGCAAATATATGCCGTTCATAATTTAGAAAACAGGGCAATAGCCGGGCGCGGTGGCTCACACCTGTAATCCCAGAATTTTGGGAGGCCAAGGCGGGCGGACCACAAGGTCAGGAGATCGAGACCATCCTGGCTAACACGGTGAAACCCCATCTCTACTAAAAATACAAAAAATTAGCCAGGCGTGGTGGTGCGCGCCTGTAGTCCCAGCTACTCGGGAGGCCGAGGCAGCAGAATGGCGTGAACCTGGGAGGTGGAGCTTGCAGTGAGCCGAGATCGCACCACTGCACTCCAGTCTGGGCAACAAAGCAAGACTCCATCTCAAAAAAAACAAAAAACAGAAAATAGGGCAATAATGACTCAATCTACAAAAAACGGCTAAACTCATATAAAAACAAAGGATTACTTTCTGTAAGTCAGTTCTATTCATACCCATGTGAGATCCCAACTTATAAATACTAAATTTTTCTGTGAAAAGATTGTCTAAAATAAAAACGAAATCTTTCTATATTAATTACAGCTTTTAAGTATAAAATTTGAAATCTACCATTTCAGTCTTTCTTATTTAGGGGAACAAAAGAAATCTTATAATCTTTCCATTATCCAGGCATATTAATAAAAATAGATAGTAGCATTAACACTTCAGATATTATACATTATTTGGCTTTGGGAAACTTACAGTAACAAGAGAGTTATTCTTTGTGTTTGTGTAAGTCTAACACTGAAGCCAATTTGTACTACATCCATATAGTATAGAAAAGAAAAACACATAGATGGCAACTAGTCTGCAGTTAAAAATTTCTCCAAAATTGAATTCAGAGCTTTAAAAATATCCATAGTTCCTGCTTCAATACTACTACTAGAAATACTAAAAAACTGATCCTCAATATGGAAAGAATTTATGCACAAAATGCTTATAGAAACATACCAAATGTTTAAACACAGGGGAATGGTTAAGTTAATGACAATTTATTCACTCAATGAAAAAATATAAAGCCATTAAAAATGAGCTGTAGAACAATACTTAATGATATAACCAAATATTCATGAGATATGGTTCTGTTGGGAAGTAGGATTTGGCCAGGTGCAGCGGCACACTCCTGTAATTCCAGAACTTTGGGAGGCTAAGGTAGGAGGATTGCTTGAGGCCAGGGGTTCAAAACTAGCCTGGGCAACATGGCGAGACCCTGTCTCTACCAAAAATACAAAAATTAACCTAGTGTGTTGGTGTGTGCCTGTAGTCCTACCTACTCAGGAGGCTGAAATGGGAGGATCACTTGAGTCCAGGCATTTGAGGTTACAGTGAGCTATGATCATGCCACTGTACTCCAGCCTGGGCAACACAGTAAAACTCTGTCTCTTAAAAAAAAAAATGCGTAAGAACAAAAAAAGTGTGTATGATAATCTTAAAACAGAAAAAGAATAAAACTATTTTTGTAACTATAACTACAACCATATATTATTAAAAACTTATAATTAGATAATATAACTTTATGTTTTATCTCCCTATATATTTCATATCTGCTTTAGGAAAATCTGACACAATTTACTTGGCAGAAATTTAATAAGTATTTATAGATCTGATCGATGTTTAGATATATAAAGGAATGGCTTGAGCCAAGCATTAAAGTTTGTTTAAAATATATATATTCAGTCAATTTTCATCATTCATAGTAGCTACATTCTATAAAGTTGCTGCAAACACTGAATTAGTGAATACTATATATCATTGCTCCTAGGGTAAGCACAGGGTTAGGTTTCTGCCAGCCTGGTCACATTTTCATAAACTCATCAATACGTAACCAAGTTTTATGTTGTGCTTCTGTTTGAAGACACTGTATTTAATATATATGGTTGATTCATTAACAGTGGACTCATGGCCAAGAGTACTGTAACTCATGCCTGAGCAAAGCCTACCTAACACATATTTTCTCCACAGGGCACCATCACAGCCTTCCTGCACTTGGGGACACTAGAAACTAACTCCACACTATGCTTGGGGGCCATTCTAAAAAAGCAAACAAGCACAAAAATGTGAAAAATATGGCATTAATTAGACTACGAGGAGGTTATTTGTTTACAGTACGAAGCTGAACAAGAAGACAGTGTGTCACCTAATTCTATCTCAGCCGGAAACATGGTATTGGGTGATTTGAAATTTTCACCACTCCGTGTATGCCCATGAAATGACTGCTAAAGCGTATGAATATTCATGTGCGGAGTTACAAATAACTTTTAGCAAGTAGGCAAATTCGTGAAACCACAATCTATGAAAGATAAGGATCAATAATGTGGGGGGGGCATAATTTCAGTATTAACTTTGTAAAACTGGACACATTTTATGAAATCTGTTACAATTCTATTTTTAGAAAACAGTAACGAATCAGTTTAATGAAATAATCAACATCTATTTACATTTTGCATTCAGATATTAAAGATCCCAATTCTAATGCCCATAAGAAATTCAGAACCCAAACTGGTAGAAGATATAAATATAAATTCTGAAATGGAACAAGTATATTTTGCTGTTGTTCGTTCATTATCTATTCTCTAGATATTATATGTACATTTCATTAAAATGAAACATAACTTGTTTAATCACAATTGTATTTACAACAAATCCCTTGATATTAGTATGTCAAATTTCATTAATTATGTTCTTCAGAACGCATTAATTCCAAAAGGCAAGAGATCATTTAAAAATCTAAAATACAAATATGTTCATACTCTTTAAATTGGATAGTCGCACATATTCAAAATGTCAAGCAGAATAGCTAAGTATAGTTAAGCATCAAGTATCGCTCAATTTTAAAAAACCATTTCAAACACCAAGTCAAATGATTTCTAAAAACTGATGAAAATAAACTGTAATGCTACAACATATAATTCTTAATTATCTTTATCAGATGAGTATCTAAAAATGATCTAAAGGAACTGAAAAAGGCTCATTAATTACTTACCTGACTTTATCCCTGAACTTCACAATTGGCACTTTTGCTCGAATCAGTTGAGGTCTCTCAATGTAGCCCGCTGAAAGACAAAAGATAATGTGAATATCGGCCAATGTTTCCAGAATTCATAGTGTTCCAATCCACGTTTTTAAAAAAATAGTATTTACTAAGCTAAAATAATTTAAGAAAACGTCTGTGAAAAAGAATAAAAGCAAGGACATTATCAAATTCTTCTAAGGTTGGAGGCTCCAGTAATACCATTTAGGGGGCTTCATATTAAGGTTATTTTCAGGAATGTGGTCTAATACAGTATCTATAGAGAAGTTCATCAGACCACTATAAGAGTGAAAATATATCTAGGCTAGCAGCAGAAGGAATAGCTAATTTTGGTACAGCACAGAGTAAGGTATCATGGTAACTGTAGAAATCATATTTACAGAGTCTTATGTGTGGAAATGCTTTGCAACATGATACATGGGGCTTGGATGCATTCAGTAAGTGTGATCTCTATAAGTGAAAAATACATATATTTATTATACACATGATCTCTACAAGTGAAAAATTCAGAACAGCTTAGTGAACACCAATTATCGTGCTATTATACACAGGAGTATCAGCTGATAGGAAATTCAAATACATACACATATGTATTACATATATACACATATCATATACAACATAAAATGTATATACATATTTTTATTCCATCAAACTAAAAAATTATTGAGTTGAAATACATGCTTATCATAGAAAATTAGGAAAATACAGAAGTGTATAAAAATGAAATTCTGAAAATCTTTCCCAAATGAGCAATTTTCTAATTTTTTAACTACAGAAAAAGTAGTACCAGGATTTTTTGAAACCTGAAAATTTTCTGTTATAATGTTTTACTATCAAAATTACAGAATATATATCAGCTGGGCTTGGTGGTTCATGCCTGTAATCCTAGCACTTTAGGATGTCAAAGTGTATGTTATCACTTGAGGCCAGGAGTTTGAGACCAGCCTGGCCAACATGGCAAAACCCCGTCTCTACTAAAAATACAAAAATTAGCCAGGTGAGGTGGCACACACCTGTAATCCCAGTTAATAGGGAGGCTGAGGCATGAGAATCGCTTAAACCAGGGAGGGGGAGGTTGCAGTGACCTGCGATCGTGCTACTGCACTCCAGCCTGGTGAGAGCACGAGACTCTGTCTCAAAAAAAAAAAAAAGAATATATCAAGCTTCAAAATAGAATTTATGTGCAGGAATTCAGAAAAATGAAATTAGGAGTTAAAAGTTTTGAGTAATAAGTACAGGTTCTGAGACCAACGAACTATAGTCCAGGCAAGTTACTAAATCCATTGATCACCAGTTTCCTTAACTATTAAAAATAACCAAAAGAAAAAGAAAAAAAGATTCATGTGAATTACATGATCTTTAAGGTACCTTCCATTTTTAGTATTTTGATTCAAATAGCTAATAAAAATCCACTTAGGTATGAATTATTCTTTATTTTACAGAATAATTCAGAATGCAGAAGCCTAGGTCCAAAGAAATAAATCACTTCATTTATTTCTCTTCTACAATAGATGTAAGTTATTCAAAGACAGTGACTTGTTACTTGACTTGTACATTCCAGCTCAAAGTCTGGCACATAATGAATGTCTGTTCAACAAATGAACAAGTGTCCTTCCAATATCACACAGGATAACTTCAACTTTCTATAAAATTCTATATAAAAAGAAATTATTTGAGATGGCTTAACATGTGGATTAAAACCTGTTTAGAGTCAGTGTATTCAAAAAGTAAAATCGTAAAATAAAATGGCTTAAGTCAACAATCTGCTTTCTGTTGAAGTCATACATTTAAGTCTCATGTTCAGTGATCTTATTTTTAAAACAAGTAAAGATGCATATCACTGCAAGCCAGATGAAATTGTCACACACATAAAGCCTACAGGACTTTATGTATATCAACACTTTTAGCTTTTCACAGATACTCTGTTATTACAACTATTTATATTCATGCTTTAATTTCCCCAACAATCTATAAGCTTTTGAGAAAAAGAACTAAAACTTACATATCTTTGAATCCCCCCCCACTGCAGCAGGTGGTATATTTTGCAGTAAGAGCCATAAAGATATGTTGAATAAATGATCACTCTTCTTTTTAATCAAAAGTTAAAAGAAATTCATTTGGAAAAAAGGCTCCATATTATACCTATCCTGACCAGAATAAACAATTCTTACCAGAAGATAATGTAAGAAGCATTTTAAATAAAGTTATGTCAGGTGACATACAAACTTCAGGCATGTCAGACTTACAAAGTCTAGTACAGAAGTGTTTATGGACTAAGGTGAGTATATGCCGTGCTTCAGTCTTCTGATTTACCTGAAAAAAACACTGAAAAGTTAAAAATAAAGTGTTTTTTCATTATCTTTCTAAGCTTAATGTTTCATTTTCCTAACGTATCTCAACAAAAACAAAACATAGAAGATATACTTTCCTTTGGAGTTATTTTTCAATATACCCAAGGAAATTTATTTTTCTAAATTATAGAAAAAGTCAACCTTTAATGCTATCTTTCACATCTACATTTCTAAATCAATTCCTGATTTTAAGCTTAAAAGCACAATTTTCAAAGCAATTCTGAAACAACCATTTATGTCATTTTTCCCTTCGGTATAATACTGTACAAAAAGCAACCTCCAACAAAAATAAACAGAATTTTAGCCTTATCTAGATCTTAAGCTGCTCAAGGATAGTTTCATATCTACGGTACCTCAGTTTCTGTAAAAGCTATGACAACATGATTTAGACACGTGAATAAGACTACAGGATGAGTGGGATGTGCTTGAGTACAATCTAGCAGCACAAAAAAGTTTTAATTACAACCCTTGTATTCTCCACTGTTAATAATGTGAGGTTTTTTTTAAACTTTCTCTTTATATGATTTCAAAGCCTAGAAAAATATCATTCTTCCTGGAATAAATCTCTTTCTGATTTGCAGTAACTAGAAGTCATTTTTGCTAGTGGAATAATATGAATAGTAAAATTATACATTAACATTCAATAATTTTTTGTATTTTTAAAGATATAAAACATAATAAGGCATATTAAAATTACACTGAGCTTAATCACCGGTAGTTCAGAAGAAACCTCAGCATCTTAAAGAGGCTGCCTCAAGTCAGCTTAATGAACACCAATTACTGCAGTATTAAACACAGGAGTATCAGTTAACCGGAAATTCAGGTAAACATACTACAGGTTGAACATCCCTAATCCAAAAACCTGAAATCCAAAATCTGAAACTTTTTGAGTGCTGACATGATACTCAAAGGAAATGGTTATTGGAGCATTTCAGATCTGGATCGGGGATGTTCAAATGTTAAGTATAGTGTAAGTATTCCAAAAAAAAATAATAAATCTCAAATCCAAAAATCTCTGGTCCCAAGCATTTAAGATAAGGAATACTCAACCTGTACTAAATAACACAGTATCGTTGCTAAAGAAAAAGAAAAAAAAAAACAAAGGCAAAATGTCAGAGAAAAATATTTTAAATTTAATAAACATGATAGTCTTATTTTAAATTTCAGTGAAATCTATTTTCCCTTAATAAGCATTTTCAAGGAGAAAAAAGTAAAGATTAAAAATAGAATCACTGAGAATTCAAATGGAAAGGAAATACATCAAGAAGATAATATTGCCACATGCTCTTCTTTGCTGCATCCTGATAACATATCCAAACTAATGACATTTCAAAACAGAGGCAGAGTTCTTGAAAAAAAAAAACAACACATAGTGAAGCCATCTCACTTTAAAAACTTAGAATTAAATTAATGCTATACTTACTATTATGCTTATTGTGCACATGCCTTAAAAATAAAAAATTTCCTAGCTTTCCTGCAATTATGGTAAACAAAATTCAAAGAAGTAATCACAACAAAGCAAATTTTTTTTCCTCAATGACTTTTATGTAAAATTTCTTAACCCATTAACACGAGAAACACACTTGGATAAATGTTTCCTTACTTACTGGTTCTTCCTTAACAACTAGGCATAAATCACCATCACTGCTCCGGGTACCAAATCCATTTAAAGAGGACCCAACCAAAAAAAGTCTGCTTTCTAAAGAAACAGAAGAAAGTAGTAAGAGTATTTAAAATCTAAACAAGGTGCACTGGTTCTGTGCCTATTAAAAAAAAAAAAAAAAGATAAAATTTAAAATAGGAATGCATATACCCTAAAGGGCATGCAAAATAGGGAAACATACGTGGAAATAATAGCTGAATTTCTCTCTGCAGCTGTGTTCGACAGAGTTCTTTCTTCTTTAAATCACTTATTTGCTGCTGACATGTTTCAAATAATTCCAGTATCTGCTGACTCAACTTGAATCCACCGCAAAAAAAAAAGTAAAAGTTTTGTTCAGCAATGTAAAAGTAATTGCCATATGGAGAAGTATAAATCAATTATATTGACACTATTTTAAAAGGGAATATATATTATCTTCTGAATAGTTTCCAAAACAAAGCTACTATTACTCAAGTACAGGAGGAGAACGGTCTGAAAAACTATATATAAATTTTACAAAGTAAAATTTACAACTCACAGAAAAGTACAGACACAGATACTTCATAATAAAAATAATCCATGGGTCAGCAAACTGTTTAACACTTGCTCACTGTATTTGTATGGCCCCTGAGCAAAGAATTTTTTTACATTTTTAAAGGATTATGAAAACAAATAAGAATATGCAACAGAAACAATATGTGAGTTGGCTCTTTAAAGAAGTTTGCCCAATCCCTAGTATTCACACCCACAAATACCAAATATAAGAGATGCTACCAGTCCCTGGTCTTCTAGGCTCATGCAAACCACCCCGTCCCATTCTTGTAATAATGCCCTGAACCCTAATTTCATGTTGCCATGTACTTACCACCTTTTTTTTTTTTTTTGAGACGGAGTCTTACTCATCGCCCAGCCTGGAATGCAGTGGTGCGATCTCGGCTAACCGCAACCTCAGCCTCCTGGGTTCAACCGATTCTCCTACCTCAGCCTCCCAAGTAGCTGCGAATACAGGCATCTGCCACCACACCCGGCTAATTTTTCAATTTTTGTAGAGACAGGGTTTTGCCATGTTGGCCAGGCTGCTCTCAAACTCCTGACCTTAAGTGATCCGCCTGCCTCAGCCTCCCAAAGTGCTGGGATTACAGGTGTGAGCCATCACACCTGACCCTACCACCCTTTTATCTACTGATCTGGTTCACACTTTTCCCTCTAGTCCAACTCTTGCCAACAACATAGGTGATTTCCCTATCTGAAATGGGCTATATATCACGACATCCTCCATTTCTGGACTTTTATTTCCTCTAGTATTCTTCATCAGTATACACTCCTAAATTGTGGTCTTTACAATAAACTGGAACTGCTCTAGCTCTGAAATTTTAAATTCCAATATACTATCTTGGCTTCAATCTCCTATCCAGTTCACACTTTCTCACTCTCCTCATACCTGCTCTAGAACCACAAGAGATCCAGATTCCCTTGAAGCCTCCCTTTTCTGCCAAGCCATCAGCACCTAAATGGTGTTATTTCTTTCCCTATGCAGTCTACACCACACAGTGAACCACTCTCTTATCATGCCTTAACAACATTATCTCCTTGTCATGTTCTAATATGTGTCCTACAAAACCCCAATCTTAGGTCAATATTTAAAAAAAAAAAAAAAAAAAAAAAAAACAACCACTTTCTCTGCTCTTACATCTAAGTTGCTAAAAGACAAAACTGAAAAAAAAATTAAAAATCATAAAATTGGAGTATTTCAAGTTTACAGTCTTAGGTTGGCCCTTAGCATCACTTAGCAATTTATTCCAAGTCTTTGGTTAGATATTGCTTCTGTTTTTCATTATACCATTCCAAAATGTTTACTATCTTCTTCAAGCCCTCTAAACTTAGCTCCCTTTCTCTAGCAGATAGTTAAAGTTTACTATGAAAATTGAGAATACCAAATGTGATATTCCTCAGCCTCTTAACCACAGACCTAAAAACGAACATATCTGGGAGGAAAAAAAAAGGCGCCCTTTTCCCCATTCAAAGCTAATCTTTCTACCAATAATTTTGTATTCAAGCCTTCTAGTCACCTTAAGGGCACAAACACCTCTACCAGTTTTTTAGTCCTGCTCTTGTATTTTCAATCTCTCCCTCTCTAGGACTGCCTTATAGCCCATAATGAGGCAAAAGTATCACACATCATGAAAAATGTTGTCTTTTACATATTTAGAATCCTCATTTTAAGAAGGCAGAGGCATTCTAGGCAATTTGGCAATGAAAGAAGCATAACTTTCTTTAAAATCTCTGAATACCCACCCCACAAAAGACAGCAACTAGGAAAATAAATCAAAGAGATCAAACCAAACCAAAATGTGGCCAAAAATTAAAACACAATTGACTGACCAAGTATTCATCATGAACACAGGAGTGCGACAAATACCAACAGCAGCAAGATTCACACGGTATCAGATATGGTAAAAGAAAAGGGAATGGGATTTGAAACAGTCTTAAAAACAGAACATGCAGAAATCAAATTGCTTATAGGTAATACCTTCTTCCCCTCACTCACCAAACTAAGCAGCCCACATCAATGTACCACAACCAAAATAGGCAAGCAGCTTCATAGGCTACAATTCACAGGTAAATGCAAGGGGACCACAGAAAGATCAGAGACCTCCAAACAAAATGAGGTTCCCTTCCAAGAAAAAGCACCAGCAGAAACTACCAGGAAGAGAAACCTAAACTGGACAGTACAGAGCCATCAGGAGAAAAGGAAAGGTGTAAAATGATTCTGACTCTCAGTGGACATATGAATATGAAAACATTTTTGGTTATTATAACAGGACCAGGCAGGGCAGAGGGAAGGTCCCTGGCATCTAGTAGGTAGAGGCCAGGATGTCACTGAACATCCTACAATACAGAGGACAACTCTACCACAGCAAAGATTATCTGGCCCAAAATGCCAATAGTACAGAGGAAAAATCCTGCTCTAGACAAAAGTAGGAAATGAAAAAAGAAAAGGTACTCAGGAAGTATATTTCTGAATACTACACAAGAACAGAAGAGGGCTCGGCGTGGTGGCTCACGCCTGTAATCCCAGCACTTTGGGTGGCCGAGGCAGGTGGATCACGAGGTCAAGAGATCAAGACCATCCTGGCCAACATGATAAAACAGCATCTCTACTAAAAATACAAAAAAATTAGCCAGGAGTAGTGGCACATGCCCGTAGTCCCAGCAACCCGGGAGGCTGACGCAAGAGAATCACTTGAACCGAGAAGGCAGAGGTTGCAGTGAGCTGAGATCACACCACTGCACTCTAGCCTGGGTGAGAAGAGTGAGACTCCATCAAAAAAAAAAAAAAAAAAAAAAAAAAGATAAAATTTAAAATAGGAATGCATATACCCTAAAGGGCATGCAAAATAGGGAAACATACGTGGAAATAATAGCTGAATT
>NW_012118376.1:30551-33877 GCF_000951035.1 Colobus angolensis palliatus
GGGCAACAGAGCGAGACTCCGTCTCAAAAAAAAAAAAAAGTAGCACACTGCTGGGCATAGTGGCTGAGCACGCCAATAATCCCAGCACTTTGGGAGGCCAAGGCAGGCGCATCACTTAAGCCCAGGAATCCGAGACAAGTCTTGGCAACATGGCAAAACCTCATTTCTACAAAAAATTTAAAAATTAGCTGGGCATGGTGGTGCGTGCCTGTAGTCTCAGCTACTAGGGAGGCCGAAGCAGGAGGATTGCTTGAGCCTGGGAGGTCGAGGTTGCAGTGAGCCATGATCACATCACTGTACTACAGCCTGGGCAACAGAGGAAGACCTTGTCTCAAAAACACTAAAATAAAACAAAATGAAACTAGTACAGGAAAAGCCATCTGAAAGACAAATAACAGAAAGAAAGAACTGGAATCTCAAAAGAGGTAAGAATGGGAGAGGACAGAAGAAAAAATTGAAGAAATAACGCCTGAAAGTATTCTAATCAATTCCCATACAAAGTATTTGTAAGAAAAATGAGAATACATTGAGTAACTTTTTTTTTTTTGATACATGGTCTCACTGTGTTGCCCAGACTAGAGAGCAATGGCGCAATCAGAGCTCACTGCTGTCTTGACCTCCTGTCAAGCAATCCTCCCATCTCAGCCCCGCAAGTAGCTGGGACTAAAGGTATGCAGTACCACATCTGGTTAATTTTTTTTCTTCAGAGACAGGTTCTCACTATTTTGCCCAGGCTGTAGAGTAACATTTCTATGACAATAAAGCACACCAGAAGAATGTGTAAACAAACCTAATATGTTTAACATAATATAAAAAACCAAGGCCTTTTCTCTCGTTTTAATTTTCTAAAAAGATAATTCACTACTTAAAGCATATATACTATCAACAAACAATTAAAAATTTACTTTTTAAAAACTTCACAATAGCAGCAAAAAGCATGAAATATTTAGAAATCTATGTACCAAGAGATGTGCAGGATTTGCATACCGAAAACTAGAAAACATTGAGAGAACCTAAAGACCTAAACAAAGGGAGAGATATACCACATTCATGGATCAAAAGACTATTGTTAAGGATGTCAATTCTCCCAGAATTGACCTTTAGATTCAATGCAATCAAACTCAAAAGCCCATTTGACATAATGTGTTTCACAACAAATGAAAAAGAAATCAAAAGCCCAGAAGGCTTCTTTCTAGAAACTGACAAAAGAATTTTAAATTTGACTTAGAAAGGCAAAAGTCCAAGAATAGCTGAGAAAAAAGTTGGAGAATTTAACCCACCTGACTTCTATACTTATAATGCTACAGTAATCAAGATAGTATGGCCCTGACAGAAGGATAAACAAAAAAGATCAACTGAATATCAGAACACTGAAATATTTACAAATAAAATAACTGGAATCTGATTCAAACTAATGAGGGAGGGAGGTAAAGGTGAAATAAGATTAGTCATATGTTGTTAATTGTTATGGTCATATGTTGGCAATTGTTAAAGTGGACAACATGAGGATTTATGATACGTTTTTCTCTCTACTTTAGTATATGGTTTGATATTTTCCATAATAAAAAGCTAAAAAGAAAAGTGTCCAAGTTTGTAACAAATGTGAAAAAGATCTCCAGTAAAAGCGGCTAACATAAAATTTTAAATGATACTTGAAGGATTAAGTTTTACTGACCTAGAGCAAGGGTTGGCAAATTATTTAGGCCAAGTATGGGCAGCAGGCTAAATAATTTCTACTTTTAGGCATTGTTAAAAAGAAAAGAAAAAAGGATATGCAACAGAGGACTTACATAGCCCACATGCCTAAGTATTTACTATCTGGCCCCTCTGCCAACCCATGATCTATAGAATCAGGCAGACTGGATCAACATAATCCTAGAATTCACAGTAGGTACTCAGTCTTTGTTGAATAGCAAAATCAACACACAAACTTCTTGGCTGGGCAAGGTAGCTCATGCCTGTAATCCTAGCACTTTGGGAGGCCAAGGTGGGCGGGTTGCCTGAGCTCAGGAGTTCAAGACCAGCCTGGGCAACAACGGTGAAACCCTGTCTCTACCAAAATACAAAAAATTAGCCAGGCGTGGTGGCATGCACCTGTAGTCCCAGCTACTCGGAGGCTGAGGCAGGAGAATCACTTGAACCCAGGAAATGGGAGGTTGCAGTGAGCTGAAATTGCACCACTGCACCCCAGCCTGGGCAACAGAGCAAGACTCTAATGTCTCCAAAAAAAATAAAAAAATAAAAAATTTCTTTACAATGCCCAAGTGGAATGTTATTATATTCATAAAGTGCTTTCATCTGAATGACCCTGTTAATGTAGAAAGAGTCACATGTGAAAAAATTTACAATGACTTGGAAAATATGAAATTCCATATTCTTGTTCCTCTCCATTTTTTACATGCATGGAAACACTTTTTCTTTCCCAAGGTCTACTATAATGGAGATTTAATGAGTTTTTATGTGAAAGAATTTTCCTCATTATCTACCCATTAACTTCGGGATTCACATTATCAAATCATACTACTTTACCTTAGAATAAACACTGAGAGCTCAGATGAGACAAAAAAAGAAACGCACATATACACTGAAACAAGATTTCTGGTGCTTTAATTTAGAGAAATATTCCAGGAGATGGCTCACTGTTCTTATAATTCTTAAAAAAAAAACAGAGAGGAGGAATGTATATTATGAAATATCCTTGGCTAGGCCGGGCGCAGTGGCTAAAGCCTGTAATCCCAGCACTTTGGGAGGCTGAGACGGGCGGATCGCGAGGTCAAGAGATAGAAATCATCCTGGCTAACACGGTGAAACCCCGTCTCTACTAAAAAATACAAAACACTAGCCGGGCGAGGTGGCAGGCGCCTGTGGTCCCAGCTGCTGGGGAGGCTGAGGCAGGAGAATGGCGTAAACCCAGGAGGCGGAGATTGCAGTGAGCTGAGATCAGGCCACTGAACTCCAGCCTGGGCGACAGAGCGGGACTCTGTCTCTCAAAAAAAAAAAAAAGAAATATCCTTGGCTAAAAATCATATACAATTTAGATCACATATGTAATAACAAGCTGACCACGCATAATGGCACTCCAAAAATATTCTTTAATTCTGGGGTAAATTTTTCCTAATTTTTAGTTTAAAAAAACTATTCGAAGCCAGGTACGGTGCAAATGCTGGTAGTATCAGCTACTCAGGAAGATGAGGAAGGAAGACGGCTTGAGCCCAGGAGTTCAAGAATAGCCTGAGCAACTTAGTAAGACCCCATCTCAAAAAAACAAGAAAATCCCTCCAGCAACATATATATAAAGTGGATTATTCTTAAACTTGTCTAAATCA
>NW_012118376.1:34407-41141 GCF_000951035.1 Colobus angolensis palliatus
GTGAAACCCTGTCTCTACTAAAAATACAAAAAATTAGCTGGGCATGGTGGTGGGCGCCTGTAGTCCCAGCTACTCGGAGGCTGAGGCAGGAGAATCGCTTGAACCTGGGAGGCGGAGGTTGCAGTGAGCCAAGATCATGCCACTGCACTCTAGACTGGACAACACAGCAAGACTCCATCTCAAAAAATAAAATAAAATAAAATAAAATACAATAAATAAATAAATATTTCTTCCAAATACAAATGTTCATTTTTCCTAAAAAAAAATTGTAACTTGTCCTCAAAGTCAAGGTCAAATTAAGTACCAATAAAATTACCATTGTCTGAAGTCAACACAAGCCATAAGGACAAGTGAAGTACTAGCTGGGATTCAGAAAAGTTTTCATATGTACCAATATATAAAGCTCTCACATGGTATTTAACACTGTATAACTTTCACATGGTATTCTCAGCAGTTCACTACCTGCTCCTGATAGCTGGGCCCTGGAGTAAAAGAAAATGAAAAAAAAAAAAAAAAAAAACTTTTTAGCCTGGCGAGGTGACTCATGCCTGTAATCCCAGAATCACTTGAACCCAGGAGACGGAGTCTGCGGTGAGCCGAGATCGCGCCATTCCACTCCAGCCTGGGCAACAAGAGCGAAACTACGTCTCAAAAAAAAAAAAAAAAAACTTTTTAGCTGGAAATACCAAGACCTAATCATACACTACAATGTAAATTTTTTTTTGCCTAAGTGCTATCTACAAACAACAAACACAAATCAGCAATGAGCTTTCGAAATGGGAGAAATAAAATTAAATTATGGTCCAGAAAACAGGTCATTATAGCATATAAACATTGCAATAAAAACTGGCAATTCCTCAGGCTCTCTCACTGCCTTAGTCTTTGTTACATGTAGCTATAGAAAGAGCTGGTATTAATTTTCTGAGTAAAGCCAGATGTGTAATAAAAGTTTAAATTCATTCTTCACAGTCAATTCCCTTTCCCATCAAATTAACCAATTCTGAAATAAAATAGAACCAGAAAAATGTCATGCCTAAAACAATCCACTTTTTGTTTGTATGTTAAATTACTATGGTTTTGTGTATGGACAAAGTTGGGAGTATTCTTAATTTATAAACTGGCTGGTTGAGAAGGCAATTTGGATTACTGATTGTTTTCCCCCTGAAGTTTGATTACTTTAGGCACTTACTATTACCTGAACTTGGACAAAGAATTGCCCAAAAAAGGATAGGAAAAAAACAAGTTTTTATTTGGTCTCTTTTGTCTGAGTTCTCTCTTAGGTGTTCTGGGTAAATTGACATCTCAGTGGTTTTTGAATTTTTCTGACAAAAACATAAATTAAAAAGACAGATCCTTTAGAGATCTGTAAGATAACTATCCCCAAAGTGTTCTTCCAAGGATGCCAAGAAGCTCCATAAAATTTGCCCCTTACCAAATTTAACATTACACAGGAAATGTAACAATTCTTTAATAATCATCTTTTTATTTCACAATCAATACCAAGAAAAACCTCAGCCTAAACTAATTTCTTAACTCAAAATTCTAAATCAAGTCAGTCAATTCACATAATACATTCTACTAACCAGAAATTTCAAAGAACAGTTCTAATACTGTAGATGGAATTCAAGGGCTTAGATAACTAATTACAGTCTCTTTTTTGTGCAGAAAACCGTATATTCTTCTAAAACATAGAGTAAAAACAAAAGTTAAAATTCAGGAATAACTCTGATTTCTACTTTGAAGAGTTGTTAACATAGTAACTTGAAAAAGACAAAAAAAAAACTGATGAAAAAATTTAAACTCAGAGGGTATTCATTTTCAAAATCCAATTCTTTAGGTTTGTCCTCAAAGTAGTTAAGAAAACTTCTAACAAAATCTTTCCCTGGTGCTGGCAGATTCAGCTGACTTACTATTATTATTAATGAATTCATTATTACCACTCTTAAGTGAGCCCTCTATACTACCCAGAAAATAATGTTTCAAACCTTCTGCACTCTGTTTCTCTGGTGAGTTTGATTCCCCACATTCAGTAAATGGTATTTCAAACATTCTACACTATTCTCAAACCTCTGATATCCTACTCTATCTTCTCCAGTCTCAACAGATGATCTCGCATAGTAATTCAGAGAGAAAACAGGAAGATGCCATTCAACCCTGGAAACTCCACTAACGTCTCCCTACCATATCTACAAATTTCCCTCTATCTATACCTATCCTCTCCTCCTATCAAGCCAGTTCAAAAAAGTTTTTCTCTTACCTAAGGCCAATCACTCCACCTATATACAAGATCCACTACCCTTCCACCTTGTAGGAAACCTTATTCATGATTGTTCTTTTCTTTCCAGAGTGGTCAACCTCTTTCCTGTCTATGAATCTTCCCCCCAAACATTTATATGTGGCCAGAGTTTCTCCCACCTTACAAAAAAAAAAGCCTTGTCCCAACTTCCCACCTTTTGCTCCCCTCTTCCACTGCCAAATTTCCCAAAACAGTTGTATATGACATTGGTTTGCATTTGTTTTCCCATTCTTTCCTCAACCTATTTCAACCAGTCTTGGACATAGACTCACTTCCTGAGGCTTCAATTACCATCTGTATGCTGATGATGGCCAAATACACATTTCTAGCTAATGAATATCCTTTGAATTCCAAATCTACATGCAGTATATTCAATTATCAATGCTAAGTATCCACTCTGATGCTTCAAAAGCATGTTAAAGGCAACATGTCCACAGACTCATAAGTCAATCCTTATTAAGCACATATATAAATTTTTCTCCTCTTCCATTCTATTCTGTCTCAGCAAATGATGCCAGCATGCATCCAACTGTAGAAGCCAGAAACTTGAGTGTAATCCTCAATAATTCTCCTCAATCGAACCCAGTGGTTTTCAACTAGGACAATTTTGTCCCACAGAGGACGACTGGTAATGTCCATAGACATTTTGTGTTGTCACAACTAGGGATTGGTGGCAGGAATGCTACTAGACGTAGGAGGGTACACAGGACAGCCCCTCCACACTAAAGAAAGCTGGCCTAAAATGTTGATATTGCAGAGGCTTAGACACTGTAATCTAATATATCACCAAATGTTACAAATTCCACCTCTAAAATACAGCTGAAATCCATCAATTTCTCTTCATAACTACTAGCACTTTCTAATTCAAGGTACCATTGCCTCTCACTTGAAAAACTATAGTACAACAACTTCTCTACATCCATGCTTGCTCAACTTCAATCTGCTCTCCACAGTGCAGTGAAAATAACCTTTTTAACTTATCTGTCCACTGCATTTAAAAAAAAAAAAAAAAACTCTGAATAGGTTCCTGCTGTTCTTAAGCTAAAGACCAAAATGGTCTAGGAGACCTTGCAAAATATGCCCCTCTTCCCACCTCCCCTACCACACCTTCAACCACTTTCCCTCTAATTCATGAAACACTAGCCATCTTGACCTCCTTTCAGTCATTTGTACACTCCATTCTCTTTTCTGCATTAGGAACCTCAAACATGCTATTTCCTCTCTCTAAAGCAGTCTCCCCATCCCCACTATTTTTTGAGACGGAGCCTCACTCTGTCTCCCAGGCTAGAGTGCAGCGGCGTGGTCTTGGCTCACTGCAACCTCCACCTCCCAGGTTCAAGCAGTTCTCTGCCTCAGCCTCCTGAGTAGCTGGGATCACAGGCACCTGCCACGAGGCTAATTTTGTATGTTTAGAAGAGATGGAGTTTCGCCATGTTGGTCTTGAACTCCTGACTTCAGGGGATCCACCCACCTCAGCCTCCCAAAGTGTTGTGATTACAGGCATGAGCGACCGCGCCCAGCTCCCTACCATTCTTTAACTAGTTAACTCATTCATCTTTCAGATCTCGACTCAAATAATGTCTCCTCTAAGAGGTTTTCCCTGAGACCCCAAATGCATTCTCTCAGCACTCAGTAATTTCCTACACAGTATTTATATAAATAAAATTGTAATCTGCATTTTTTTTTTATTTTTTTATTTTTGAGACAGAGTCCTGCTCTGTCACTCAGGCTGGAGTACAGTGACATGATTTTGGCTCACTGCAACCTCTGCCTCCCTAGTTCAAGCAATTCTCCCGCCTCAGCCTCCCGAGTTGCTGGGACTAGTGGCACACACCACCACGCCCAGCTAATTTTTTTGTATTTTTAGTACAGACGGGGTTTCACCATATTGGTCAGGCTAGTCTCGAACTCCTAACCTCAGGTAATCCACCCACCTTGGCCTCCCAAAGTGCTGGGATTACAGGTGTGAGCCACTGTGCCCGGCCTATGTGTGATTATT
The DNA here is from genome assembly GCF_000951035.1 of Colobus angolensis palliatus. Lineage (NCBI taxonomy): Eukaryota > Metazoa > Chordata > Mammalia > Primates > Cercopithecidae > Colobus > Colobus angolensis. The sequence continues at coordinate 38,703 of NW_012118376.1, forward strand.
TTTTAATGGCTCCCCCTCCTCTCACTATGCTGTACCTAAATGCAGAGACCATGTATGTTTAGAAAAACAGTGTATCTCCCATGCCTAGGGCTCACAAATATTTGAATGCTAAATAAATTAAAAATCTTGTCTACTCTAGGAGTTTCAACTGTCACTTTTGTTTCAGATCTCTTCAGGATCCCTATCTCCAGCCCGACCTTACTTCTGAACTCCAAACATATACTGTCAATACAGTTATATTTTTCTACAATACCAATTAGCTTATATGTGATTGGTAAACAGGGGAATGGTATCAATACAACATATAAGTTGGGTTTGTACATAATTTGTACATGGAGCTGTAACTGTAGCATTACAACTGTCACGAGAAAGAAAAAAAACCCTCAGTATGTAGTCCTTACAGATCTAACGGAACTAAAAAGCATTTGCATCCAAGATTCCTGCTCAAGAAAACACACTCCTAGCCTCGGAGAGCTCTGTGCTGGTGTATTTCCTTTTGTCTCTACCTTAACAGCAGGCTCACTGACTCAGAGCTCCATTTTTAACTGCCTGTCTCAATGCCCAGCACAAGCCAGCATCTCAACTCTATTTTGTATATTTCTAATATCCCCTGCAGCAGCATCTAGCTGTGCCAAACTGCCTGACTGGTCTGTCCAAGTTATTTCCCAAGATATCAATTATTATTCTTGATAGTGTTTTGGTTACAAAACTGTTTAGGTTTTGAGTAGTCTGTTCCAACCCTATTTCCCATAAGCCCTATATCATTAGTGTGCAATTTGCAGGACATGAAGTTTCTCCGGAGCACAAATGTTTTATAGTAGATTCTCTCATAGCACAAATAACTGGAGTATTTCCTCAATCAGCCTATATACCCCAAATCTAGGTTCCTTATCACTACTAGTAACCCAGAATCAAATCATTGGAGTCATTCATGTCTCTTTCACCCTCTCTCTTCTTCTACACCCAATTATTCCACACATTCTATCAATTTTCCTTATGCATTATCTCCCACTTCTTTTTCACTACCATCTACCATAACTGAAACCTTCAGTGCCTCTCATTAGGATGAATTTAACAGCCTTCAAGGGGGTCAACCATCTTCAGGGTGAATGTAACAGTCTTCAAGGTGATCACCATCTTCCAAGCCCACTTCATTCTAAACCAAATTCACTATACAGCAAGGACTTTCTAAAAATACAAATCTGACTGTGCTATTTTTCTACTTTAAAACCTTCAACAGCATTCTACTTGCATTCAAGGCTTCAAACCACTGCCCCACTTTATCTCACACTGAATCCTCCATTCACTTTACACTCTACAGAAGTAAACAATAGTAAACCATACAAACTGTCAAACACAATGCCAGTAATGACAGATACTCAATAAATATTAATTATCACTGTCACAGATTACCTTGTATTAGAGTTAGAATGTCATCTGCCTACCCTTGATTTTAAGTATCTTAAACTTCTTCTCTTCATATTTTTAGAGACAGAGATCAAATCTTGGTTTTACCACTTACTAGCTATGACCTGGAGCAAGTTATTTAGCTTTCTGAGCCTCAATAACACTAGGATAACATCCATGTCATGGGGTTGCTGAAAAGACTAAATGAGACAGCATATGTAGAATGCCTAAAAGAGACATCAATGTTAGCTTTCTTAAAAAGTGTTCACTTAAAAAATAAACACAAAACTAACTGCTTGCCTTCTTTCTCCCACAACTTGACAGGTAGACAGTAGCACTCAAAGAAATTGGTTCCAGCCAGGCGTGGTGGATCACATCTGTAATCCCTTTGGGAGGCTGTAAGCACTTTGGGAGGCTCAGGCAGGTGGTTCACCTGAGGTCAGGAGTTTGAGACCAGCCTGACCAACATGGTGAAACCCCATCTCTACTAACAATACAAAATTGGCCGGGCATGGTGGCACATGCCTGTAATCCCAGCTACTTGGGAGGCTGAGGCAGGAGAATCGCTTAAACCCCGGAGGTGGAAGTTGCAGTTAGCCAAGATCGTGCCATTACACTCCAGCCTGGGCAACAAGAACAAAACTCTGTCTCAAAAAAGGAAAATAAAGAAATTGGGTCAATTACACAATCTATCTTTAGCCTTCTGAGATAAATCCCTAATTCTAAATATTTAGGAGTATTTCTTTCTATATGACTAATTTTAAAACATTACTGATACAGAATTGTACTTTGCCAGATGGTTTATGCTGACACTAATGTGAATTGTTATTAAATTTACTGAAATTGAAAATTTGCCTAGTCCACGTGCAAAACTCGTAGTTAGTTCCAATAGTTAACTATCACAACATACAAATACAAGTAAAAATAGAGAGCTTTCAATAGTTTATCACAATAAATTCCATAGAAAACAGGGCTACCAGCATACATACCTTAAAAAACCAGTAAAAGATTCTTTTTTTTTTTTTTTTTTTT
>NW_012118376.1:42193-65896 GCF_000951035.1 Colobus angolensis palliatus
GAGGCTGAGGCAGGAGAATCGCTTGAACTCGGGAGGTGGAGGTTGCAGTGAGCTGAGATCGCGCCACTGCACTCCAGCCTGGGTGACAGAGCTAGATTCCATCTCAAAAAAAAAAAAAACTAATTAAAAAAACCCAAGTTAATCTTTTCTCAGTTTCCTTTGTCTTTTTCCTTTCTCCCACTGATTTTGACTGATTGTTTTTCCTATTTCAATATAGTTAAAAAAAAGTTACAGAGGAGAAAAGAACAGTTTCTTCAATAAGCTGCTGGGACAACTGGACCAACAGCAAAAGAATAAAGTTGAACCCCCTATTTTACATCATATACAAAAATTAACTCAAAATGGATCAAAGTCCTAAATGTAAGAACTAAAACTATAAAAGTTTTAGAGTAACACATACGCAGGGCAGGGAAAAAATAATATAAAATAAATAAATAAAATTTAAAAATTAACACATAGGCATTAATCTCTGTGACCCTGAACAATAGTTTCTTAGATATGACACCAAAAGCACAACCAACCAAAGGAAAATAGATAAATTGGACTGTATCAAAATGAAAGGTATTTGTGCTTCGAAGGATACCAAAAAGAAAGTAAAAAGACAAGCCACATAATGGGAGCATAAATTCACAAATCATTATCCGGTAAGGGTCTAATATGTAGAAAGAAATAAAGAACTCTTATAACCCAACAGTAAAAAGAAAAATAGTCCAATTTAAAAATGGGCAACGGATCTCAATGAATAGACATTTCCCCAAGAAGATATACAAATGTCCAATAAGCAAATGAAAAGATGCTCAATAGCATTAAGGCATTATGGAAATGCAAATCCAAATCACGATGAGATACCATTTCATACCCACTAGAATGGCTATAATCAAAAAGACAGACAGTAACAAGTGCTGCAAGTTCAGCAAGCATGTAAAGAATGTACAGCACCTATACACTGTTGATAGGAATGTAAAATGGTGCAACCACTTTAGAAAACACTTTGGCAGTTCCTCAAAAAGTTAAACACAGAGTTACTATATGACCAAGCAATTTCACTCCAAGAGAGGTAAAAACATATGTCCATGCAAAAATCTGTACAGATATTCACAGTTGCACTATTCATAACAGATGAAAAGTGGAAACAACCCAGAAATTCACCAACTGAGGACTGTATTAACAAAGTGAGGTCTACTCATACAATGCAGTATTATTCAGCTATAAAAAGGGATGAAGTACTGATGTGTATGCTACAACATGGATGAACCTTGAAAACATGCTAAATGAAAAAAGCAAGACACAAAAGGCCACATATTGAATGATTTCATTTATATAAAATGTCCAGGATGGGATAAAGACAGAAAATAGATTAGTTGTTGCCAGGGAGCAGTAGAAATGACTGCTATTGGGTACAAAGTTTCTTTCGGGGGTGATGAAAATGTTTGGGAATCAGACAGTACAGTTGCACAACTTTGGGAATATATTTTAAAACCACTGAACTGTATACTTTAAACGCGTGAATTTTATCGTACAATTATAACTCACTTAAAGAACAAAAGGATAATAGAGGAATAAAAAAGCAGCACAACTAAGGAATGAAGCAGATGTTGCTTTTCTGACCCAACATTTCTGTACACTTACTATGTTTCAGACCTATGCTGGCTGATAGGAACCCAAAGATGAGTAAAACAAAGTTGCTATATTTTCTTCACGGTCCTTCTCCTTAGCCTACAAATACCTCATTTCTCAAGAGTGTGGCAGCTTTGCAAATGCAAAAACAGCAAGTATAAACCACAGACAACCCAAGAGAATGCCGATATTTACATTATAAACCCTCTCAATTACTCAGAAAAACCGCATTAGGTTTCACTAAATATGGGGGGAGGGGAGAGATACGTTTCTAGTACTATATGTTAAATAACTCATTGTTCCCCAATGCTGACAGTGTCATTTTCCAAGAATTATTATTTAAATAGCTTCATTTCACTTAATTGAAAATGTTTTTTATAAATGTTTTTGATAGATCTTTGTTGATTATATCACTTTGAATGTATTGTTTTTCTCAGTGACTCCCCAAAATAAAATGTGTTCTAACACTCTATTACAATAGCTATACGAAAACTTTTTTGTTTTTTCAGTAAGAACAAGTAACAGGACAGTTCTCTAAACTAAGAAAGTATTTGGGTTCTAATAAAATTTTCATACATCAGGGAAAATCTGATTTCCTGATGGCTGCACTTCTATAAAAGAATAGCTACCAAAAATCAGAAGTAATGTTTAGACAGAAAATTAGGCTGAATAGTACTTTAAATATTGCAAGAAAAAAACGCATGTTGTACTTAATCCAGGATATTAAATATTTTTTATTAATACATTATTTATACTAAATTCCCAAAAGGCAAAACTAAAATCTACATTATTATTACCTTATCTTTGGCCTCAGGCAGTGTGATTTCTCTAGGTTCTAAAAATGGTATTTCTCGAAAAGGTGGAACACATCTGACTATATCTGGTACAAAATGTGTATGAAACAATGGCGGCATTGAGTATCTTCGTTCACCTGATAAAGGCACTATCTGGTTAACTACAGTTGGCTCTTGGTGGGGTGAATGGAAACGTTGCCGTTTACCGTCAAGAGGAAGGTTTTTTTCATCGCTTAATCTCCTGAAAACAAGCAATATACCTTAGTAATTAAAGATACAACTTTTTGATAACAAAAAGCAATTAAAAATATATAAATATCATAAGAGATAATGACAATATTATGATTCTTTCAATAAGGTCACATTATTAGCTTTATATGGCTCTTAAAAATATTCATGTTCAGCACAAGAAATGCCTCTCAACACCTTAGAAAAAAATAGTGATAATGCAGACAGAAAAAACTACATGTATATATTGAAGTTAGTCTCCCATATTTGAACTACCCCAATGTTTCATCTCAGTAGTGAAAACTTTGTAGGAAAAGTTCTATTTATAGAATTACTAAAAAGAAAAGATCCAAACTATAACATATGGAAGATAAGATTAAGTGAGTTCAGTGCTAGTTATAAAAAAGGGCTCTTTGAATACACCTATGTTCTGACTCATCAGCAGGAAAGACCAAATTAACAGACACTTTTCAATAAAGCTATAAAGACATTGGACAAATGAAGAAATTCGAAAAAGAGCTGCAACTCAGATAATATTATTTTACCAATATTAAATTTCTTGGGAAAAATCAAGGTATTTTGGTTATATAGAAGAAAAGCCTTGTTTTTCAGGAGGAATAAGCTGACATGTTTTAAGGCAAAATAAAATGGTGTCAACAACTTTCTTTTATATAGTTCTGGAAAAAAAGCAGGTGGGCAGAAGAAAAAAGAGAAAGGATCAAATGTTAAACTTTTAACTCATGAATCTAGGCAAAAGGCATACAGATATTCACTATATTATTATTTAAATTTTTCTGGAGGTTTAAATATTTGCAAAATAAAAAGGGAAAAATCATTAAAGAGTAAATATTTGTTGGGGAAAAAAGACATTAACTTCATTGATATATTAAGTTGTTCATGTAGGTAATACTTTATGACACAGAAAATGATCCATTCCTTTAAAGCCTGAAAATTCTGCCGGGCGCGGTGGCTCAAGCCTGTAATCCCAGCACTTTGGGAGGCCGAGACGGGCGGATCACGAGGTCAGGAGATCGAGACCATTCTGGCTAACACGGTGAAACCTCATCTCTACTAAAAAATACAAAAACTAGCCGGGCGAGGTGGCGGGCGCCTGAAGTCCCAGCTATTCGGGAGGCTGAGGCAGGAGAATGGCATAAACCTGGGAGGCGGAGCTTGCAGTGAGCTGAGATCTGGCCACTGCACACCAGCCTGGGCGACAGAGTGAGACTCCATCTCAAAAAAAAAGCCTGAAAATTCTATGGGTCATAGAAGGTTTTTTCTTTTTTTTTTTTTTTTTTTTTTGACGGAGTCTTGCTCTGTCGCCAGGCTGGAGTGCAGTGGCGCGATCTCGGCTCACTGCAACCTCTGCCTCCACGGTTCCAGCTATTCTCCTGCCTCAGCCTCCTGAGTAGCTGGGACTACAGGTGCCCGCCACCACGCCCAGCTAATTTTTGTGTTTTTTAGTCGAGATGGGGTTTCACCACGTTGGTCAGGCTGGTCTTGAAATCCTGACCTCAAATGATCCGCGTACCTCGGCCTCCCAAAGCACTGGGATTGCAGGCATCAGCCATTGCACCCGGCCCATAGAAGATTTTTTAACACTCCTCTGGGATTATGTGAATTTCTCTCTCCTTGACAGACCTGCGAAATAAGTGGAACCCCTACTCACACGTAAAGTATACAGTGCTAAATGCATAAAAGTATATTTAATAATTTTAAACATAAAAGTATCTTAGAGCTGTATATGCTGAATATCTTCTAATGAGAATGCCAATTTTAATTTTAAAAATATGTTTAACTACAAATTAATTGGAGATTTTTGTTGTTGTTTTTTGAGACAGAGTCTCACTCTGTCGCCCAGGCTGGAGTGCAATGGCGCGATCTCAGCTCACTGCAAGCTCCACCTCCCGGGTTCACACCATTCTCCTGCCTCAGTTTCCTGAGTAGCTGGGATTACAGGCAAGTGCCACCACACCCCGCTACTTTTTTGTATTTTTAGTAGAGACAGGGTTTCACCGTGTTAGTCAGGACGGTCTCAATCTCCTGACCTCGTGATCTGCCCGCCTCGGCCTCCCAAAGTGCTGGGATTACAGGCGTGAGCCACTGCGCCCAGTCTAATGGAGTTTATTTTCATTCTTAATTCACAAATTGGCTATGAAGGCAATTTCTAAAAAACAAAATCTGAATAAAGTCAATACTATTAGAATTATTATAAAACTTTTCTCAATGACAATTTTGAAGAACAAACTGTAGCGCTTATAAGCAAATGACTCAGAGACATACAACATTTCAAATCCCAGCTATGTCACTTCTGAGTAACTAGTTACTTAACCTTTGTGTGAGTCAGCTTTCTCCTCAACAGGCAAGGGATAATAGTACCTACCTCAGTGTTATGTGATTTAATCAAACCATTAATTGTAAAGGCTTAGAATAATGATTACTACATAATGAGCAATTAATAATTCCTAGTTAGTGTTGTTATTTTTTTTTACAGCACCTTGTTCATCGATAGGGTTTTTTTTTATGGGACGTAAAGGTTATAGAATGTTTATATAGGTTTTTAAGTAACAGTGGTATCTTTTAAACATTGCCGAATGTTATTTTAACCACCTCTCAAGTTCTATTTTGTAATAAATGAATTTCTTTTAATCAAATAGATTAAAATTAATTGACTCCTGACTTGACTATAGGAAGTTTTATGTCACACAGAAATTTTCACTACAATGTTTGTTATCATGGAACCTTACCTGTGTAGGATGTAGATAAATCAAAACATAAAGTTTACTAGAAAGAAAATGTTATAATTGTGTCCCCCTAGAAAATCAAAAGCTGAAGTCCTCAGCCCCAGGAGCTCAAAATGTGACTGTATTTGGAGAGAGGACCTCTTAAAAGTTACCTAAGTTACAGTGGGGCCTTTAAGATGAACCTTAATCCAATATGACTGGTGTCCTTAGAAGAGATGAGGACACAGAAAACACAGGGAAACAACCATATTAAGACCCAGTGACAACGCAGCCTTCTACAAGGCAAGAAAAGAAGCCTCAGAAGAAACCAACCCTGTCAACACCTTGATCTAGCCTCCAGAGTTGTAAGAAAATAAATTTCCGTTGTGTAAGCCACCCAATGTGTGGTACGTTGTTACGGCAACCCTACCCTAGCAAAGGAATACAGAAGGCCATCTCATTTAGTTAAAAAATCTCAATTAAAAAGTGGTTTTCTGAGGAAACTTAGCTTTATTCTAGAAAAAGAAAACCTGGAATGTAGAAAAGGGGAGATCTCATGCAGGGCAGAAACAAACATATAATAAAGCAGGAACAAATCAACAAAAGAACCCCTAAAATTTTTAAATGCAAAAAATGTTAAAATTCCACGACTGATCTGATCGTACAGGTCCCAGAAAACAAAACACAGGGCATAGGGTCCATACAACATTAATTCAAGATACACTGTTACAGAGTTCTCAGAAATGCAAAAATATTCTTTTAAAATATTTAAGAAGTACTTACTTCCTTCCTCGAAATAATGGGGAAGCTGAGGTCTGTATTGGACTGACATTTCCGTATGTCAGCTGCTGTAATGACACAGCTCTAGAAAAGCTATCAAAATCAAAGAAAAGAACAGTAATAATATACACATTTTTTTCTTTAAAAACAAAACCAATCTCTTAAAAAAAATTAAATACTTGCCTATCAAAAAAAAATATGACGATATATCCTCCGCATTTGAAAGTTTCATACAAAAAGGGTTTATGTCAAATAGAAAATGAAATTTACCAACAACATAGGCCAAAATATCACCATACTTACTCTGCATTCTGAAAGTTGAATTGTGCATCTATAAGCTGCTGGTGTGAATAAACAGTAGGTGACAGAGTAAAGAAGTTATTATGTTGTTGATGATTTGGAGTGAAGGGTGGGCGACCCAAAATTGAGTTTGGGAACATGCTCTTGTTCACTGGAAGTGAACATGTATTCTTCTACCTAGAATAATTTAAAAAGACAATACTAAATTATTATAGCTTAAAGATACTAAACACTTCTATTATCCAGTAACTTAAAACAATTAGTTATCAAGTTATAAATTTTATTTGCAAAGTTAAATAGGTCTCCTAAGTGCCACTATAGGTAACAAAAGGAAACTAACAATAAATTCTAAATCTAAGATTAACATTATTCAGATGCAAGATACATGCACATTTCTAATTTTCTGATGAATTTACCCTAATACATTTACCCTCATATCAACAAGTCTTTTAGAAAATCAAGTTATCACCTGACATTAATAAAATCCCACAGATTCTTACATTTATTCTCAATCTAATTTATACAAAGGTATAAACCATCACATGACATCCTGATTCCTAGAATTTGGTTCTTACAGGTCCGATCAAATAAGGAATGGATTTTATATTGCTTTAACAATTTATAAGATTCTGAGATTCCCCTCAAAGTCTACATAATTTATATAAAAGATTTCCAATAAAAGAGGGCTCTGTTCCATAGGAATAGGGAAAAACTATACAAAGCAATCAGAATCCTTCACTGATCCAGGGAGGAGAGTAGACATTTATTCTTTGCAATGACTCATACACCAAGGCTGTAGTCTTACAAAGGATTGGTAATAAACTGAAAACGAGTATCAGGTAAAGTCTACAAAGAAAAATAGGACCCCTCAACCCACTTTCTCAAAGCAAGCAATTAGAAAACTCTTTTATGAAAAAACAAAATGAGAGAGAAACTATGTAACATAGTACCAAGAGAACCTGTAACACAGTAATACTTGGGAGTGCATCAAGAAAATGTCAAGCTAGCTACCTAATCAACTGAATATGAAGGCTACTAGTTGACAGGCCCTACCCACGCATTTTTAGAGTTTCTAATTAGACTCCTGATATTCTCACTTAAAAGAGGCATCCATGGATCACCAGAAGAAAAATAAAACCTGGGAATAAACAGAAAACAATGTCAGGAACAAACGAACACTCAAAAAAAAGAAAAAAAAATCTCTGATTAATGAAAAGACATTGTATATATATAACAAGAATATGCTATTTAAAAAGAAAGGGGCCAGGTGAGGTGGCTCACACCTACAATCCCAGCACTCTGGGAGGCAGAGGTGGGAGGATTACTTGAGCTCAGGAATTCAAGATTATCCTGGGCAACAAAGTGAGACCTTGTCTCCATAAAAAATCAAAATTAGCCAGGCACAGTAGTGTGTGCCTATGGTCCCAGTTACACAGGAGGCTGAGGTGGGAGGACTGCTTGAGTCTAGGAGGTCAAGGCTGTAGTGAACCATATTCATGCCACTGCATTCCAGCCTGGGTGATTGGGCAAGACCCTATGTCAAAAAAATAAAATAAAAACGCTGTGGGAAATTGTAAAATTGAAACAGAACTATCCAGTAGAAAGTTAAAAAGTAACTTTGAGGAAATGTATTAGGAAAGACCGAAAAGAAAAAGTTAGCAGGGGCAGGAAGGAGGCAAGACAACGGAAGAGAAAAAAGAAGACTATTAAACTATGTAAACTAACATTATAACAGAAGGTCCAGGAAGAACAGAAAAAAACACAGGACATTACCTAACAAATAAAACAAAAAAATGCCAAAGACTGAAAGACACCAATCCCCTGATTGAAAGGACCTAAAGAGTACAAAGTACAGTAAAAAAGTTACATGTCAAGGTACATTATACTGAAGTTTCAGAATATTACACAAAAAAAGGAAGTTTATAAAATATTGCAGAAGGGGAAAATGGTATAAACAAAGCGCAAGCAATCAAAATGGCTTTGGACTTCTCAATAGCACAGGACATGGACTCATGACTTCAAATCTCTGATGGAAATGCTCTCAGGCTGAAATTCTATACCTAGCTGTACTATCAAAATGCAAGGGCAACTAGTAACATTCTTAGACAGGTAAGTTATCAAAAAAGAAAATGAAAACCTGGAATCCAGAAAAAGGGAGATCTGATGTAGGGCAGAAACAAAGTAAATTCCCCAAGATGACAGTGTTGGGAAGCTAACAGTTCAAATTAGAATAGGAGGATGCAGGGCTTCAAGAAGATATCTAAGTTTAAAAAAAAAAAAAAAAATCAACTGGTAGATTACCTGATGTATTTGACTATAGAGAAAAGTTCTGTTAACAGAGTAGAAATAATTTTAGAAATATAGAAAAGTAGCTAGTTAAAAATAAATTACCAAAGAAAAAAACAGTCAATAGGTAATATAAAAAAGGCAATATAATCATAGTTACCTACCTGATTCTTACAATAAAGATTGAATATACTGATTCTTTTTAACTGAGCTACTATGTAAAATTTATTATGTATTATGTATTTATATATGACATTATATTATACATTTGTGTTTATATATCACAAGTTTTATATGGAGGATGACAGAGGGTACAAAAAGTGCTAAATACTCATTTGCAGTAAATATAAATCAAAAGAATGAAGTATAGAAGCTTTACTTTTTTTTTTTTAACAACAGAGAAAAATAAAACTAGGTAGCCAGAAGAAATGAAATAGTCGCCTCTGGGGATTGTGACCAGGAGGGCTGGAAAAAACTATAAGAGACAACAGGGAAGAGAAAGAAAGATCTGGGAAGAAATAAATAAATCCCTCACAAACATTGTTCCTTGTTTTTTCAATTTCATAAGATTAAAATTCCCTAGGTTGGCCACAGATAACAAGGCTCACCAGTCCAGGGTTCATAACAGACTGTGGACAAAATTCTATGAACCACCATCAGACCTCATCCCAAATGCCTGACTCTAATTTGGACCAGAGACAAGGTTAACCTCCAGAAAACAAGTCTGTCAACTTTCTTTAGCAGACCCTTATGTCTTTTCATAAGAAATTTTTAAAAAAGAAAACAATCCTATCATAGTTCCTCACCTGTACACCTTAGCTTCTTCAGAGGAAATGGACAAGTATGTCGAACTAAGCAGTATTCCAGGGAATCCCCTAGTAAAAATATATACAATAATCCTGGGCTGGGCAGTTGCTCATCCCTGTAATCCCAGAACTTTGGGGAGGCTGAGGCAGGCAGATTTTTTGAGCCCAGGAGTTAGAGACCAGCCTGGGCAACATGGTAAAATCTCATCTCTACAACAAATGCAAAATTAGGCCGCACGCAGTGGCACACACCTATAATCTCAGCATTTTGGGAGGCCGAAGCAGATGGGTCATCTAAGATCAGGAGTTCACGACCAGCCTGACTAACATGGTGAAATCCCTACTAAATACAAAAAGAAAAAAAAATTGCCAGGCGTGGTGGCACATGCCTGTAATCCCAGCCACTTGGGAGGCTGAGCCAGGAGAATCATTTGTACCTGGGAGGTGGAGGTTGCAGTGAACCAAGATCGCACAACTGCCCTCCAGCCTGGGCAACAAGAGCAAAACTCTGTCTCAGAAAAAAAAAAAAAAAAATTAGGCCAGGTACAGTGGCTCATGCCTATAATTCCAACACTTTGGGAGGACGAGGTGGGCAGATCACCTGAGGTCAGGCATTCAAGAACAGCCTGGCCAACAAGGCAAAACCTGCCTCTACTAAAAATACAAAATTAGCTAGCATGGTGGCAGGCACCTGTAATCCCAGGTACTTGGGAGGCTGAGGCAGGGGAATCGCTTAAACCCGGCAGGAAGAGGTCACAGTGAGCAGAGATCACACCACTTTCACCAGCCTGGGTGAAAGAACGAGACTTCGTCTCAAAAAAAAAAAGACAAAAAAAACAAGATACAACAAAAATTAGCCAGGTGTGGTGGTGAGCATCTGAAGTCCCAGCTATTCCGGAGGCTGGGGTGTGAGGATCACTTAAGCCAGGGAGACACAGGTTGGAGTGAGCCAAGGAGACTGTGCCACTGCACTCCAGCCTGGTCAACGGCTGGAGTTTTGAGACCCTGTCTCAAAAACAAAAAAAAAGAAAAAAGAAAAATATTGGATTGCCAGATTCAAGGTGGGCAATGAACACTTTTCATCCTTTGCTCAGGCTCACACTGTTTCTTGGCCTTTTTTAACCCTGGTTCCCTAACCTAATTTCCCATAAAACACAGGATCCTACTTCATAGGATTTACGAGAAAATGCTATTAAACACAATTCACTGTAACAAATTTTGCTTGATAGACACTTGTTTATACCTATAAAAACATGCTGCTTTTCCTCTATAACTGAATAAGGTCCATGTATGTTAAGACTTGAAGATCCAAAATGACATTAAGAGCCCAGGCCTCACCTTGTTTCCATCCTATACACAGCCAAAACCAAACTAAGAATAAATCTAAAGATGTCTTGGGGCCCAGAACTACTCTACAAAGTTAATGACCAAATTATCCCCAGCTTAAAAACTTAGAATGAGTCCACAGCCAGACGTTTACTCTGGGGCAGAAATCTAGTTCAGCCTATCCCAAATTCCCAGAAATATATCAAGCTCTGGAGCCCCTGCAAAACAAAGGATCTGTCAGCCTCTCCTCAGTATAAATTTTGGCCCTCAAGTAAGGCTTTTAAGGAAGGTAGACTTCAAGTAGGGGAAAATCATTCCGAGGCACTCATTCTATGTTCACCAATATAGGTATTCCGAAAGACATCTAGAGTTAAGGAAGTAAATGAAACGCCCATGAATTTCTATTCCTTTTTTCTAATATATTTCACATTGATTTCGATGAAAATAAAAATGACATCAAAACAATTATCTATCATAAACAATATAATCATTTTTTAAACAGAATGTAGAGTTTCACAAAATAAAATACAGTAAAACTATTACTATAACAGAAATAAGGGGACCGCCACAGAATTTTAAATCTTCATTTTCTTCATACTCTGAATGAAAGATTTCTTCAGTAAGTAGGGATTTGTTATATAAAACATTACTCCACATTAACTGTAGTCTTCTACTATCTTCCATGTGACAAATTTTATGAGAGATACATAAAATCCAGATATTGGCAATACCCAATTTTCCTTACCTTAAAAGTTATCAGTTCCACAATCTGTACTTGACCATAAAATAGTATACTGGTATTTGCCTTATGGAGAAAACCTTAAAGACTGTTTCCTAAGGTGGACCCAATGGGAGATTACACAGGTTTACGTGAAACAAGGCAGTGAAAGAGTAGATTAATTCGGCCGGGCACAGCGGCTCACGCCTGTAATCCCAGCACTTTGGGAGGTCCAGGCGGATGGATCAACCTGAGGTCAGGAGTTCGAGACCAGCCTGGCCAACATGGTGAAACCCCGTCTCTACTAAAAAATACAAAAATCAGCTGGGCATGGTGGCACGCGCCTGTAATCCCAGCTACTCCGCAGGCTGAGGCAGGAGAATCGCTTGAACCTAGGAGGCGGAGGCTGCAGTGAGCCGAGATCGTGCCACTGCACTCCAGCCTGGGTAACAAGATCAAGACTCCGTCTTAAAAAAAAAAAAAAAGTAGATTAATTCCTAGAAATTTCTAGTGATAAGGCATTTGGTCCTGTAATTTGCAACCTGGAATTTCTGTCCTCAACTTGACCTCTCCTCCAACAAATTAGAGAACACTCAAGGTTATATATGATTCCTTCATCAGATTCTTTGAAAAGCAGAATATACCTAGTATAAAAACCAGAACTGTACTGGCTAAACCAAGATACTGTCCATTTTGTCCAAATACCTTCGATCCCTCAAACCCACTTCTTTTCTCCACATTACGAAAAATCCAATTCCTAAATCCTGCCAACCCACTGTGAAAACCACTTCCAGGTTTTGAACAGGATATTCCCTTTGGCTAAGAACTGAATTACACCCAAGTCTTCAAAAAATAATCTAGTCACATGGCTCCAAACGGGCATTTCTTAAACAACTCATAAATGGCCTGTTTCACATGGAGGCTGTTACAGGACATTTCCAGGCATAATTAACAGGCATAATTAGGGCTATTCACACCAACAAAGTAACGTCACTATTACTGGCTATTAATCAGTATAAATTAATAGCCTTATGGCTGCTAATCAGTACGTGTTGGAAGCCTTGTGGTACTGAACCATACAATATGAAGACATTTACAAAAGTTAACTATGTTACCTGTAATATAAAAACACAGATTTAGTGATCAGTTACAATCTCTTTCCTCACAAAATCATACACTGCACATCTGTTATTAAGATTGTGTTTAACAGTTTCCCTTTGTTTCTT
The DNA here is from genome assembly GCF_000951035.1 of Colobus angolensis palliatus. NCBI lineage: Eukaryota > Metazoa > Chordata > Mammalia > Primates > Cercopithecidae > Colobus > Colobus angolensis. The sequence continues at coordinate 54,998 of NW_012118376.1, forward strand.
CTCTGTTCACCCTAATGAAAAACATCTGCTATTTTAAACAAAGAGTTGAAAGAGATAAGACAATTTAGAGAATCCGTAAGTTGTGAGACACATAAGCCTTTCGTGTTCTCACCTTGAGAAACGAAAAGCCTTTCTACAAAGGCTGAACAAGAAAAGAAACGTACACAACTAAGAGTCTTAACCCGTGCATTTTCCTGTAAGTGAAAAGCTGAGGCAATTTCATGCCATTTAATTAAGCCTTAAAAGATAAATGCTTTTTAAATTTTTTAATTAATCCAGCTATTTACCTTAGTTCTTTACCACCCTTTGAAACACCATGCAGGGGTCCCAAGACTCTTCCTCTTTTGGTCCTGGAGTGGTGGACGAGGGAGTACGCGAGAACGAGAAAAACGAGTAAGCAAAGTAAGCGGTCCTAAGATTCTTCAAAATGTACAAGCAGCCCAGGGGCCGCCCATAAACTTGGAATAACCAAGAGATACCGCCGGAACCTCCCACGCAAAACAAAACGCTACCGTTTCGGAAAAAGTTTCCCGCGCCCCGCCCCCGACCTGGGCCTACACCGCTGCGTTCCTCTCCGAAACCCCCTAAACTCACACGTGTCCTCCGGGAAGGGCTAAGCAGGGCCTACCTGCACTGCCCGCTCAGAAGTTCCAAGGCCCGAGCGGGGACGGCTGGGCGTACTCGGTCGTAGCTTTCTCCCGAATCAAAGGAGGTAGTGGTGGCCCGTGGGGCAGCTAGGCCCAGCTCCGACCCTGCCTGCGATCTAACCCCCAGCACGGCTGCCAGGGGAGGAGTAACACAATCAAAGATAGGGGCCGAAAGGATTTAGAAGGTTGGGGGCGGTGGCAAAAAGCGGAAGACCAAAAAGTCGCAGAAAAAGCGGCATAGAAAACCCTGTCCAAGACACCCGGAAGATCGACGTGACCCCGGATGAGAATAGTCTGCGGGGAGCGAGAGGTCACACTTCCGGTAGCGCCCTCCCTCCCGCCTTCTATGAGCGCTTTGCTTGATTGAATGCGCAGGCGCAAGACAGCTGGATTTGGAAGGAGGTGGTTTCTTAATTGCTGCCAGCACCAGTTGGGAAAGTGTTAGGACTGTACTAGGAGGAGAGGGGAGCAGGCATTCGCCGGAGGGCCACTTCTTGGGCCCCTTGTGTGAACTCACGTGCAGCTGTTCTAACTCTAACAAACGTTTTCCGTGGGTCCTTCATGTCTTGGCGGAGTGACTTGTCCCCAGAGAAGCCTTTCTTTAACCAATGTTCCTCTACTCTTCTGCCCCGGAGCAACATTAAGCTTTATCTGTTCTTTTGCCCCTTCAGTAACCTGAGAGCGTCTTTGGAAAGAAAATGCTTCCTTTGGCCGAACGCGGTGGCTCACGCCTGTAATCCTAGCACTTTGACCGGCCGAGGCGGGCGGATCACGAGGTCAGGAGTTCGAGACCAGCCTGGCCAACATGGTGAAACCCCATCTTTACTAAAAATACAAAAATTAGCTGGCATGGTGGCGCGCGCCTGTAATCCCAGCTACGCGGGAGGCCGAGGCTGGAGAGTCGCTTGAACCCGGGAGGCGGAGGTTGCAGTGAGCCCAGATCGAGCCACTGCACTCCATCCTGGGAGACAGAGCGAGACTTGATCTCAAAAAAAAAAAAAAATGCTTTCTTTAAAGTCCTGCCCATAGTAATAGCTGGCATTCACTAATTCAACCAATATTTATTGATACCGCCTCTTGAGTGAGCTTTAGTAGTTCATAGAAATGTCTGAATTGTTTAATAATGCAAATCTGTTAGCTGTATTCCTTTATTGTCCACTTAATGTCTATAAAATCTGACCCCTCTGGTTCCGAAATTGGTAATTTGTGTGTCTTCTTTTTTTCTGATCGACATGGCGAGGGGCCTCTCGATTTTACGAATCTCAAATCTCAAAGCCCGTTTTTGCTTTCTTGGATTTTCTCTACTGGTTTTCTGTTTTCTATTTTATTGATTTCTGCTCTTATGTTTATTGTTTCCTTTATTCTGCTATTTTTTAATTTTTAAATTTATTGTTTTGTTTCTCTAGTTTCTTAACTCAGAAACTGATGACCACTAATTTTAGATGTCTCTTGTTTCTACAGGCATTTGGTGTGATAAGTGTCCCTCTATACTGTTTTAGCTACATCCCACATATTTTGATATATTGTATTTTCATTTTCCTTCATTTCAAAATACTTTGTAATTTCCCTATTGCTTTCTTTTTTTGACCATGGGTTTCTCGTGTTTTTTGTAAGTAGAAGAGTTTTCCGGATAGCTGCCTGTTACTGATTTCTGATTTAATCCCATTGTGATCAGAGAAGATGCTTCGTACAGTATTAATAATTTTAAACTTATTGACACTTGTTCTGTGGCCCAGAGTATAGTCTGTCTTGGTAAATATTCACTATGCATTTGAAATGAATGTGTTTTTTGCAGTTGTTGGATGGAGTGTTCTATAAATGTCAGTCATGTCAAGTTGGTTGATATTAGTGTTCAAATTTATATCCTTTCTGATTTACTGTCTACTTACTCTACTAATTATTGAGAGTATTGAAATTTCTGACTATTACTGGTTTTTTTCTATTGTAATTCTATCAATTTCTGCTTCATGTACTTTGAAACTCTGCTATTGGTTGCATAAACATAGTTACTCTCTTATTTGTATGAATTTATCCTTTACGAAAGTTTCATCATTATGAAATTATCCACTTTACAAATGACCCTCCTTTTTCCTGACAATGTTCTTTGCTCTGAAGTATATTTTGTCTGATAGTATTACAGCCATTTAGGCTTTCTTTTGTATGGTTTTAACATGGTATATATAAGAAAAACATAATTCCAATTCTACATAAAGTCCTCCAGAAAATTGAAGAGGAGGGAATACTTCCCAGCTTATTCTATAGGGCCAGCATTAAACTAATACCCAAACTCTAGATATTAAACAAGTATACTGTGGACCAATATCTCTAATAAGCATAATATGCACAATTCTAGTCACTTTTATTTCACAGTATATAAAAAAAGAATACATTATAGCCAAACAGAGGTTTATCCTAGGAATGCGAGGTTGAATTAGCATTTTATTGACCATAAAAGAGTATACTAGTACTTGTCTTATGGAGAAAACCTTAAAAGACTGTTTCCTAAGGTGGACCCAATGAGAAATTACACAGGTTTACATGAGACAAAGCAGTAAAAGAGTAGATTATATAAAAAAAAAGATACATAAATATGTAAAAAAATATTTAAAAAGATAATACTTTATAGGCCCAAACAGGGGCTTATCCTAGGAATGCAAGGTTGAATTAGCATTGGTAAATCAAGCAATATTTACAGACTAAAAAAGAAAAACCATTTGATAATCTCAATACATGCAGCAAATGCATTGGACAAAATCCAATATCCATTCCTAAGATTACAAGGAAACTTCCTCAACTTAATAGAGAGTGTCTATAAAAAGCATCACACTTAATGGTGAAGAACAACGCTTTCACCTTAAGATCAGGAACAAGGCAAGGATTTCTGCTCTGACAACTTTTGTTCAATATTGTACTGAGGATTCTAGCCTGTGCAATAAGGCAAGGAAAAAAAAAAGGCATTCAAATTAGAAAAGAAGTAAAACTGGTTTTATTTGTAGGTGACATGTTGAAAACTCTGGCACAAGATCTACAAAAAACTATCAGATCAAATGAATGACCAAAAGTACAGGTCATAAAACCAATACACAAATGTCAATTGCATTTGTAGTACACTAGCAATGAACAATCTGAAATTGAAATTTAAAATACCATTTACAACAGCATCAGAAATACTTGAGGCAGGCATGGTGGCATGCATCTGTAGTCCCAGCTACTTGAGAGGCTGAGGCAGAGAATCACTTGAGCCCAGGAGTATGATGGCATCATCATAGCTCACTGCAGCCCCAGAAGGAGAATGGAAAGACAAGCCAAAAACTGAAGCAGCTATTTGCAAATCATGTATCTGATAAGAATGTGTCTGTGTGTGGTTTTGTTTTGGTTTTTTTGTTTTGTTTTGTTTTGTTTTTGAGACAGGGTCTCGCTGTGTCTCAATAGAGCTGGAGTATAGTGGTATGCTCATGGCTCACTGCTACCTCAACCTCCCAGGCTCAAGTGATCCTCCCACCTTAGCTTCCTTAGTAGCTGGAACTACAGGTGTGCAGCACCATGCCTGGTTAATTATTGTATTTGTTACAGAGAATGGAGTTTCCCTATGTTGCCCAGGCTGGTCTCAAATTCCTTGGCTCAAGCAATCCACCTGCCTCAGCCTTTCTAAGTGCTGGGATTACAGGTGTGAGCCACCATTCTGGACCCTGGTAAAGAATTTGTATCCAGGCCGGGCGAGGTGGCTCACGCCTGTAATCCCAGCACTTTGGGAGGCCGAGGCGGGTGGATCACAAGGTCAGGAGTTCGAGACCAGCCTCACCAATATGGTGAAACCCCATCTCTACTAAAAGTACAAAAATTAGCCTGGCGTGGTGGCAGGCGCCTGTACTCCCAGCTACTCAGGAGGCTGAAGCAGGAGAATCGCTTGAACCCAGGAGGCAAAGTTTGCAGTGAGCCAAGATCACACCATTGCACTCCAGCCTGGGTGACAGGGCAAGACTCCATCTCACAAAAAAAAAAAAAAAAAAAAGAATTTATATCCAGAGTGTCTATTTTTTGAACTCTCATACCTCAATAATAACTCAAAAAACAAATGGCCAAAAGGTTTGAAGAGACACATCACCAAAGAAGCCATATATGGATGACAATAAAGGCATGAAAAGATATGCAGCATCATTAATCATTATAAAAATACAGATTAAGAGAAAAATACAAATTAAGACCTCAACAATATACCCTACCTATTTAATGGTAAATTCCAAAAGACTAGTCATACCAAAAATTTGTCAGAACATAGAGCAACTGAAATTCATACACTACTAATGGGAATATGAAATGGTACAGCCACTTTGGAAAAAACTTAGGAAGTTTTTTAAAAGGGTAAGCATATGTTTGTTTGCATGTGATTCAGCCATTCCATCCCTAGGTATTTACTCAAAAGAAATGAAAGCACATGTCCACAGAAGGACTTGTACACAAATGTTCATAGCAACTGTATTTGTAATTGCCTATAATCCCAACGCTTTGGGAGACCAAGGCAGGAGGATTGCTTGAGGCCAGGAGTTGGAGACCAGCCTGAGCAACACGGTGAAACCCTGTCTCTACTAAAAATAAATAGCAATCTCAGCTACTAGGGAGGTTGAAGAAGGACAAGCGTGTGAGCTTGGGAGGTGGAGGCTGCAGTGAGCTATGATCGCACCACTGCACTCTCCAACCTGGATGACACAACAAGACCCTGTCTCAAAAAAAAAAAAAAAAAAAAAAAAAATCCAACAATTTGGAACACAAATACCCATTAACAGGCAAATGGGCTGAGAGTGGTTACACCTGTAACCTGAGCACATTGAGAAGCCAAGGTGGGAGGATTACTTGAGTCCAGGAGTTGGAGACCGGCCTGGCAACATAGTGAGACCCCCATCTCTACAAAAAAAATTAAAAATTTAGCCAGGCATGGTGGTATGTGCCTATACCAGGAGTATCTAATCTTTTGGCTTCCGTAGGTCACACTGGAAGAATTGTCTTGGGCCACACATAAAATACAATAGCTGATGAGCTCGAAAAAACAAAATTGGAAAGAAAATATCATAATGTTTTAAGAAAGTTTACAAATTTGTGTTGGGCTGCATTCAAAGCTGTCCTGGACCTTATGCGGCCTGTGGGCTGAGGTTTGGACAAACTTGCTCCTACCTACTAGAGAGGTTGAAGAGTGAGGATTCCTGGAGCCCAGGAGTTTGAAGCTGCAGAGCTCTGATTCAACCACTACAAGCAGAGTGAGACCCTATCTCTAAAAACAAAATTAAAAATAAATTTAAGATAAAAATTAAAACCAGGCTGGGCACCGTGGCTCACGCCTGTAATCCCAGCACTTTGGGAGGCCAAGGCGGGTGGATCACTTGAGGTCAGGAGTTCAAGACCAGCCTGACCAATATGGAGAAACCCCGTCTCTACTAAAAATACAAAAGTTAGCCGAGTAGGGTGGCGTATGCCTGTAATCCCAGCTACTCAAGAGGCTGACGCAGGAGAATCAGTTGAACCGGGAGGCAGAGGTTGTGGTGAGCCGAGATCGTGCCATTGTACTCCAGCCTGGGAAACAAGAACAAAACTCAGTCTAAAAAAAAAAAAAAATTAAAACCAAGTAAATGGATAAACAATTCATGTTATATCCATACAGTACAATACTGCTCAGAATAAAAATAAATTACTGACACAAGCAATGATACATGGATTAATCTCGAAATAATTATGATCAGTGAAAGAAATCAAAAAGATTTTTTTAAAAGTATCTATAATCCCATTTATATAAAATTTCAAAAAATGCAAACAAATCCTTAGTGAGAAAAGGCAGGTCAATGGCAGCCTGGAAGATGAGGGTGTAGGGGACCGGTAAGGGCAAAGAAGGGCAGGAGGGAGAGATAAAAGGAATACAAGGAAACTTTTGGGAATGATACCCATGTTCATTATTTTGATTCTGGTAGTTTCATTTGTGTATTTATATGTAAAAGCATGTACAATCTATTATGTCTCAATTATACCTCAAAGAAGCTGTTAAAATTAAAAAGAAAAAAAGCTTTTGGTCCATGTTGCACTTTGGTTTTTGTTTTGTTTTGGTTTGGTTTGGTTTTTTTTTTTTTTTTTTTGAGACAGAGTCTCACTCTGTCACCCAGGCTGGAGTGCAGTGGCACGATCTTGGCTCACTGCAACCTCTGCCTCCCGGGTTCAAGCAATTCTCCTGCCTTAGCCTCCATTACAGGCGCCCACCATCAAGCCTGGCTAATTTTTGTGTTTTTAGTAGAGATGGAGTTTCGCCATGTTGGCCAGGCTGGTCTCAAACTCCTGGCCTCAGGTGATCGCCCACCTCAGCCTCCGAAAGTGCTGGGATTGCAGACACGAGCCACCGCACCCGACCCCATGTTGCACTTTGAATAAATCTCTCAAACCATGCATGATTTGTGATGTTACACTCGTCATTTAGAAATATTGGTTCACTGACTTATGCAGATCTTCCAAATCTTGACACATTTTATCTTACATTATCAAACACATCACATTTGTTAATATCACTTCCAATCTCATCAGAAGAGTCTTTAATTTTTTTTTTTTTTTTGAGACAGAGTCTCACTCTGTTGCCCAGTGGGGAGTGCAGTGACACGATCTCGGCTCACTGCAACCTCCGCCTCCCGGGTTCAAGCAATTCTCCTGCCTCAGGCTCCCAAGTAGCTGGGACTGCAGGCACGCGCCACCACGTCCGGCTAATTTTTGGTTTTGTATTTTTAGTAGAGATGGGGTTTCACCATGCTGGCCAGGCTGGTCTCAAACTGCTGACCTCAGATGATCTGCCCACCTCAGCCTCCCAGAGTGGTAGGATTACAGGTGTGAGTCACCACACCCGGCCAGAATCTTTAAGTATTTGGAAGCAATCAAGATCATAGTAGTGATGATGCAACCTTTACCAAATTGTTATTTTTGCTTGAAAGTTCAGTTATGTCAATGTCAACAAATAGATGTTATTTATTGTCATGAAAATGTTTTCCAAGCACCTAAGTCTGAATAACCAGCTTGTCTGTCAATAGATCTTTTAATTAAAATGGTGTTTCATGATAAAATCAGTGAGTTCAGCCTGCAACTCATTCCCACAAGTGCTTAGAGAAAAGCACTTGTTTGAGAGTTCTTTGGTATGCAGCAGAAGTGCTTTATAAATGCTTTTTTTTTCCATAATTTTAAGAGATGTATATTCATGGGTAAAAACAATCCAATTTGCAATTTTCATTGCTTAATTAACATTCTTAAATAAAATTGGAAGTTTTTTAAAACTGCAAGTGAATGGCAGTGAAGAATATAAGGACTATTAATTTGTATCAATGGTATTCAACTGGAGGCAATTTTGTCCTCAGGACATTTGGCAATGTCTGGAGACATTTTTGGCTATCACAACTTGGAGGAGAGAGTTACTACTGACATCTAATGAGTAGAAACCATGGATTCTGCTAAACATCCTAACAATGCATAGGACAGTGCTCCCGCGTCCACCGAAAAATATTATCAGCCTAATATTCTATTATATGGGTATACTACACTTTGTTTATCTGTTCATCTGATGATGGACATTAGCGTTGTTTCTACTTTTTGGCTATTATAAATAATGCTGCTATGAACATTGATATGGTTAGGCTTCCCTCCTTCCCCCACAAATCTCATCTTGAATTATAATCCCTAGTTGTTGAGGGAGGAATCTGTTGGAAGGTGATTGGATCATGGGGGCAGTTTTTCCCAGGCTATTCTTGTGACAGTGAGTGAGTTTTCATGAGATCTCATGGTTTTATAAGTGTTTGGCAAGTTCCTCCTTCACTTGCTCTTCTCTCTCCTGCCAGCACGTGAAGAAGGCTCTTGCTTTGCCTTCACCTTCCACCATAAGTGTAAGTTTCCTCAGGCTCCTGCACCCATGTGGAACTGTGAGGCAACTAAACCTCTTTCCTTTATAAATTACCCAGTCTCGGATATTTCTTTATAGCAGTGTGAGAACAGACTAATACAAACATTCATGTATAAGTTTCTATTTAAACATGTTTTCAGCTATCTTGGGTATATACCTAGGAATTAAATTGCTAGATCATGGGGTAACACTATGTTTAATTTTTTGAGGAACTACCAAACTGTTTCCCAAAGTGGCCGCACTATTTTACATTAACATCAGCAGCCTATGAGTGTTTCAGTTTCTCCACATCCTCATCAATGCTTTTAATTGTCTTTTTTCTTATAACAATCTTGGTAGTTGTAGAGTGGTATCACATTGTGATCTGCAATAGTTTGCTTTTGAACTATCAAAGCCAATCTTAGCACAAAAAACAGTAACTAAATTCTTAGCATTTTTGTTTTTCTTTTTTGAGACAGAGTCTCACTCTGTCACCAGGCTGGAGTGCAGTGGCATGATCTTGGCCCACTGCAACCTCTGTCTCCCAGGTTCAAGTGATTCTCCTGCCTCAGCCTCCTGAACAGTTGGGATTACAGGCACGTGCCACCACGCCCAACTAATTTTTGTATTTTTAGTAGAGACAGGGTTTCACCATGTTGGCCAGGATGGTCTCCATCTCCTGATATCAGGTGATCCACCCACCTCAGCCTCCCGAAGTGCTGGGTTTATAGGCATGAGCATGAGCTACCGCACCCAGCCAATTCTAAATATTTTTATATAGTTTTGACATCATGATCCCTGAAAATGTCTGTGGATCACATTTTGAAAATGGCTTAAGGAGGTAGGGTATTGCAGATGCCCTGAAAGAATTGATAGTAGAGAGATTTATTGGGAGCTTACTATATGCCAAGCACCTTGCTAAGCACTTTACATCAATTACCCTTTATAATCTGATTAACAGCCCTGTAATAGAGCTACTATAATTATCTCCAATTTATGGGTGAGAACACTGAATCTCCAGCCAAGCAACTTGCTCAATGTCCCACAAATAATGCCAAGACAAGCTCTGAATCTAGAGATAGCCTGACTCCGGCACGCTATGCCTTCTCCCCCAGCAGAGTGTAGCCTCCTCCCACACTCAACCCCAAACCTTGCGGCAGAATCAGCAAAGAAGTGTAGTAGTGAGGGACTTGAGGACTTTTGATGTGGTTTTTATGATTTTTAATTTTGTATTTGGCATGCGAGTTCTTCCGTGATTTGCAATCATTCTACAGCTAATTCTAGGTTCCTTCATTCTGGATTTATTAATTTACATCCCCATTCCCATATACCCAACATGCTTCTGTTACGTCTGCTGAAAATGTTGCTTTTTCAAAAGGAGATGGGAGTGGGGAGGCAGATTGTTTAGAGAGACGCTGACAATCACCAGCCTACAGGGCTCTCTTGGCCCAGAAGAGAGAAGGCAGAAGAATATACCCACTGAGAAAACTGGAAGGAATTTACAAGACCTGGGAGCTCTACTTTCTTTGTGCATGAGTGTGCATTGGTACATTCATACGTCCTTGTCTCTTCTTGGCATTCACTTCATAGAGAACCTGAACTAACTGAACTAACTCAGAGGGTTCAGGGGAACCTTTCCTTGAAGAATAGAAGTTAGGTGAAAATTTGAGATAAGAAAGAAAACAGTCCCGAGATAAGCAGGAGCTTGGCACAATGCCTGCCACACGGTTGGTGCTCCATAAACATTGCTCGACCAAATGGGATGCAAAGCACTTTATGTACACATGTAATTATTCCTCACAACCAATTTTACAAAAGGAGTTCCATTATTTCCCCTGTTTTACAAATGGCAAAGCTGAGGATAAGAGCTATAAAGTAAACTGCTCAAGGCCTGACAATAGTTTAAAGGTACAGCTAGGCTACAAACAGGTTTGTTTCCAAGTTTGTTATTTTTAACTGCTTAACTACCAAGTTATACTGGCTCCCTTCAGAGCAATTGAAAACAGGCTTTGAAAAGAAAATGGTCAGCCTCAGTGGTTCATGCCTGTAATTCCAGCACTTTGGGAGGCTGAGGGGGATTGGATCACCTGAGACCAGGAGTTCGAGACCTGTCTGGCCAACATGGCAAAATCCCATCTCTAAAATACAAAAATTAACCGGGTATAGTGGTGGGTGCCTGTCATCCCAGGTACTCGGGAGGCTGAGGCAGTAGAATCGCTGGAATTGTTGTCTAGGCTGGAGTGCAATGGCATGATCTCGGCACACTGCAACCTCCCAAGGCAGAGAGAGGAGGTTGCCTGGGCAACAAGAGGGAAACTAAGGAAATTCCATCTTAAAAAAAAAAAAAAAGGCTGGGTGCAG
>NW_012118376.1:66532-75904 GCF_000951035.1 Colobus angolensis palliatus
GAATTTTTTATATAACAATCTCAGCTAATGACAATAGAGTATAAAAGCTAAGACACAGTTTGGCAATTATCTGTACTCCTCATTTTACATGTAAAAAAAGATGTATTAAAGATAGAAAAGGAAATAAATTAATATGCACTACATCATTTTAAGTATATCAGCATGTAATTTCAACTTAGATATTGCCTGAGAACAGACAACACAATCAAAGAAGGCAATTGCAAATTCTACATGACTATACTGTGATCATAGTTCTCTGTTCATTCACCTGGAAAGAATCTCTGGAAATTTCAAGTTGAAATTACTGCTGTCAGGAATTACTGTAATAAAGTATAAATTTGAGTACCCATTTGTGCTGAGTGATTAATGGCTGATTAGGTGGGGTGGGTGTTAAATAGAATTTATTGTTTTCTAAGACTGTAAAAAGAATGAAGACTTCTTGGATAAAAATTAGAAAATACAGAAATGTATTAAGAAAAAAAGTAAATAAATAAAATTCAGTGCGGGTGCAATAGCTAACACCTGTAATCCCAGCACTTTGGGAGGCTGAGGCAGGATGATCACTTGAGGTTAGGAGTTTGAGATCAGCCTGGCCAACATGATGAAACTCCATCTCTACTAAAAAATACAAAAATTTGCTGGGCACAGTGGTACATGCCTGTAATCCCAGCCACTTGGGAGGCTGAGGCACAAGAATTCCTTGAACCCAGGAGGTGGAAATTCCAGTGAGCTGAAATCGCACCACTGCACTCCAGCCAGGGCAACAGAGCAAGACTCTGTCTCAAAAAAAAAAAAAAAGAACAAGAAAATAAATTCAAAAGATCATTAGAAACTACTATAAGCAACTGTATGCCGATAAGTTGGAAAACCTGGAAGAAATGGATAAATTCCTAGGCACACACAACCTACCAAGGTTGAACCATGAAGAAATCCGAAACCTAAAAAAAAACAATAACAAATAATGAGATTGAACCCATAACAAAAGTCTCCCAGCAAAGAAAACCCTGGGAGCTGATGGCTTCATTGCTGAATATTGCCAAACGTTTAAAGAAGAACTAATACCAATCCTATGAAAATTATTCCAAAAAACAGAAGCAGAAGGAATACTTCCAAACTCATTCTACGAGTAATTAATTAGAATTAATACTGATATTAACTCTAATATCAGTATTACCCTGATACCAAAACCAGACAAAGACACATTAAAAAAAAACCAACAAACTACAGGCCAATATCTCTGATGAATATAGATGCAAAAATCCTCAACAAAATGCTAGCAAACCAAATTCCAAAACACATTAAAAAACTCATTCATCATGACCAAGTGGGATTTATCCCAGGGATGCAAGGATGTTTCAACATATGCAAATCAGCCTCTCTGATACATCATATGAACAGAATGAAGGACAAAAACCATATTATCATTTAGATTGGTGCTGAAAAATCATTTTATAACATTCAACATTCCTTCATGGTGAAATTCTTTAAAAAAAAAAAAAAAAACGGGTGTGGAAGAGACATATCCCAACACAATAAAAGCCATATACGACAAACCTATAGCTAGTAGCATTCTGAAAGAAAAAAAAAAAACAAAAACTGAAAGCCTTTCCTCGCCTTTCCTCTAAGACCTGGAGTACAACAAGGATGGCCACTTTCACCACTGTTATCCAACATAGTACAGGAAGTCCTAGCTAGAGCAATCAGAAAACAAAGAAATAAAGGGCATCCACATTGGAATGGAAAAAGTAAAATCATCCTTGTTTGCAGATAATATGGTCTTATATTTGGAAGAAAACTAAAGACTTCACCAAAAAAATTATCAGAATCGTTAAGCAAATTCAGTAAAATTGCAGGATACAAAGTCAATATAGTATACAAAAATCAGTAGCATTTCTACATGCCATAAATCAGTACCATTTCTGTATGCCAACAGCAAACAATCTGAAAAAAAATCAGGAAAGTAATCCCATTTATGATAGCTACAAATAAAATACCTATGAATAAATTTAACCAAAGAAGTAAAGGATCTCTAAAATGAAAGCTGGAAAACATTGATGCAAGAAATGGAAAAGGACACACACCAAAAAATGGAAAAAATATTTCATGTTCATGGATTGGAAGAATCAATATTGTTCAAATGTCCATACTACACAAAGCAATCTACAGATTCAAAGCAATCTACAGATTCAATGCAATCCCTATCAAAATATCTGTGACATTCTTTATGGAAACAGAAAAAATAATACTCATATTTATATGGAGCCACAAGAGACTCAGAATAGCCAAAGCCATCCTGAGCAAAAAGAACAAAACTGGAGGAATCACATTGTCTGACTTCAAATTACACTACAGAGCTATAGTAACCAAACAGCATGGTACTGACATAAAAACAGACACATAGACCAATGGAACAGAATAGAGAACCTCAAAATAAATCCATACATCTACAGCAAACTCATTTTCTACAAAGGCATCAAGAACATACACTGGGGAATGGACAGTCTCTTCAATAAACAGTGGTGGGAAAACTGGACATTCATATGCAGAAGTATAAAACTAGACCCCATCTCTCACCATATACAAAATATCAAATGAAAATGGATTAAAGACTTAAATCTAAGACCTCAAATTATGTAACCACTACAAGAAAACATTGGGGAGACTCTCCAGGACATTGGTCTGGGCAAAGATTTCTTGAGTAATACTCCACAAGCGCAGGCAACCAAAGCAAATGGACAAATGGGATCATATCAGGTTAAAAAGCTTCTGCACAGCAAAGGAAACAATCAACAAAGTGAAGAGACAACCCACAGAATGGGAGAAAATATTTGCAAACTATTCATCTCACAAGGGATTAATAGCCAGAATATATAAGGAGCTCAAACAACTCTACAGAAAAAAAATCTAATAATCCGATTACAACATGGACAGAAGATCTCAACAGACATTTCTCAAAAAAAAAAAAGGCATACAAAGAGCAAACAGGTATACACAAAGCTGCTCAACATCACTGATCACCAGACAAAGACAAAACTACAATGAGGCGTCATCTCACCCCAGTTAAAATGGCTTTTATCCAAGACAGGCAGCAACAAATCCTGGCAAGGAAACCCTCATACACTGCTGGTGGGAATGTAAATTAGTACAGCCACTATGAAGAACAGTTTGGAGGTTTCCCCAAAAAAACTAAAAAAGGACTACCATATGATCCAGCAGTTCCATTCCTAGGTATACACCCCAAAGAAGGGAAATCAGAATACTGCAGAGATATCTGCACTCCTATGTTTACTGTAGCACTATTCACAATAGCCAAGATTTGGAAGCAACCTAAATGTCCATCAACAGATGAATGGATGAAGAAAATGTCATGCATATACCCAATGGAGTGCTATTCAGCCAAAAAAAAAATGAGATCATGTCATTTGCAACAACATGGATTGAACTGGAGGACATCATGTTAAGTGAAATAAGCCAGGCACAGAAAGAAAACCTTCATATGTTCTCACTCATTTGTGGAAGCTAAAAATTAAATCAATTCATGGAGATAGAGGTAGAATGATAATGATGGGTAGGAAACAGTCTGGAAAGGGGAGTGGGGGCAGGAAAGTGGTGATGCTTAATGGATACAACACTATAGTTAGATAGAATGAATAAAAGCTAGTGTTTGATAGAACAACAGAGTGATTGCAATGATTTTTTTTTTTTTTTTTTTTTTTTTAGATGGAGTATTGCTCTTGTTGCCCAGGCTAGAGTGCAATGACGCAGTCTTGGCTCACCGCAACCTCCACCTCCCAAGTTCAAGTGATTCTCCTGCCTCAGCCTCCCAAGTAGCTGGGATACAGGCATGGGCCACCACGCCCAGCCAATTTTGTATTTTTAATAGAAATGGGGTTTCTCCATGTTGGTCAGACTGGTCTCAAACTCCTGACCTCAGGTGACCCACCGCCTCAGCCTCCCAAAATGCTGAGATTACAGGTGTGAGCCACCGTGCCCGGCTTGCAGTCAACAATAATTTATTGTACATTTTTAAATAACTAAAAGTGTATGTTGGGGCCAGGTGTAGTCGCTCATGCCTGTAATCCCAACACATTGGGAGTCCAAGGCAGGCAGATCAGATCAAGAGATCCAGACCATCCTGGCCAACATGGTGAAACCCCATCTCTACTAAACATACAAAGATGAGCCAGGCGTGGTGGCATGTGCCTGTAGTCCCAGTTACTTAGGAGGCTGAGGCAGGAGAATCGCTTGAACCTGGGAGGCCAAGGTTGCAGTAAGCCGAGATAGCACCACTGCACTCCAGCCTGGTGACAGAGCAAGACTCCGTCTCAAAAAGAAAAAAAAGAGTATGTTGGAATGTTTGTAACACAAGAAATGATAAATGCTTGAGGTCGGGGATGCTCCATTTACTCTGATGTGATTATTATACATTGTATGTCTGTATCAAAATATCTCATCTACACCATAAATATAAACACCTACTAAGTAGCCATAAAAATAAAAAAATAAGAATCAAAATAAGTGCAAATTAATATCTCAATTTTTCTTTCTTTTTTTGTCATCAAGGGATATTTATTGAACATATGATTCAATGTGGCCCAGAAAATATCACAGTTCTTAACTTTTATTACTTTGAAAACTGAAAGGAATCATACAATTTAAGATAGTATTCTAAAGAATTCAGAGTACAAGACAAATTCTGCAATTAAAAGAGTAATTTACGGGCAATGAGAATCTAAAAATAATCTTTCTCAGTGGTAAGTTCCAAATAACTAGATAGAATAACTGCAATTAATAAAGGTAACAAAAAAGAATAACTGCAATTAAATGAGTTAGTTTGACCAAAATAAGGCTTCTCACTGAACTAATAGTCCCTTTTAGGTTAGCATTTGATTTTCCTGAGCTGAGTCCTGAAATTATACCAGTCTGTAGACTTTTTATGGTTATGTAAAGGTTAATAAATTCTAGGGCTATGTAAAAGAATAAAATCAATATCATAAACACAAATCTTTCAGTAAGGATATGTTTCACATTAGTCACTTTTATCTTGTTTCTTCTTCCTAAGAAGGTCTTCATTCATTCATTCATTTGTTCATTCAGTTGATCAACAGATATTTAGTACTGAATACCACCAATTTGCCAGATTCTGGTCTATGCCAATAGCTACATCAAGAATATCACCATGTGGGAGGTGGAGGTGGCAGGAATGAAAACCTGAATATAAAAGGTAGCTAAATAGAAAAAAGCCCAAAATTCAAGACGAAACAAGTTGTATGTGAACAAGGTTAGACCTCAAGAGCTAGAAAAATGTCATCAAGGAGCAAAGTTTCATCCAAAAAAACCTTTCCTCAAAAGATAAAGTGAAGAAAAGGGCTGAGCCAGGCGCGGTGGCTCACGCCTGTAATCCCAGCACTTTGGGAGGCAGGCGGATCACGAGGTCAAGAGATTGAGACCATCCTGGCCAACATGGTGAAACCCCGTCTCTATTAAAAATACAAAATGTAGCTGGGTGTGGTGGCACAGGCCTGTAGTCTCAGCTACTTGGGAGGCTGAGGCAGGAGAATCGCTTGAACCCGGGCGGCGGAGGTTGCAGCGAGCCGAAATCATGCCACCGAACTCCAGCCTGGGTAACATAGCGAGACTCCGTCTCAAAAGAAAAGAAAACAAAAGCTCTGGAAGAAAAGTGAATTAATTGTACAAAGGTAATTCTCATGGGTATCAGATTTCTTTCTTTTTTTTTTTTGAGAGGGGAGTCTCACTCTTGTCACCCAGGCTGGAGTGCGATGGCATGATCTCGGCTCACTGCGACCTCTGCCTCCAAGGTTGAAGTGATTCTACTGCCTCAGCCTCCTTAGTAGCTGGGATTACAGGCACCCACCACCACACTCAGCTGACTTTTGTTTTTTTAGTAGAGATGGGGGTTTCACCATGTTGGCCAGGCTGGTCTCGAACTCTTGACCTCAAGTGATCCACCCACCTCGGCCTCCCAAAGTGCTGGGATTACAGGCGTGAGCCACCTTCCATGGCCCAGGTATCAGAATTTAATGCTTCTGTTTCTAAATGTTTCTATTTGTCTTCTGCCTAGCTTTATACCACACTCTCTTCTCTTACAATTTCTTCTTAAGGAAGTTCCACTCAGATAAGAATTTTTTAGGTTTGTACTAACCAGATGGCTTTTTCTAATCTTCCCCAGAAAAATGCAAAGCAGAGTTTGAAACTAACACTGCCACCTACAAGTAAGTACTTTGAAAAGAAAAAAGACTGAAATACCAATCATCTGGGTAGATGTCCAAGCTGCCAGAAATCTAAGAATAGGGCTTTAGAATGGGGTTTACAGAAAATAGAAATGTGATTAAAATAAAATAAGGAAAGAAAAAGAACTTCAAAGTCTTGACATCATTCAAAAACAAAAAGTCTATTTGCCTTTGTATTTTATCTCTATATTCGCTATATCATTGCAGCCATTGCCCCAGATCCTTCAGCAAGTTACTTTTAACATCTCTGCATCTCCCTTTCCTCATCTGCATGAAGATAATAATAGTACTTACCTCTTTGTTGAGGATTACATTCTTAATTTTATTAAGAATTTAGTGTTAATTATGAATACCTAGTATTATTAATACTGTGTTAATAAGAATTTAATAGTACCTATTAAGAATGATTGAATTTCAATTCAGAGACCTAGTTCATCTTTTCTTGAGTATTATTATGTTTAGCCTTAACCATCACTAATACCCATGACTCCTTAACTCCCACCACCAGCCCCCCCGCCCCTGGCAAAAAAACTTACCAGACCCTTTGTTTTCCAGTGAAACTGTGAATATGCATACGATCACCAAGTAGGAATTATTCTCTTATTCACTGTGAAATGTGTACCTGAACAACATGGTTGCTACCATAAGGAGAGAACCTGAAGCTGGACTTCAGCATTAATACTGATAAAGTAGGTCTCTAAAAAATAATTACTGAGTTGGGCTAGGCCGGGTGGCTCACGCCTGTAATCCCAGCACTTTGGGAGGCTGAGGCAGGCAGATCACGAGAGATCGAGACCATCCTGGCTAACAAGGTGAAATCCCATCTCTACTAAAAATACAAAAGCCGAGCGTGGTAGTGAGCATCTGTAGTCGCAGCTACTCGGGAGGCTGAGGCAAGAGAATGGCGTGAATCCAGGAGGCAGAGCTTGCAGTGAGCCGAGATCGCACTACTTCACTTCAGCCTGGGCGACAGAGTGAGACTCTGTCTCAAAAAAATTTTTAAAAAGGAAAAAAGAAAAGAAAAAGAAATAATTGCTGGGTTGGCCAGGTGTGGTGGCTCACGCCTTTAATCCCAGCATTTTGGGAGACCGAGGCGGGCGGATCACGAGGTCAAGAGATCAAAACCATCCTGGCCAACATGATGAAACCCCGTCTCTACTAAAAACACAAAAATTAGCTGGACATGGTGTTGCGCGCCAGCCCCAGCTACTCGGGAGGCTGAGGCAGGAGAATCGCTTGAACCCGGGAGGCGGAGGTTGCAGTGAGCCAAGATCGCACCACTGCACTCCAACCTGGGCAATGGAGTGAGACTCTGCCTCAAAAAAAAAAAAAAAAAAAACTGATTGCTGAGTTGAATTTTTAGATTTTAGTTTCAGCAATTGCAGAATTCAATGAATGGCTCCAAATTCTAAACACACACCAAAAATATATGTCTTGATATTAAAATTATACTTAATGAACTTTGGAGGTCAGTTTCTTTTAGCTATTGCAGCATGGAAGTCACTTGAGCTTGATCCTCCAGGAAATAACTTGATGTTTTGGGGAGGAGGATAAATAGGACTGAGGCAAAGGGGATACAAGGAATGCTGAATACAATGAATTGTGCCAGTGCACTACCCAGATGATGCCATGCTGGCAAATAATTAATATTATTAATCAATCAACCTAAACATCATACAGCACTTTACTCGGCATCTACAAATTAGATTTATTTAAAATGATAGATAAGAAGTGTAGGTGTATAAGGACATGATGAAAAGATACCTTCAAACTGAGGTTAAAGTTGAACCAAAAAATGACAACAGGGAAAATAAAAATATAAATATAGGTTCAGCTATCTGTAGAATGATATCCCTGGCAGAAATTTAAAAATAGGCCAATATAAAGTATTGATAAGGATGTGGATCAATGAGAGCTCTTAAATACTTCTGGTGAAATTACAAATTGTTGGACAGGCACGGTGGCTCACGCCTGTAATCCCAGCACTTTGGGAGGCTGAGGTGGGCGGATCACTTGAGGGCAGGGGTTTGAGACCAGCCTGGCCAACATGGTGAAACCTTGTCTCTACTAAAACTACAAAAATTAGCCACGTGAAGTGGTGGGAACCTGTAATCTCAGCTACTCAGGAGGCCGAGGCAGGAGAATCACTTGAACCCAGGAGGGGGAGGCTACATTGAGCTGAGATCGCACCACTGCGCTCCAGTCTGGGTGACAGAGTGAGACTCCGTCTCAGAAAAACAAAAGAAAGAAATTCCTACCCAGGAGATGTACAATTATGTCAACACCAGCATTACTTCAAATACCAAAAACTGGTAACTTCCATATTCCTTGACAAGAAACTCAATGAATAAATTGTGCTTTATTTGTAAAAGAGAAAACAATAGAGCAGTGAAAATAAATTACAGCTACATATATCAACATGGATGAACTTCATAAACCCATATGTTGAGTGTAGGAAGAATAAGATGTAGGAGAAAAGATCTATATGACCCTGGTTATATGAGGCTTAAAGTACATTCAAAACTTAAAAAGTTGTTGTTTAGGGATATATCCATTTATGGTAAACTATTTACAAAGCATGGGAATGATAAATATAAAACTCAGAGTAGCAGATACCCATGGGGATAGGGAGAAAGGGAGAGGAATGAGAGAGTGAAGAGACAGAGAATGGGACATACTGGTGATATTCTAGTTCTTAAGTTGGGGGGTGGGTACCTTGGTGTTCATTTATTATAATAATGAATGAGTATGTTATGCATAATAACAAGATTATTTAAAATTGGGAATTACAAATCCTAAGAGATTTTTCAGTTAATGTGTGATTTAAGTTTTACAAGGCGGCCAGGCACAGTGGCTCACGCCTATAATTCCAGCACTTTTAGAGGCTGAGGCAGGCAGATCATGAGATCAGGAGATAGAGACCATCCTGGCCAACATGGTGAAACCCCATCACTACTAAAAATACAAAAAATTAGTGGGGCATGGTGGCATGTGCCTGTAGTCCCAGCTACTGGGGAGGCTGAGGCAAGAGAATCGTTTGAACCTGGGAGGCGGAGGTTGCAGCGAGCCGAGATCGTGCCACTACACTCCAGCCTGGGCGACAGAGCAAGACTCCACCTCA
>NW_012118376.1:76599-78065 GCF_000951035.1 Colobus angolensis palliatus
TTATACCCATTTTTTTTTTTTTTGAGATAGAGTCTTGATCTGTTGCCCAGGCTGGAGTGCAATGGTGCCACCTCAGCTCACTGCAATCTCTGCATCCCAGGTTCAAGCAATTCTCATGCCTCAGACTCCCGAGTAGCTGGGACTACAGGTGTGCGACACCACACCCAGCTAATTTTTGTATTTTTAACAGAGATAGGGTTTCACCATGTTGGCCAGGCTAGTCTGGAACTCCCAACCTCAGGTGATCCACCACACCCAACCATACTCACTTTTAATGACATGCTAATTAAGGGGCAGGCTGTTCAGAAATAGTGAGAAAATGGGTGGTAACTTCCAAGTGTTGCCATGGCAAGGGTAAACTGTGGTGGCACTGGTAGGCACTTCTTCCTGACTGTGGCCAGTCTTCAATCTGGTCCAGAGGTAAGTCCCACCTGCCTCATACCTCAGCTTCACCCAGTTGCTCTCCAGTAGCCCCATTCTTATTGTTGTCAAGTGACATCAGACAAGCCAAATTCTGTCTTTGAGAACTATAAATGATTTACAATAAAGGACAGATTACTCCAGCTTAATTGGCCGAACTGATACTGAGCAATTTATGATTTTTTTAGTGATACTCAAAGTTGGACTAGGTCCCAGTGTAAGGAAATTTGGAACCTGAGACAATTTCCACTGTAAAAAACCTTCCGCAGAGAATGTAATCTATGTGAGCCTGTTTTCATTTTTTATTACAACAGAAAATGTAATAACTTTTTCAAGGCATCTGACTGGTACACTTTTTGGTCATTTTTTTCCAGCTGTTGTCTTATATCATTCTCTAAGTTCTGCTTTTCTCTCTAACCAGATACCAAGTTCCTCAAGAGAACTTCCTTATGAGTTCTCTAACCCCTGGCAGAGTGCTGAGCACACACATAACAAGGTTTCAATAAACTTTAAAAAAAATTTTTTTAGAGACTCCCAGAGTCTCACTCTCTCACCCAGGCTGGAATGCAGTGATCATAGCTCATTGCAGCCTCAACCTCTCAGGATCAAGCCATCCTCCCTCATCAACCTCCGAGGTAGCTGGGACTATAAGCAGGTGCCACCATGCCTGGCTACTGACTTTTTAATTTTTTTTTTTTTTTTTTTTTTTTTTTGAGATAGGGACTCACTCATTGCCCAGGCTGGTCTCAAATTCTTGGGCTCAACCGATCCTCTCACTTCAGCCTCCCAAAATGTTGAGATTACAGGTATGAGCCATCGTGCCTGGCCTAATTTCTAAAAAATTAGTAATTCACCAGGCACAGCGGCTCATGCCTGTGATTCCAGCACTTTGGGAGCCTGAGGCGGGCGGATCACAAGGTCAGGAGTTTGAGACCAGCCTGGCCAATGTGGTGAAATCCCATCCCTACTAAAAATACAAAAATTAGCCATGTGTGGTGGCGTGCGCCTATAATCCCAGCTACTCAGGAGGCTGAGGCAGGAGAATC
>NW_012118376.1:79665-81086 GCF_000951035.1 Colobus angolensis palliatus
AAAAAAAAAAAAAAAACCCAGGGACTATGGGTTACAACTCCATTCTGATTTGATCTGGTCTGTTGGGGCCTAGTACAGGAGCTCAGTCCAAAACAATAGCCTCCCACTTTGTGTTTAACACATAAACATGAAATTATATCATCTATATTCTTCGAAAACTTGCTTTTAAAATTGAACAATATAGTCTTCCTTGTCACTGTGTGTGTATAACTATATATGTTGTTTTAGATAGCTGCTTAGTGTTTCATAATATGGATATGTCATAATTTCTTTAAATTTATTCAAATAATCTCCTGTGGTTGAATATTTAGGTAGTCCTTAAGTTTTCACTCTATGAACAATGCTACAGTGAATATTCTTGTACATATATTTTTGCACAATTGGCTTTTTTTGTAAGCTACAGCTCCAGATGAATTACTGGGGGAAATACAGTGATGTTTTGAAAAGGACACTCAGGAAAATGCAAGTTCTAGTCTTAACTCTGTGACTTCTAATTTCTGTGACTTTAAGCAAGTCACTTCAAGTCCCTGAAATTCTGTTATTTCCACTGTAAGAGGAGAAAACATCTCAGTGTGCTTCATAGAATTGTTGTGAAAATCAAGTAATGAAGCAAACGCATCATGGTTGATTCAGATTCGTTTCAGTTTCATTTTAATAGAATAAGAGTATTTCCTCAGCCTCTTCATATTCTGCCAAATCTCATTAGATGGCATGCAGAATTTTAGTGGTTGATTGGAATGTTCCTCTTTTGAATATATAATAGGGAACCAAGCAGGAGACTATTACTGAAATAAAATAAACCAGTGCATTATGGGGAAATAGGTCTCTTTCTTAGGAAGAATGAACTGAGGATCCCAGGTATGATCATCCTTAGAAAAAGCATGAGAACAGCCCATAATAAACTCCAATAAAGAATACAAAGAAAATGCCTGTCCTAGAGTTCTGTAAGATCATAGGCAGGAAAGTCTATAGGATCTTCATCATCAAAGCAGTCTATAAAACATCAAACGGTTAAGAAAGTACTTGTGGACCTGATGCAGTGGCTCATACCTGTAATCCCAGCAACACTTTGGGAGGCTGAGGCAGGAGGATTACTTGTGTCCAAGGGTTCAAGACCAGCCTGGGCAATACAGTGAGAGCTGATCTCTACAAAAAAAAAAATTTTTTTTTTAATTAGCCAGGTGTGGTGGTGTGTGCCTGCAGTCCCAGCTACCCAGGAGGCTGAGTCAGGAAGATTGCTTGAGCCTGGGAGTTTGAGGCTGCAGAGAGCCATGACTGTGCCACTGCATTCCAGCCTGGGCAATAGCGTGAGACCCTGTTTCCAAAAAAAAAAAAAAGAAGAAGAAGAAGAAAGAAAGAAAGAGCGAAAGAGAGAGAGAGAGAAAGAAAGAAAGAAGGAAGGAAAGAAGAAAGAAAGAAAG
>NW_012118376.1:81171-83017 GCF_000951035.1 Colobus angolensis palliatus
AAGAAAGAAAGAAAGAAGAAAAGAGAAGAGAAGGGAAGAGAAAAGAAAAGAAAAGAATTTAATATTTGTGCCACTAATCTTGTTTTCAAAAGACCCGAGCTTGAACTCCGGCTTTATCATTGACCAGTTCTGTGAGCAAGTGGTAAGCTCTCAGAGTTTTTTTCTTTTTTAATAAAATTGAGATAATAAAAATACCTATAATTCTTAAGTATTATATGAGGCAATATACATGAAGAAAACCAATAGAGATCTTTGCAAATTGTGATACTTAGTGGATGTAATTGAGGTAAAAGGAGAAAAAAAGAAAATTCTCATGGAATAACATTTCAAGAAGGAAATAACTTTGAGACCTTGAACCAAGAGTTTCACCTCTCTAAACCTCTACTTTCCTCACCTGCAAAATGAGAAAACTGAATTAGATTTTTTTCTTCTTTTCCTTTTTTTCTTTTTGAGACCGAGTCTCACTCTGTTGCCCAGGCTGGAGTGCAGTGGCGCGATCTCAGTTCACTGCACGCTCCGCCTCCTGGGTTCACGCCATTCTCCTGCCTCAGCCTCCCGAGTAGCTGGGACTACAGGCGCCCGCCACTACTGATTAGCCCCCCCTCCTCCGGCTAATCTTTTGTATTTTTAGTAGAGACGGGGTTTCACCGTGTTAGTGAGGATGGTCTCGATCTCCTGACCTCGTGATCCAGCCGTCTCGACCTCCCAAAGGGCTGGGATTACAGGCGTGAGCCACCGTGCCGGGCCGAATTCGATCATTTTTAAGGTCCCTCTCATTCAAACAATAATAATGGCAGCTACATGTAAGAAAGTGCTTACTATGTTGAAACACTGTTCTAATTGATTCATATGTGTTGATTCACTTAATCTTTTAGCTGAACCATGAAGCAGACATTGATACCTGTTGATATTGGGTTTTTTGTTGTTTGTTTGTTTGGTTTTGAGAGGGAGTCTCACTCTGTAGTCCAGGCTGGAGTGCAATGGTGTGATCTCGGCTCACTGCAACCTCCACTTCCAGGGTTCAAGGGATTCTCCTGCCTCAGCCTCCCGAGTAGCTGGGATTACAGGTGCCTGCCACCACGCCCGGCTAATTTTTGTATTTTTAGTACAGATGAGGTTTCACATTGGCCAGGCTGCTCTCGAACTCCTAACTTCAGGTGATCCGCCCGCCTCAGCCTCCCAAATTTTAAGATTACAGGCGTGAGCCATTGCACCCGGCTGATACTGTTGATATTTGAAGGAGACTTCTTTTCTAAATTATTTTACTTCATTTTATTTTTAAGATTTATTGACTAATAAGTTTATGTAGAGATGCTTTTCTCTTTTTTGGGAAAAAATTTAAATACAGAGAAGAACTAATATTTGTTATCTAATGCTACATAATGAAATATCCTACAACTTAGCAGCTTTAAACAAGCGTTAGTCTCATGTAATTTCTGTGACTCAGGAATCTGAGAGTGGCTTAGTTGGATGCTTCCATCTCTGACTCTCTCATGAGATTATAGTCAGATTGTTGGCCAGGGCTGCAGTCATCTGAAGGAGCTGGAGAATCTCCCTCTAAGCTTATTCAGTAAATTTCAGTTCCTTACCACGTGAGCCTCTTCATAAGACTGCTCAGACAACTTGGAAGCTGATCCCCAGAATAAGAAATCAGAGAATATGAAAAAGAAAGAGAGAACCCAACACAGAAGCTGTAGTCTCCTAATCTTGTAGGTGTATCCACTCCTCTAATCTTGGATGTGACATTCCATCATTTCTTTCATTTTCTATCTGCTAGGAGAAAGTCACCGAGTACCAAGTCCACCCCATACTCAAGGGGAGGGAAATTAAGCTCCATCTCTAAGGA
>NW_012118376.1:83167-84587 GCF_000951035.1 Colobus angolensis palliatus
GATCCACCTGCCTCAGCCTCCCAAAGTGCTGAGATTGCAGTCTTGAGCCACAGCACCTGGCCAGAATTTATAAACATATCCTTTAAACCACAATGAGTACAAAGAAAAATATAACACATAGTAGTGTACTTACTGCTCCAAATTCACAGTGAAATTATTACCTTATATTTTTCTCAGGATCATTTTCAATTAAAAAAATTAGAAATAAAATCTTCTTTGTTTTTATGCCCAGTCCCAATTCTATTCCTACTCTTCAGAGGTAACAACTATCAAATTATATGACATATCTTTCCCATCTTTTTAAAATTATTATTTTACATACACATAAGTATAGTGAAATAATTTATAGTATTATTTTGTGAATTTTTAAAAAATTTCATAAATGGTATCATACATATTCTGCAAGTCACATTTTCACTCAATATTATTTTTGAGATCCGTGTATGCTGATATATTTAGACTTAAATATTTCGTTGTATAAATACACCACTTTAAATTCATCTACTGATGGAGATTATTTCCTAAATTATAAATCACTATTATAATCAAAGCTACAACAAATAGCTTTATTCATGTTTCCTTGCACACAGGTGCAAGAGTTTCTCTAAGTTGTTTCTCAGATATTTTGACCCAGTCCATAAGAAATGTTTCATTGTGACCAACCTATATGTCATTGTGACCAGTTATGTATACTTAATTGAAACTAAAGTTTCATGATAAAAGTAGTTATTCTTTTTTTTTTTTTTTGACGGAGTTTTGCTTTTGTTGCCCAGGCTAAAATGCAATGGTGTGATCTCGGCTCACCGCAACCTCCTCCTTCTGGGTTCAAGCAATTCCCTGCCTCAGCCATCCAAGTAGCTGGGATTACAGGCATGCGCCACCACGCCCGGCTAATTTTGTATTTTTAATGGAGACAAGGTTTCTCCATGTTGGTCAGGCTGGTCGCAAACTCCCGACCTTAGGTGATCCGCCCGCCTCGACCTCCCAAAGTGCTGGGATTACAGGCATGAGCCACTGCGCCCAGCGAAAAGTACTTATTCTTTCTACAAAGAAATGGCCTTTGATGTTAACATATTTTTAATCTGTTAATTGTTTATTTACTACGTTGCTCAGGCTGGAGTGTAGTAGTTATTCACAGGTGATCATAGTGCACCGCAGACTCAAACTGCTAGGCTCAAGCCATCCTCCTGCCTCAGCCTCCTCAGTAGCTGGGATTACAGGTGTGCATCATAATCTATGTTATTTATTTATTTATTTTTATTTTTTATTTTGAGATGGAGTCTCACTTTGTCACCCAGGCTGGAGTGCAGCGGCTCGATCTCGGCTCACTGCAACCTCTGCCTCCTGGATTCAAGGGATTCTCTTGCTTCAGCCTCCGGAGTTGCTGGGATTACAGGCACCCGCCACCACACCCAGCTAA
>NW_012118376.1:84765-86999 GCF_000951035.1 Colobus angolensis palliatus
TAGAGAGGGGGTTTCACTGTGTTAGCCAGGATGGTCTCGATCTCCTGACCTCGTGATCCGCCCGCCTCAGCCTCCCAAAGTGCTGGGATTACAGGGGCGAGCCACCACGCCCGACCTCCAGCTAATTTTTGTATTTTTAGTAGATACGGGGTTTCGTCGTGTTCGCCAGGCTGGTCTTGCCCTCCTGACTTCATGTAATCCTCCCACCTCGGCCTTCCAATTTGCTGGGATTACAGGCATGAGCCACCACACCCGGCCAAATCTATGTTATTTGAATTGCTAGTTAACATCCACTAAATTGATTTCTAGACCCACTATTGGGGTCTCCATCTGTAGTTTACAAAACAATTTTCTAAGGTCTATGTGTACGCATATACAGGTTGTGGCAATTTAAACTTTACAAAATATTGCAAAATTGTTCTTTGTAGTATTTGTATCAATTTACACTTCCCCAGCAACTTACAAGAGTTCCTTTTTGCCCACATTGACACCCACACTCAATATTGTCAGATTTTTCATTTTTGCCAATCTCATTATCAGGTTTCACTTAAGGGATGGATGCAAGCAGGCCTGCATAAATGTATTATTTCTTTTGTGTAGGAGGCACAGGTGTAATGGGAAAATTCTTTCTCCTGTGCTTGTCCTCACAGCTGCTGTCTGTCATTACTGCATCCCTTGGAAAATGCAATAATTAAAGGCAGAAAGGAAACACTATGGGGGCATCCCTCAGAGGGATGAGAGATGAGTCTAAAATATAAAATCAGAGTAATCATGAGAGCCTTCGGAACACAGCCAGACCAATCAGCTGTGGCTCCCTCTGGTCTCCCACGGGAGCCACTTCAACCCATATACCTCTTTCCTCAAGCCCTCTACTCTTTCAGCTCCCCCATATTCAGCAGCTACTTATCCTCCTACTACACAGAGGACATGAGACCATTACATGAAAACTCTTCTATACCTTATCCTTCGTCTATAAACTTCTGCTTTCTCTCTCCTTTCATCCTACCCCAGAGCAAGTGGTAAACTTCTTCCTGCCCAAGACTAATTATTTCCTATTGCCTCTACCCTCTGAGGGTTCTTGCTTCATGAATGATCCCCTCTTTTGTATCTGTCTTTCACTCCTCTCCTCCCTCTTCTCTACCTCATCCTTCCCTTCAGCATGTAAGTATGCTCAAGTGTCTCCTTCTTGAATAAGGTCTTTCCTTGATCCTTATTTCCTCTCATCTGACTTATTCTTAATTACTCTCGGGGTCAACTATCATGTCCTCAGAGCGTCATAAGACCTATTCTTTTCCTTCATAGCATATACCGAAGCACATGTGAGACTACAGACTCCTATGCAGTCAGCCCGAAAAGGTCAGAGACCTGGTAACTCTAGTGCCTAACTCCAAGTAGACACTCAGTACATATCTATTGAGTAAGTAAGTGATTTATAGCCTAGAGCCTCACTCTTTTATTCTCCACTTCTACACCACATGGGTAATCTGAAATTAAAAGACTTTCCCACCTTCCCCACTTGAAAAACACTGTCAGCTCCTCAGCCTGCAGAGTAAAGTCCACTCTCCTTAGCACGGCATAAAATGGTTCTGTGACAACACCTCACTCTTTCCCACCAAAGCAAAATGAATACCACCTCTTCTAGAGGAAGCAGAAGAGGAAAAATTCAAATCAGTTGTTATTGTTATTAGCTGACAGAGCTGGAAAAAGAAGTAGTTGTAACCACCCAATGGGTTCACCTTGCCCATTGCCTAGATAGAGCTGATTAATCCAGACAGCGGAATTGCAATAAAGAAAGACTTGAGCTCACACAGAACAGGCTATATGGCAGACGAGAGTTTCATTATTACTCATATCAGTCTCTCTGAGAGTTTGGAGGGGTTTTTGTTTTTTTGTTTTGTTTTGTTTTGTTTTGTTTTATTTGAGACAGAATCTTGCTCTGTCGTCCAGGCTGGAGTGCAGTGGCGCCATCTCAGCTCACTGCAACCTCCGCCTCCCAGGTTCAAGTGATTCTCCTGCCTCAGCTTCCCAAGTAGCTGGGATTACAGGCACATGCCACCACATTTGGCTAATTTTTTGTATTTTTAGTATGGATGGGGTTTTACTGCATTAGCCAGGATGGTCTTGATCTCCTGACCTCGTGATCCACCTGCCTCGGCCTCCCAAAGTGCTGGGATTACAGGCGTGAGCCACCACATCTGGTAAGAATTTGGAGTTTTTAAGGATAATTTGGTGGG
>NW_012118376.1:87049-97269 GCF_000951035.1 Colobus angolensis palliatus
GACCTCGTGATCCACCTGCCTCGGCCTCCCAAAGTGCTGGGATTACAGGCGTGAGCCACCACATCTGGTGAGAATTTGGAGTTTTTAAGGATAATTTGGTGGGTAGGGGACAGTGAGTCAGGAGTGTTGATTGGTGGGGTTGGAGATAAAATCATAGGAAGTTGAAGCAGTCCTCTTTTGCTGAATCAGTTCCTGGTGGAGGCCACAAGATCAGATGAGCCAGTTTACCCACCTGGGTGGTGCCAGCTGATCTATCAAGTGCAGGGTCTGCAAAACATCTCGAGCACTGATCTTCAGTTTTACAATAGTGATGTTATCTCTAGGAGCAATTTGGGGAGGGTCAAAATTTTGCAGCCTCCAGCTGCATGACTCCTAAACCATAATTTCTAATCCTGTGGCTAATTTGTTAGTCCTACAAAGGCAGTCTAGTTCCCGGGCAGAAAGGGGGTTTATTTTGGAAAAGTGCTGTTATAGTCTTTGTTTCAAAATTAAACTATAGACTAAGTTTCTCCCAAAGTTAGTTTGGTCTATGCCCAGGAATGCACAAGGACAGCTTGGAGTTTAGAAGCAAGATGGAATTGGTTAGGTCAGATCTCCTTCACGGTAATCATATTCTTAGTTATAGTTTTGCAATGGTGATTTCAATCCCTCTGTCTGGGTTTTATAAGACCTTATTCTAAAGGTGTGTCTAGGAAGATGGGAAAAGGTCAAAAGCTGCACTGGTTTCTTCCTGCTGACAAGGGGGCGTAGTGGGAATAGGAGTTGACTAGGTGAGAGGAGTGGAACCACTTTGCAGCTGTCTGAGCATAGGGACTGGGCTGGGGTTCCAAGGCTTACACGACAAAGGCTTCAGTATTCTCATCTACAGTTTTAGTACACCTTTTAAGTGAGTAGCATACTATAAGGTAAATGAGTCCTAGGATAAGAAATGTAAATCCTAGTTTTAGAAGTAAAGATTTGAAAGCATTAGTTTGGGGACTTATAGCCCACGGAGAATTTAGGATTTAGTCCAAATTGCAGAAAATAATAAAAACTCGAGAACAACTAACAATAGGTGTACTATAGTTTTCTGAAACATAATTTTTCTCTCTACAGTTGCTGTTTTTATTAAAGCAAAATAAGTTTTAGTCGTATTATGCATGGCCTGATTATTTGTATAAAATGCAGTAAGAATAATTATTTGCCATATAGGCTCCTTTTAAAATTGGCTTTGCCGAGGCTAGACGCGGTGGTTCATGACTATAATCCCAGCACTCTGGAGGCCGAGGCGGGTGGATCACCCTGAGGTCAGGAGTTTGAGGCCATCCTGGCCAACAGGATGAAACCCCGTCTCTACTAAAAATACAAAAATTAGCCAGGCAAGATGGTGGGCACCGTCCCAGCTACTCAGGAGGCTGAGGCAGGAGGATCATTTGAACCAGGGAGTTGGAGGTTCCAGTCAGCTGAGATTGAGCCACTGTACTCCAGCCTGGTGACAGAGCGAGAATCTGTCTCAAAATAAAATAAAATAAAATAAAAATTGGCTTTGCTGAAACTTTGTTCCGTAAGGAATCTCAGATTATACTTGTTAAAGCCTTGAAGCCCATCCATGGATTTATCTATGCCTGCAAATATACCTGTATGAGTTGGATGAATTTTCCTCCTCTCCAGGCCCCAAGATAACTTGGGATCCCTGGTCTTTCAGAAAGTGACATTCTTTACTTACCACAGGTCAGGAGCCCTGTACAGACACTGTGTAGACAAAGTATGAGGCCAGCTTTCCTGCAGGGCTTTTCTTGGCTCTATAAGTCAACTTCGATTCCTTAAAGCAGTCTGTTTACATTTGAAAGCATGACATTTCAAAACCTTGGTAAAATAACCATCATATCCAATTGTGTCCCTTTTTGTCAGCATACAAGGTTTCCAGGTTTCTTTTCTCTGCAGTTTCCAGAAGAACGGACAGTCACCCTGAGTCAGGCCTGTTGAGCTTCCACTAACAATTCCTCCAGGTTTCAGCAAATGTGACCAACCAGACAAACTACAAGAGCCTGTTGGACTTTCATCAGCAATTTCTTCAGAGATCTCCTTACACATGCAAATACATACAACAAAAAAGTCAAGCAGAAGTCCTTCCAGACAGAAATTCCAGATTAAATCACAAACCAAGAGTATTCCTCTAAATACGTCCCCTAATCCCCATCCAATTAGAGCAGATACCCCATAATGGGGTTACAGACAGGCACCCCATGATTGGGTTATAGATAGCAGCCTTTTCATTGAGGCCAACAAATCAGGAGAAGGAAGGGGTTGTTGGCAACACCTAGAATACTCATCAAATCAGACACTCTGTGATGAGGCTACAGACATCCCATGGTGGGGCTACAGACACCCTGTGATGAGGCTACAGTTATGGGATGTCTCCCCATGATTATTTCTCTATCACAATTAAATCCATGCACCATGGGCTAGTAACGCCATGCCAATACATACCATGCCAGAGTCAAAGAGAACTAGATGTCTGCTTGGGCTGGCCTCTGGATCCATCACCAGTAGGGGGCTACCAAACTGTGGGCAGGTAGAAACAAGGACAATCCTGGATGAGCCCTCAAATTTGTAACTACCCAACAGGTTCTCCTTGCCCACTGCCTAGATACAGCTGATTTATCAAGACAGAGGAACTGCAATAGAGAAAGAGTAATTCATGCAGAGCAAGCTGTACAGGAGACCAGAGTTTTATTATTACTCAAATCAGTCTCCCCAGTACTATTTCTATATTGCAATTAAATCCATGCATATTGGGTCAGCAGCATCGCACTGGTAGAGACAGTACCAGAGTCAGCCCTGAATCCAGGAGAAATAAGTGGCCATTTGGGCTGGCCTCTGGATCCATTGCTGGAGTTGGGTACTGAGCCACAGGCAGGTAGCCACAAGGGTGATCCTGGCCAAGCCCCCAGATTTGTAACTGCCCAGTGGGTTTTTCTTGCCCACTGCCTAGATAGAGCTGATTTACCAAGACAGGGAATTGCAATAGAGAAAGAGGTTAATTCACACAGAGCCAGCTGTATTGAAGACTGGAGTTTTATTATGACTCAAATCAGTCTCCCTGAGAATTCAGGGATTGGAGTATTTAAGGATAATTTGGTGGGGAGGGGTCAGTGAGTTGGTAGTGCTGATTGGTTGGGTCAAAGATGAAATCATAGGGAGTCAATGCTGTCCTCTTGTGCTGAGTCACTTCCTGGGTGGTGGCCATGAGATCAAATGAGCCAATTTATCCATCTGGGTGGTAAGCTGATCTGTCAAGTGCAGGGTCTACAAAATATTTTGAGCACTGATCTTCAGTTTTACAATAGTGATATTATCTCCAGGAAAAATTTGGGAAGGGTCAAAATGTTGTAGCCTCCAGCTGCATGACTCCTAAACCATAATATCTAATCTTGTGGCTATTTTGTTAATCCCACAAAGGCAGTCTAGTCCCCAGGCAGGAAGGGGATTTGTTTTGGGAAAGGGCTGTTATTGTCTTTGTTTCAAAGTTAAACTAGACACTTGAGGCCAGGAATTCGAGACGAGTGTGGCCAACATGGCAAAACCCCGTCTCTACTAAAAATACAAAAATTAGCCAGGTGTGCTGATGTGCACCCGTAGCCCCAGCTGCTTGGGAGGCTGAGGCATGAGAATAGCTTGAACCCAGAAGGTGAAGGTTGCGGTGAGCTGAGATCATGCCACTGCACTCCAGCCTGGGTGACAGCGCAAGACTCTGTCTCAGGAAAAAAAAAAAAAAAGTTAAAATTATAAACTAAGTTTCTCCCAAAGTTAGTTTGGCCTATGTCCAGGAATGAGCAAGAACAACTTGGAGGTTAGAAGGAAGATGAAGTTAGTTAGGTCAGATTTTTTTCACTGTGATTATATTCTCAGTTATAATTTTGCAATGGCAGTTTCATGGTAGAGAAAGAGTTTCAAATCTACAGATAAAAGTTACATAATCATTTATAAATTTTATCCATTTGTTATGCTGGTGGTGGTGGTTTTTCTCCTGCTCATTTTTCCTCCACAGGAAAAGTTGTATCTATCATTTCAAAGGGAAGGGATTCTAACATTTTACTGAGCACTTACTGTACACCAGGCATTAGACAAAATTTCTTATTTACTATTGAGAAGAGGAAACAGCTCAGAGCACTCCGAGCTATGTGAGGTATGCAAAATTTATCAGGCCCAGAGAGACATGAGTCTAGGACTTCGGTTATCCCCCACTCCCACGGGCAATTGGCTAAAAGCATTTTGTTCCTGACTAGCTGCCTCATCCGTTATCTTCATTTTCCTGGAATCTGAGATACAAAGAACAAAGTGCGGCAGCCAATCAATATCTTGTGTTATTTTAACGTAAATTCTTGGTAAGCAACTTAGGAACTGCCTCTTCTTTTTTCCTTTAAAAACCCACTTGTAACTGCTGCTAATCAAAGCAAATATTCAGGGCACCGTGAATCTATGCTCCTAGGTTGCAGTCCTCAAACTCAGCCCAAATCAACTCTCTACTTATATTAATTTTACCTCAGTTTTTTCCTTTAGGTCGGCAGGATTCAGAGTGACTTCCCACCACCACCTCGTGTTTCTCTCTGAAATCAGTGCTTGGTACCAGCATGAACCCATTGCATTCTCCATTTTTGGAAGTCCTACCACATGTTGGGGGTGACTTCTTCTGAATCTGAACCTTCCTTTCTTTTCAGTTGCAGTCTAGATTTTAAGCTGTTCTGCAAACCATCTCTTTCCTTTAAGAATGAGGGCTTTAGTCTCTCTCCCTGGATAGGACATTCAGGTAAAAAGCTCTGCAGAGAGCTGCCTGCTTCTTGTTCCTCACAGCTCTTTGGCCTCAAAGCAGAAGGTTCAGGTCACAGTCGGGCAAGAAGTTATGCCTTCTCTGCCTCTACCTCATGACAAAAAGTTCAAGTTAGAGGTCATATGGGTACTCTAGCACCAGTGGTTTCACTTCTTCTAGCCTAGAATTCTATAGCATGCTTTTAGAACTGCAGTTGCTTTCTATTACTTATAATTTGGACTTGTATTTTCATTTGTGACCAATTTCTGTTGATTCCAAACCAAAACATGCATATGGGTAATTTATGCTCATAAGCAGCACACTTTGACCCAAAATATATTTCTGGCCTCGATCAGTTTTGAAAAGTTCCGAAATTACGGGAAATCAAGCTTCAAAATCTGAGCACTCTTTAAAGGGACAACCTCCTTTAGAAACACCAGCTGGTTTTAGGCACAATGCTTATGGGGCATCCTCTTGTAAATATCTAAGAAAATTGACTCACATAACCTGGAATGGTCATAAACATCAATGGCTGAAATGGGGGGATCCTTTGAAATACGTAAAATAATTCATTTGTATCCACAGTTGGAAAAAGTTGAACCAGACAAACTGAAGGAAAGACATACCTTTTTTTTTTTTTTTGAGACAGAGTCTTGCTCTGTCACCCTGGCTGTGTAGTGGTGCGATCTCAGTTCACTGCAACCTCCGCCTCCCGGGTTCAAGCAATTCTCCTGCCCTAACCTCCCAAGTAGCTGGGATTACAGACTTGTGCCACCATGCCCAGCTAATTTTTGTATTTTTAGTAGAGACAGGGTTTCACCATATTGGCCAGGCTGGTCTCAAACTCCTGACTTCAAGCAATCCACCCGCCTCAGCGTCCCAAAGTGTTGGGATTACAGGCGTGAGCCACCACGTCCAGCCCTAAAGACATACTTATTGTTTGTCATGGTTGAAATTTGATAAGAAAAGATTTGAAAATATTTTTTAAAGAGTTCTAATGGCTGGAAGTTAGCTTAAAAACTGATATTCAGACTATAACTTTCTTTGTGAAAAATAAAGGTCTTTCTGCTTTTCCTCTTTTGTATTCTGTTTCTGGGTTTGTTTTTTGTTGTTAATATACTAAAAACCTTATTTTAAAAAATCGTTGGTTCCCTCTGTTTCCTATTTTGTTGGCATAATTTTTGCTGAGAAAAAACTGTAAAACTTCACTGGCCTTTTAGATAGCTTAAAATCTCCCTCAGGCCCGGCGCAGTGGCTCACACATGTAATCCTAGCATTTTGGGAGGCTGAGGCGGGTGGATCACCTGAGGTCAAGAGTTCAGGACCAGCCTGACCAATATGATGAAACCCTGTCTCTACTAAAAATACAAAAATTACCTGGACATGGTGGTACATGCCTGTAATCCCAGCTACTCGGGAGGCTGAGGCAGGAAAATCACTTGAACCCAGGAGGCAGAGGTTGTAGTGAGCCAAGAACGCACCACTGCACTCCAGCCTGGGCGACAGAGCGAGACTCTGTTTCAAAAAAAAAAAAAATTCCCTCAGTTGGGTCTTCCAGGACTTGTTCTTTCACTCCCTTCCACTTCTGCTACTCCTTCCTTTTCCCATCTTCAATACCATGTATGAGACCTAACAGCCCTGAGACTCCTCAAGGAACACAGAAAAATATGCCACCCTCTCCCCTTTTGGGAGGTCCTCTGTCTCTCATGGAGTCTCAAAAGTCATGGGCAGATTTCTCACAGGTCTAAAGCTTTGCTTTCTTCTGCATTGAGTTTTCTGAACTCTTTGGCTTTGGGAATGCCAAGGGTTACTTTATACTGTGAGGGAGAACTTGATCTTTGTTTGTGTAATAGCTGGCAAGTCACTGGTGAAACCTACAGAAGTGACTGACAGCAGCTGCAGTGAATGGTAATTACTGCAGTGAGCTGCTTGTTTATTTGCACATTTAGGTAAGAGAGACTTTATTTGAACACTTGGAAGCTATGGAAACACTCACCACCAAGGGATAAGGCTCCTGTGGGGATGAGCTGACCACGTAGTGAGCTGAGTGCTGGGTTGCCCACCAGCCTTAGGGGAATGTCTTTGTAGTGAGGAGCACTGTGGAAATGTTGCACGGCCTGGTCTCATGACATTTCCCTTTTGGGAGATATCAGGGATTCAAAGTAAATGTGGAATCCTTGATTTCTGGAGATCTAGATGCTCTACCTTCCAGCTGTGCCTGCTTTTCACATATTTAAATATTAGGCCCTAAAAACAACAAATGTTTTATTTGTCCTGTTCATTAAAGGGCTCCACCCTAAAGTCAGTAATTTAATTAAGAAACATTAAATTGAAAAGACTACCTATCAAACTAAATCAGTCTCCAAAATGCAACTTTCTGACATGTAGCTAGTTATTTTGAAACTTTTTGTAAAAGATATTTAGGAGTACAAAAGGCTTATTGACAAAAAAAAATAATAAATAAAAGATAATTACATCTATAAAGGAAATGTCCATTTGTAAGACCATCTCCCTCTCTGCACCTAAACTACATTGGCTTAAAGTTTATGTAATAAGCCTTACCTTTGTTTAAGATGATTTTTCAGCCAGGTGTGGTGGCTCACACCTGTAATCCCAGCACTTTGGGAGGCTGAGGTGGGAGGATCGCCTGAGGTTGGGAGTTCGAGACCAGCCTGACCAAAATGGAGAAACTCCATCTCTACTAAAAATACAAAATAAGCTGGGCATGGTGGTGCATGCCTGTAATTCCAGCTACCTGGGAGACTGAGGCAGGAGAATCGCTTGAACCTAGGAGTCAGAGGTTGCAGTGAGCCAAGATGGTGCCATTGCACTCCAGCCTGGGCAACAAGAGGGAAACTCAATCTCAAAAAAAAAAAAAGATCTGTACGTATGTATGTTTATATTATGTGTAAGGGATATTTCACTACCAAAATATACAAAAGAGCTCCAACTAATGGGCTCTAAAAAAAAAAAGTAAGCACTTGGCCAGGCTTGGTGGCTCAAGCCTGTAATCTCAGCCCTTTGGAGGTGGGCAGGTCACGAGGTCAGGAGACTGAGACCAGCTTGGCCAACATGGTAAAACCCCATCTCTACTCAAAATACATTAAAAATTAGCCAGGCATGGTGACGCATGCCTGTAATCCCAGCTAGTCAGGAGGCTGAGGCAGGAGAATCTCTGGAACCCGGAAGGCGGAGGTTGCAGTGAGCCAAGATCATGCCACTGCACTCCAGCCTGGGTGACAGAGTGAGACTCTGTCTTACAAAAAAAAAAAAGTAAGCACTTAAATCAAAATAGAAACTAACTAAAATGTTCAGTTCATATGACTTGAGTAAATCTTTAGTAAAGAAGACCACTTTAATATTATTGGTTTAATGAAAATAGCTATGTCTTTGGATCAGCAAAATACCCATGTATTTAACTTTAGGGTTTTTGCTTAGGTGGCAACTGCCTAACATTTGCAGGCTACAAAAATGATTAACACGGAAATAACATGAGATGATGGCTAGCTTTGTTTAACGAACAATTCAAGCATAATTGTTAAAAGTGAGTAAGTCAAATGAATAGAGACAAAAGTTGATCAGTGTACTCATTTGTATAGTGGTGAGTTTTTGAAAAATTGATAAATGAACTTTTCTTTTTTTTTTTTTTTGAGACGGAGTCTCGCTCTGTCGCCCAGGCTGGAGTGCAGTGGCCGGATCTCAGCTCACTGCAAGCTCCGCCTCCCGGGTTCACGCCATTCTCCTGCCTCAGCCTCCGGAGTAGCTGGGACTACAGGCGCCCGCCACCTCGCCCGGCTAGATTTTTGTATTTTTTAGTAGAGACGGGGTCTCACCATGTTCGCCAGGATGGTCTCGATCTCCTGACCTCGTGATCCACCCCTCTCGGCCTCCCAAAGTGCTGGGATTACAGGCTTGAGCCACCGCGCCCGGCCATGAACTTTTCAAAAATCATTTTCAGTAAAAAGATTCAAAGTTTCAAAAACTTAACCACTTAACTTTTTTTTTTTGAGATGGAGTCATGCTCTGTCACCGAGGCTGGAGTGCAGTGGAGCAATCTCAGCTCACTGCAACCTCTGCCTCCCAGGTTCAAGAGATTCTCCCGCCTCGGCCTCCCAAGTAGCTGGGATTACATTACAGGTGTGCACCACCACACCTGGCTAATTTTTGTACTTTTAGTAGAGATGGGGTTTCACCATGTTGGCCAGGCTGGTCTTGATCTCCTGACCTCAAGTGATCCGCCCACCTCAGCTTCTCAAAGTGCTGGGATTACAGGCATAAGCCACTGTGCCCAGCCTCAGTAACTTAATATTAAAGTCATGTTTTAATTAAGTAGTAGATGTTCATGAAATGTCTGAACCATCTCTAAGTAAAAATACTAAAACATTAATCATTAAATATAAGTTTAACTGTATATACTTTGAGATTTTTATATGGTATAGAAAAGCTAAATACATTTAGACCTGTGAATAAACAAAAATAAATTGAGATATCTTTCTAAAAATCATAAAATGGTTTTCATCCATCTACCAGTATTGATATAAAACAGTTCAAAATTACTTCCTAAGTTTTCCATCAGAAATTCAGGTTGCTAAAAGTTAAAATTGTAGTTCATACATGCCATTGAAACTACTAGATGTAAGAGAAACCATTCTGTATACAGAGTGTATAAGAAAAATAGGATGTATTTTTGGTAAAGAAGGTTATAAAGAAAGTATGAGAGTGAGGTTTTTGTTAAGGGAAAACTAATTTTATCTAGAGGCTTTTAAAGGCTGTTTTAATTTGAAAGGATGAAAGAAAGAATGATGGATTAAAGTACATAAACATAGAAAGTTAAAGAAAGAGAATGCAAAAAATTCTAAGTGGTTATGAGAAGTTTATAGAAATCTTATCTTGGTTTTTTATATAAAAAAATTATTTTGGTGGAGATGAGGTCTCACTATGTTGCCGAGGTTGATCTCCAACTCCTGGGGTCAAGCAATCCTCCCACAACAGTCTCCCAAAGTGCTAGGATTACAGGCATTAGCCACTATGCTCAGCCGGAAATACTATTTTGTGTGGTCAAAGGTGATTGAGATTGGATGGATTAGCATTTCCATTGTGCAAATCACTCAGTCTTCCAGACTGGTAGAATGAATACACGGAATAATGAAAAGTCAGTTGAGAGCTTAAAGGAAGTTTTAAATTTCCTTGGCGTAAGGATCTTCCATTTGCTTAACTTACATTCTATCCTGTTTGGAAAACGTCAGCTTTCTGCCTTTGAAATGGGAATAGGACTACCCATGCACGTGGATAAAGGAGCCTATGAACCAGCTCTCCTTAAAAGTTGTAAATTAGGCTGGACCTGGTGGCTTAAGCCTGTAATCTCAGCACTTTGGGAGGCCGAGGTGGGTGGATCACGAGGTCAGGAGTTCAAGACCAGCCTGGCCAACAT
>NW_012118376.1:98944-110156 GCF_000951035.1 Colobus angolensis palliatus
TTCTTTCTTTCTTTCTTTCTTTCTTTCTTTCTTTCTTTCTTTCTTTCTTTCTTTCTTTTTTTTGAGACAGAGTCTCTCTCTGTTGCCAGGCTGGAGCACAGTGACACGATCTTGGCTCACTGCAAACTCTGCCTCCTGGGTTCAAGCAATTCTCCTGCCTCATCCTCCCAAGTAGCTGGGACTACAGGCGTGCACCACCACACCCAGCTAATTTTTGCATTATTAGTACAGACGGGTCTCACCACGTTGGCCAGGATGGTCTCCATCTCCTGACCTTGTGATCCGCTCACCTCAGCCTCCCAAAGTGCTGGGACTACAGGTGTGAGGCACCACACCAGACTAGATATCCCACCTTTTCATATGGAAGCAGTGTATACCTTCCATGTATTGATTTAAGTCTTCACCTATAATTCCTGCCTCCCTGAAATATATAAAACCAAACAAACAGTAATCCAGACTTCGGTGCAAGTTCTCAGGACTCCTAAGGTTGTGTTTCCCTGGGCCACATTCACTCATGTTAGCTCAGAATAAAACTTTTGAAAATCTTTTACAGAGTTTGGTTTTTCCATTAACAAGGTGATATTCTTCATTATTGCAAAGCCTTATAAGTTTCTTACTGAAAATTCTAAATTAATTAAGGATCATTTTAACAGTAAGCTCCCAGCAGGAGACAAAAACATCAAAGATCATGGACTCCAACCTGGAGATTTAGTTTAATGGAAAATGCCAAAGGAAAGAACGAAAGAATGAAAGGGAAGAAAAGAAAGAAAGGAAGGAAGGAAGGAAGGAAGGAAGGAAGGAAGGAAGGAAGGAAGGAAGGAAGGAAGGAAGGGGAATGCTATCAAATAAAGGACTTGTTCCAACAACTACATTAGAAGGGACACTATTAGGCAGCGCTGCCTGAGTGGACGTCATCCTCAGTGGAGATCTCCAATACTTTGTTCTTTAGACCAGGACAAGAAATAGATTACAATATTCATTCTGTTACCTTCAGGAATAGGAATACTTTTCATATTTGTCTTTCAAGGTGTTTTGTTGATAACTGTCCTTATTCGTGTCACATTTTAAATTCCTAAATTAATTATGCTTTGTATTTCTAGATGTCTAAAGTCTACTACAAAAGTTTATAACAAAAAAAAATCATGATAGCTAGATACTTAGAAATGAGCTAACATGCCTCAACTCCAGTGTAAGTAAACGGCCTAAGATTCCATTACTCTGACCTTTTATTGTTCAGTTCAATCGCTGAATTGTTGCTAACCGATTCGGCCTTGGATCTTCACTAAGTTCTTAAGTCATAGTACTTCTGCTGATTCCCTCTGACATGGGACAAGATTATCTGAGAATGAGTCTTCCAAGGAACATGGGACAAACTTACATCTAAAATGTTGATCATTAAGGCTTTCAGAAGAGAACCATTCTGATCAAAAGGAGGAAATGAGAAAGAAAAATAGCTCAGAGCAGCCTGAGAAATGTGAAGTATGCAAAATTCATCAGGCCTGGAGAGATAGGAGTATAGGATTTCAGTCACATCTCACTGCACCCATTCCCAGGGGCAAATTTTTTTTTTTTTTGGATGATGTCTCACTGTGTCCTCAGGCTGGAGTGCAGTTGCATAATCTCAGCTTACTGCAACCTCCACTCCCGGGTTCAAGTGATTCTCCTGCCTTAGCCTCCCGAGTAGCTGGGATTACAGGTGTGCAGCATCACGCAGGGCTAATTTTTGTATTTTTAGTAGCCAGGGGCAATTATTTAAAAGCATTTTATTTCTGACAGCTGCCTCACCCACTGTCTTCATGTTCCTGGAATTTGTGATACAAAGAACAATGTATAGCCAACCAATAGCTTGTTATTGTAACATAAATTATTGATAAACAACTTAGGAACTGCCTCTTCTTTTTTCCTTTAAAAACCCATTTGTGGCTGGGCGCAGTGGCTCACACCTGTAATCCCAGCACTCTGGGAAGCTGAGGTGGGTGGATCACCTGAGGCCAGGAGTTGGAGACCAGCCTAGGCAACATCATGAAACCCTGTCTCTATTAAAAATAAAAAAATTAGGCGGGCGAACACCTGTAATCTCAGCCACTCGGAGAGCTGAGGCACAAGAATCCCCTGAACCCGGGAAGTGGAGACTGCAGTGAGCCGAGATCACGCCACTGCACTTCAGTCTGGGTGACAAGACAAGAGCGATCAAGATCATGCCACTGCACTTCAGTCTGGGTGACAAGACAAGAGCGAAACTCTGTCTCAAAAAAAAAAAAAAAAAAGAAATAAAAAAACCTTTGTAACTGCTGCTAATAGGAGCATATATTCAGAGCAACTTGAATCTATGCTCCTGGGTTGCAGTCCTCAAATTTGGGCCAAATAAACTTTCTACTTACATTAATTTTGCCTCAGTTTTTTCCTTTAGGGAAACACTATTTATACTCATTTCATGTGATTTTCTTTACAACCGAGAGTATATATCTCTTCCCCTTCCAAAAATAAAATGACTGAGGCCAAAAATATCAAATGCAGCAAGGAAAATAAAATGTTCTGGTGATTTCCACATTATGAAACATGCAAAAATCTTGTATGATATATATGATTTTATTCGTTAAAATTAGGCAATGGGTCATCTCCCTGGCATGTGTGTAATGGGATGCAGAAAACAATTCCCCAAAATATGGCACTTTGACATGCTGAGTGCTTTTAAAAACTAAAAGTCCTGGCCAGGCACGGTGACTCACTCCTGTAATCCCAGTACTTTGGGAGGCTGAGGCAGGCTGATCACCTGAAGTCAGGAGTTCGAGATCAGCCTGGCCAACATGGCGAAACCCCATCTCTACTAAAAATTAGCTGGGTGAGGTAGCGCCTGCCTGTAATCCCAGATACTCAGGAGGCTGAGGCAGGAGAATCACTTGAACCCAGGAGGCAGAGGTTGCAGTGAGCCAAGATCATGCTACTGCACTCCAGCCTGAGTGACAGAGATTCCGTCTCAAAAAAAAAAAAGAAAAGAAAAGAAAAGAAAAGAAAAATAAAAATTAAAAGGCCTTGGAAATAAGCCTCAGAATCAAAGTCCTTCTAACCTTGTCTTGTTTTTTTCCCACTCCAAAGTCAGGGAGGAACTCTGAAGTTTCCTAACCTGATCAAGAAATCATCTTACCAAAGAAAC
This sequence comes from Colobus angolensis palliatus, assembly GCF_000951035.1. Taxonomy (NCBI): domain Eukaryota; kingdom Metazoa; phylum Chordata; class Mammalia; order Primates; family Cercopithecidae; genus Colobus; species Colobus angolensis. The sequence goes on from NW_012118376.1 coordinate 102,099, forward strand.
AACTGACCTTTATTCCTTTCTAAAATCTTATCTATTTCAAAAAAGAAGACCAAGGAATGCAACCACACCATGATGGACTTTTTTTTGAGACAGAGTCTTGCTCTATCACCCAGGCAGGAGTGCAGTGGCATGGTCTTGGCTCACTGCAACCTCTGCCTCGCGGGTTCAAGCAGTTCTTCTGCCTTAGCCTCCCAAGTAGCTGGGAGTACAGGTGCCTGCCACCATGCCCAGCTAATTTTTGGAATTTTTAGTAGAGATGGGGTTTCACCATGTTGGCCAGGCTGGTCCCGAACTCCTTACCTCAGGTGATCCACCCACTTTGGCCTCCCAAAGTGCTGGGATATGGCATGAACCACCTCGCCTGGCCTTTTTTTTTTTTTTTCTTTTACAAGCTAATGCCTGCCTCAAAGAGGGGGGGGTGGTGGGAAAGAACAGGCATATAAGCTTCTGTACCCCACTGGGAATTTGGAATAATCACTCTGTGATTTTTCCCCCATGCATGTCAATAAATTTGTATGCCTTTTTTGAGGTGGAGTCTTGTTCTGTCGCCCAGGCTGGAGTGAAGTAGCAGGATCTCGGATCACTGCAACCTCTGCCTTCCGGGTTTAAGTGATTCTCCTGCCTTAGCCTCCCAAGAAGCTGAGATTACAGTGCCACTACACTTGGCTAACTTTTGTATTTTTAGTAGAGATGGGATTTCACCATGTTGGTCAGACTGGTCTCAAACTCCTGACCTCAAGTGATCCACCTGCCTTGGCCTTCTTAAGTGCCGGGATTACAGGCATGAGCCACCTCACCCAACTGCCTTTTCTCCTTTAATCTGCCTTTTCTCAGTTAATTTTCATGAACCTTCAGAAGGCAAAAGTGAGTTTTTCCTAACCCCTGCATGTGATACCGGCATCATGCCAGTCTTCTACATAAACTCCTCTCCCATCTCTATTTCTCTTTTCGTTCTCTTTTCTTCTGTTCCTCTTTACTTGCTTTTCTTTCTCTTACTCTCACTCAATTCACTTACTTTCTGCTTTTCTATTTTTCTCTCTGCCTACCTCTAAACTCATCAATAGCTTCATTGTTGTCAGTCCAAAAAGGTTACCAACCCCTTATCTAAACTGAAATGAAAGCAAGAAAAAAGAAAAGTTTTTTTCAACTCCATTGGGCTAGACCTACAAGGTATAATGATGTTACAGTACAGTATATGACCCTAAGAGATAAAATAATATGTACACTAACCAGGCTTTTGGCTTCTGATATGCAAAAGAAAATGCCCACTGAGCTCTTTGTAAGGGTCTCGATTATGACTGATAATTCTGAAGTTCTCATGTTTCCACTTTGAAAAAAACAATGACCAGAAGACATTAGCTGTGACATTAGCCATGACAGACTGCCACTGCTACTACTTGAGACCCTCACTACGACAGTTACTACTGTTACTATTACTACTTAAGACCATAGTTACAGGACTGAACAAGGGGGATGAACATAGAAATGAAAACTTAAGACAAAAGAAACTGTTCTAAAGAAGGGGTCTGGGAAAGAAGAAGAGAGCTCCCTGCTTCTCATCCCTGCTTCTAGTGAGCAAAGGAAGCAGCCCTAAGCTTTTACAGCCCTTTGTATTTATTGGGTAGAAAGGGCAGGGAGGAGGAGGTAACGATTGGTCAGCTGCTTAATTGATCACAGGTTCACATTATTGCTGACAGGCTTCAGATGTGCCTAATCACAAGAAACACTGCACTTGGGGCATGATTGCCCTCAGCATTCCTTCTGGGTGGGACACATTCTGCATTTATGAGAACTGTTTGCCTTTACTCATATAGCCTCCAGTGGTATACTGAGTTGATCACGACCCTCACTCTTTCGGCCTGCAACAATTAGCATTTTATCTGCATGTGAGAAGTTAAGAGGGAAGTTTACCTGCGGCTTAAAAAATGAGAATGGAGGCAGACCAAAGAAGTTGTCCTTTAAAGGGCAAAGATTTAGGATGTGTGGCTGGGTGCGGTGGCTCACACCTGCAATCCCAGCACTTTGGGAGGCTGAGACAGGTGGATCACCAGAGGTCAGGAATTCAAGAACAGCCTGGTCAACATGGTGAAATCCTGTCTCAACCAAAAATACAAAAAAGCTGGGTGTGGTGGCGCCTGCCTGTAGTCCCAGTTACTCAGGAGGCTGAGACAGGAGAATTGCTTGAACTTAGGAGGTGGAGCCCGCAGTGAGCCAAGATCGAGCCACTGTACTCTAGCTTGGGTGACAGAGTGAGATTCCATCTTAAAAAAAAAAAAGAAAAGAAAAGATTTTGGGTGTGGGAATATGAAAGTAGCATCCTGTGGAAAATTCAAGATGAGACTGGCAGTCCTGAAATTCTGCCATTCATTAGGAGATTGCAGAGGCTGCTTTGCAAACCAAAACTAGATTATTAATCTAAGGAGGCTTTATACTCTGACTGTATAAATCAAAGCTGGCATAACAGGTACCCCCTCCCTGCTCCACCCCTTTTGATGTTTTCTGATTCTCCATGATCTCCACTTTCAGGCAAATGAGAAGAAACCAAGGGATAAATCATTCCTTCTGTTCAGTTTGAAGAAAAAGGTATTCATTTATTTGCAAAATATTTCAAGTGCTTTCGGAATTCCAGACTCAATATTTAAACAAACCAAATCTTGGAGATCAAGCAGATGCTATAAATCATAAAAACAGCTCTCTGTTCCCCCTCCCCGCCAAACAAACCAACATTAAAAGAAAACTAGTGTTGAAGAACAGAGCGGGTGGGTAGGTGGTTTATAGCTTGTGGGTTGGTGATCTGACAACATTTTATCAGAGAACTTTGCTGACTGGCAAAAAGCAGTGAGTTGCTAAAGCTGAGAGGTTGTTATAAATACTTAAGGGAAAGGTATTGTTCTCTGGAAACAGGAGCAGTGTTTGAAAGCTATAGCCCTATAACTTTCACTTTCCTTAGGGACAAATGGACTTACATCTCATGAGGAAGTCTCTTTCACTTGATGAAAGGGATTTAGATTCCTGCCAATACATCTTCTGCCCTCTTTTTTTTTTTTCTTTTTCTTTTCTCTGCCTTCTCTTGAAGGGACTCCCACCACCCTGAGTTAATCACATACCTTGTTGGTTCATTAAGTCTTGACGTCATTTTGATACATATACTGTTACAACCATACATACAAAGCTGCAATACCCAACTTCTGCTTACAGAATTTTTTAGGCTGCGGGTCTCAGTACAGTGATGTTTACAAGTAATTGATCACAACCTATTACAGATTTCTTTGTTTCTTCTCCACTCCCACTGCTTCACTTGACTAGCCTAAAAAAGAAACAAATGAAGAAACAAAAGAATTTTAAGGCTCTATTTTGGAGATGAGAAACTTTTTGTTTGTTTTTTTAATCTGAGTCCGTTTGCTAGGGAAAGATGAGAAACTTTGAATCATCTAATTGGCTCAGGAAATGAGTTCACTGGCCTATTGCAGTCATTGAAGGAAAAAAGAAGAAGAAAGAGAATTCCCCGGGGCTTAGATCTCAAGGGAACTTTTAGCTCTCCATTATAATTTTAGGAATACAATAGTCATGGCAGTTATATGGAAGTTTTGCAAATTGGCACTTCAAAAATGTAGCATAACCAGGGCTCCTTTTTTGGCTAACTGCATGTAACTGGTTCATTGAATGGGCTGGACTCAGAGGCAAATGAAAGCAACTCTCTCTACTGCTCTTTTAAACCTTCTCTGTCAAATTATTCTTAATCGTCCTTGGATGAAATTTTAGGCAGAGATCCTAGCTTTTCTGGTCACAGGCAAATATTAAGAAGCCCAGTGCCAGCTGGGTGTGATGGCGCACACCTATAATCCCAGCACTTTGGAAGGCCAAGGCAGGTGGATTGCCTGAGCTCAGGAGTTCAAGACCAGCCTGGGCAACATGGCAAAAACTCATCTCTAATTTTAAAAAATAGTTTTTTTTTAAAAAGAAAAAAATAATAAACGATAAAAAAAGAAGCCTTGTGCCATTTTATATCAAAGCATTATATTCTCATTTGATTCAATACTTCTTTTTAGGCCCTCACTCTCCCTCATTCAATCCACAGGCCTGAATCAACTTGCAAGCCAAAAAAAAAGGGAAAGGCTAGGGTGGATGTGTGGCATGTGGCAGAAAAGTGGGTGATATGATTTGGATCTGTGTCCGCACCCAAATCTCATGTCGAACTGTAATCCCTAGTGTTGGAGGTGGGGCCTGGTGGGAGGTGATTGGATGGATCATGGGGGCGGGTTCTCATAAATGGTTTAGCACCATCCCCCTTGGTGCTATTCTAGTGAGTGAGATCTAGTTGTTTAAAAATGTGTGGCGTTGCAGTCCCAGTACCTGCTTGCTCCTGTTCCTGCCATGAAGACACCTGCTCTCGCTTTGCCTTCTGCCATGAGTAAGAGATCCTTCAGGCCTCCCCCAAAAGCAGATGTTGCATTGCTTCCTGTACAACCTGTGAAACCGTGTGCCAATTAAATGTCTTTTCTTTATAAATTACCCAGTCTCAGGTATTTCTTTGTGGCAATGCAAGAACAGACTAATACAGTAGGGGTATTCTTTCTTCCAAATCCACCTCCTATATTTTCTAGCTGCTATTTTCAGCTCTTCTATGGTCTAGTCAATGTAGAAGATGGAGTAGAAGACAAGGACATTGTTCTATGACTGATGCAATGGACTTTCTGAGTTTCCATTTCTGAGGACCTCTTACTTCCAGTTTCCTTTCATAGAAAATGATTCATGCTGACAACTGCTTTCTCTGCCACTTCTCAGCCCAACCACATCACCTCAGCTTGAAGATTCATATGGCCCACCACCACTCTTTAGAAATACCATTTTGGTGAAGTCCCTTTTAAGACAACCAGAATCTAGCCCTTTTTGATGTAATTCACATGCATACCATAGGAAACCTGTGTGTTTGTCCCACAGACCCTTATTTCCAACTTTATTATTCAAGGTTCTCCAGAAAAAAATACAATGTATATGCAGAGAGAGAGAGAGAGACAGACAGAGAGAGAGAGATTATAAGGAATTGGCTCATGCAGTTATGGACCTTGAAAAATTCCAAGATCTATAGTCAGCAAGCTCGAGAACCAGGAAAGTTTCAGTTCATGTCAAACGGCAGGAAAAAAAATTGATGTTCCAGCTCAAAGGCAATTACATAAGAAGAATTCCCTCTTACTCACATGAGGGTCCATCTCTTTGTTCTATTCAGGCCTTCTATTGATTGGATGGAGCCCACACATCCATTAGGGAGGGCAATCTGCTTTACTTAGTGTACCAGTTCAAACATTAAACTCATCCAGAAACATTCTCACAGACACACCCAGAATGTCTGACCAAATATCTGGGAACCCTGTGGCCCAGTCAAGTTAACATGGAAAATTAACCATCACACCAACTCTATTCACTCTGCTACCACACATCCCCTCACTGAGCCTCCTCCTGTTTAGACATTTTCAGACATATGACAGGTTCCTGATTCCTCCTGATTCCAAGAGCACATGCCAAACTCTTTTATCTTGATATGTGGGTTTTGAAGTGCCCCCTCCCCTATAGGGGTACATAAAGCACTCCTTACACTCTGGCATCTCACAGGGGGCAGATATAAGATGACTCTATGGAGAACTTAATTTAGCTTCAGATTGATATGAAATCCCAAATCCATGGTAGAATAACAAGAATGTCTGTAGTCAAAATCTAGATCAAGAGAAAGAGAGATCCAGCCCTGTCATCTGTTACCCCATTCCCAGAGCTTACCCTCTCAGGTCCCATTTCCTAAGGATCTACCAATTCCCCTAGGAATTGAAGCAGAGAATTGTTGGCCAATCGTGGTGGCTCATACCTGTAATCTCAGCACTTTGGGAGGCCGAGGCAGGTGGATCACTTGAGATCAGGAGTTTGAGACCAACCTGGCCAACGTGGTGAAACCACATCTCTACTAAAAATACAAAAATCACTCAGGTGTGGTGGTGCACACTTGTAATCCTAGCTACTCAGGAGGCTGAGGCAGGAAAATCTCTTGAACCCGGGAGGCGGAGGCTACATTAGTTACATTGGTTTGGTTCAGAAAGGTGGGACAACTCAAAGCAGGGGCTTCCAGGCTACAGGTAAATGTAAACATTTTCTGGTTGATAATTGGTTGACTTTATCTGAAGACGTGGGATCAGTAGAAAGGAAATGTTCAGGTTAAGATAGAGGATTATGGAGACCAAGTTTTATTGTGCAGAGGAATAGCTCAGCAGACTTCAGAGAGAGAGCAGGTTGTAAAATGTTTCTTATCAGACCTAAAAGGGTGCCTGGCTCTTAGTTGATAATTTCCTGGATCTGGAAAGGAAGAAAAGAAAACAAAGGGGAAAGGGAATTCTCTATAGAATGTGGATTTTCCCCACAAGAGACTTTGCAGGGAAATTTCAAGGTATGGCAAGGAAATATATTTTGGGGTGAAATATTTTGATTTTTTTTCTTGTCTCATGTTGTGCCAGAATCAGATTCAAAAATCAGTCACAATATAATAGAGTCAAATAAAACTCATCTGATGAGAATTTATGGTTTGTAAGGCATAACTCCCTAGACCCCTTAGATAGGAATTTGGGCAAGATAAAAACAATCAGAGCTTAGTCCTCACTAGTATTTTATTAAAATCTGCAAGAGTAAAGTCAAGACCTTTTGGCTGAAGAGTGAAGCAATTCTCTGTTTCTTTTTATTTTATTTTATTTTTTACTCTTTTGAAAAGGAGTTCCACTCATTATGCCCAGGTTGCAGTGGCATGACAGCTCACTGCAACCTCTGCCTCCCAGGTTCAAGTGATTCTCCTGCCTCAGCCTCCCAAGTAGCTGGGATTACAGGCACGTGCCACCATGCCTGGCTAATTCTTGTAATTTTAGTAGAGATGGTGTTTCACCATGTTGGCCAAGCTGGTCTCAAGCTCCTGACTTAAAGTGGTCCGCATGTCTCAGCCTCCCAAAGTGCTGGGATTACAGGCATGAGCCACTGAGCCTGGCCCTACTGTTCTTTTTGACAACTTCAGTTTTATAATATCATGCCTAAAACAAACAAACAATCACCAGGTTTATTTGATTTTCAATGTAAGGCTTATTAGACATGATAGCATATTTCCTGAAACATCAACCAAAATAGGAGGTTTAGTTTTTCAGATGTATTAGCCCAGTATAAATACAGCTTTACCCAACAACATCAGACCTGGCCATATTTAACCTACCCAATCTGAGTATATCCTTAAGAAATACACTTTTACTAAGTGTATTTTTTGTTTGTTTTCAGTTTTTACTTGTTTATTTATTTTAGAGACAGGCTGTCACTGGGTAGCCCAGGCTGGTAAGCAGTGGCATAACCATAACTCACTGCAGCCTTGATCCTCCTGCCTCAGCCTCCTGGGTGGCTGGGACTACAGGCACAGCCACCATTCTCAGCTAATTTTTGATAATTTTCTGTAGAGACAGGGTCTTACTATGTTGCCTCGTTTGATCTTGAGCCCCTGGCTTCAAGAGATCCTTCCACCTCAGCCTCCCAAAGTGCTGGGATTAAGGCATAAACCACGATGCCTGGCCCCTATACCTCTCAAAAACATGGTCCTAATTGCAATATTTTATACTATGTCTAATTCTCAGTATGTTCTGAGATATGAGTTAAAACCAGGCTTTGATTCTAAATGAAAACGTTATTTAAAATGTATTTTTTGCAACTACAATAGAGAATTTCCAAGTTAATTCAGAAATTATTAGTTTTTTCTTGTTGAAACTTTCTTACTGTGAAATATATAGTACCACCATACGGGTGTATATATGTGCATGTGCCATTTTAAAAAGAATAATAAAGAAGAATAATAAAAGAATGGCTTGGGCCGGCCGTGGTGGCTCACACCTGTAATCCCAGTACTTTGGGAGGCCAAGGTGGGCAGATCATGAGGTCAGGAGATGGAGACCATCCTGCTTAACACGGTGAAACCCCGTCTCTACTAAAAAATACAAAAAATTAGCTGGGCGTGGTGGCAGGCGCCTGTAGTCCCAGCTACTCGGGAGGCTG
>NW_012118376.1:110411-118372 GCF_000951035.1 Colobus angolensis palliatus
GCTGAGGCAGGAGAATGGCATGAACCCGGGAGGCAGAGCTTGCAGTGAGCTGAGATCACGCCACTGCACTCCAGCCTGGGCAACAGAGCAAGACTCTGTCTCCAAAAGAAGAATGGCTATGTACCTATCATCCATCTTAAGACGTAGAATATTACCAGTACCTCAGAAGTTTCCTTTATGCCTCTAATGATGTCCCTTTTCCTGCCTACCCCTAGGTAACCATACATTGAAACTTTCTTAGTCATTCTTTGCTTTTATTGTTTTATGATATATGAGTGTCCTTAAGAAATATGTTATCTAATTTTACTTGTTTTGCAATTTATATAAATGCAATCACACATATTTAGGTTTGTGTGATTTGCTTTTTTGTTCAACATTACTGAGATTCTTCAACCATTGATATATGAAGCTGTAACATTCACTATTGCTGTCTGTAATATTCCATTGCATGAGTAGACCACAATTTAGTTATGCATTCTACTGTTGAAGGACAAATAGGCTATTTCCAGCGTTTTGTCTCTTCCTGGACAAAGGTGCTGTAAACATTTTTATTTGCGTTTCTTGGTGTCCATGTGCACAAGTTTCTCTGGAGTATAAACCTAGAAGTGGAGAGTTTAATTATCATCTAAATAGCTTGGTTTCAGTTAGACTGCAGGAATACATATAAGAGATCTATTGTACATAATGGTGACTGCAGTTAGTAACAATACATTGTGGATTTGAAAATTGCCAAGAGAGTAGATTTTAAGGTCTCACCACAAAAATGTAAGTATGTGAGCTAATGCCTATGTTAAATAGATTGATTTCGTCATTCTATAATGTATACATCTATCAACACATCATGTAGTATACCATAAATATATACAATTTTTACTTGCTAATAGAAAGGAGAGACAAAGGAAAGAAAGAAAGAAAGAAGGAAAGAAAGAAAGAAAGAAAGAAAGAAAGAAAGAAAGAAAGAAAGAAAGGAAGGAAGGAAGGAAGGGAGAGAGAAACTGGGATGATTGTATGTGGTGGACGGAAAGAAGGAAGGAAGGAAGGAAGGAAAGAAAGGAGGGAGGGAAGGAAGAAAGGAAGGAGGGAGGGAAGGAGAGAATATCCATCGGGAAAAATAGTTATATTAAAAAATCAGGCCAGGCACAGTGGCCCACGCCTGTAATCCCAGCACTTTGGGAGGCCGAGGCAGATGAATCACCTGAGGTCAGGATTTTGAACCTGGCCAACATGGTGAAACTCCATCTCCACTAAAAAAATACAAAAATTAGCAGGGCTTGGTGGTGTGTGCCTGTAGTCCCAGCTATTCAGGAGGCTGAGGCAGGAGAATCCCTTGAACAGGGAGGCAGAGGCTGCAGTGAGCTGAGATCGCTCCAGCCTGGGTGACAGAGTGAGACTTCATCTCAATCAATCAATCAATGAAAAATAAAAATTCAAAGCAATTCCAAACTACCGTATTCACAGAGCATGTATTTAAGATGATTATGATTTCCTTGCTGAATAATGATATAACAGGGAGTGCTCACGCTGTGCTTACTGTTTTGGCTTCAAAATATTATTATTATCACCAGTCAGTCCCACAAGAAGACAGACACTTAAAACAAGTCTCTAGCTTTTTCCACCTAGGAAGCAAAAGCTGGAAGGATGGGAAATTCAATGGAGTGGTTTACCAAGTGATGTAAATATTTGACAAGTGATATTATAGAAAGAACTGAAATCTCACTACTACCAGGAAGAATACGGGCTGGACAGGAGCAAAAAATGTTCGCCCTTTAAACTGCCTCTTATAGGTTTACAGATGGCTGTGTGATCTTGGGCAAATCAGGTAATCTCACGGGATCTCAGTTTTTACGTCCAAAAAATATGAAGTTCAGATTTGATGACCTCCGGGTCACTTCCCTCTCTAAAATTCTGATTCAGTAATCGCAGAATGCTTTTGGAAATGACAGTTTTGCACGCCCCCTAGTGGTTTCCCCTCTGGTCTTGCAACTAGAGAAACCAGCTTAAAATGGTGGTTATTGCCTCTCAAAAATTTCCCTGAGCAAAACATTTTAGGCATTATAATTTTAAAAATAGTAAGAACTTAAGGTTTTTTGTGAATTTACTATAATTTTTGAAAACATACGTAAACGAAAAATTATTTTTCTCCGATAAGTGTTAACATTTGGTCTTAGCAATCATGTCTTTTGGCTGTACACTTACAATTTTGCATTTACTTTTTCTGTAAATGCAACTCACTTTCAGTAAAAAGTGAAGGACAAAAGGTTCAGGGTTCCTGCCCCCAAGATGAAAAAACAAATTAACTGATGCATTACCGCACAACTAAATTAATATCATTAATCATCATATAAGTAGATCAAAGACTAGAGAACTCCTCAGAATTAAACAAAATAACTTACATAGTACTCAACCCATAGGAGGCTTTCAAAATGGGTTAAATGGATATGACTATGAATCTGAAAAAAGAAAACTTTTTTTTTTCAGTTGTAGTCTGAGGTTTCTAGTAGATTAAAGAGAATGGCATTGATCTACTTTGTAAAACTCTTGGAAACAGACTTAACTACTTTAAGATTGAGTTTCTTTATTTGCAAGGAAGGAATGAAAATTCTTGATGTCTGTCGAAATGCCAGGGACATCATAGAGATTTGTGAGTTGAACGTTGGTAAAGAATATTATGTTCCTTAGAAGAGTAGTGCTATATAAAGAATCGGTTCAGTATCACGTGAAACTGGCTACAAGGGCACTATGAAATATACTCTATGCCATTTTTAAAATAGAGTATAAAATCATAACAAGACAAATAGCCCTGCTCACAAAATTATAAAGTGTCATTTTTCTTCAAAGAGAAGAAAATAAGAAAAATGAAGACTACTGTCACTGAACTTAAACACAAAATTAATATACAAAATAATCAAGTTCTGAGTCCGGAATGTTTTAGTTCCTTCAGCATTTTAGTGAATAAATACAAAATAAGTTTAATGAAAATAAAAGTACTTTGACAGATGTTTTCACCTTTTTATTTTCTTTTTTATGGTTGTTGTTTCCTTTTTTTTTTTGTGACAGAGTTTTGTTCTTGTTGCCCAGGCTGGAGCGCAATGGTGCGAGCTCGGCTCACTTCAACCTCTGCCTCCCGGGTTCAAGCGATTCTCCTGTCTCAGCCTCCCGAGTAGCTGGGATTACAGGCATGCACCACCACGCCCGGCTAATTTTTGTATTTTTTAGTAGAGACGGGGTTTCTGCATGTTGGTCAAGCGGGTCTCAAACTCCTGACCCCAGGTGATCCTACCACCTCAGTCTCCCAAAGTGCTAGGATTATAGGTGTAAGTCACTGCACCCAGCCTGTTGTTTTCTTTTCAATAGTAGAGCTACCCTGAGAAATCTTTTTCTATGGTCTCCTGTCCATCTGATTTTCCTAGAGGCAGCCCAAATGAGTGAAAAAGAATGGGCTTCACTCCTGTAATCCCAGCACTTTGGGAGGCCAAGCCAGGTGACTCGCTTGGGCGCAGGAGTTCAAGACCAGCCTGGGCGACATAATGAGACTCCGTCTCAACAGCAACAACAAAATTAGCTGAATGTGGTGTCATGTGCCCATAGTCCCAGCTACCTGGGAGACTGAGGTGGGAGGATCACTGGAGCCCAGGAGGTCCAGGCTGCAGTGATCCGTGATCATAACACTGTACACTCCAGCCTGGTCAAAATAGCGAGACTCTGTCTCAAAAAAAAAAAAAAGAGTGGGCTTCTAGTTAGGGAAACTAAACTTTAACTCTGACTCTGCCTCTTAAGTGGGAGTAAGCCTGAGCAAGCCAATTCAGCTCTCTAAGACATACTCTTTTCTATAAAATGGGAGCTTCTGATAATAGCAGCAGCTCTTCCTCTCCCACAGTGATGATTAAGTGAAAATGAGTAACTTTTCTTTAGGAACAGTAATTTCCAAATGTTAATGACGGTTTTTCATATCTTTGTTCCTTTTTGTCTATACAAACCTATCAATCTTGACTTTATCAATTACTGAGTCTCGATGATTTTACTCCAAAACTCTCATATCCAGTTCTTCTCTGTATCCCACCTCTGCTGCCGTAGATTCTACAGGAACCGTTGCCATTCACCACCACATCACCCCCTCACTCCCTTCCCCCAACTATTGCTGGGCTCTAATCAAACCACCCTGACATCAGGGTGAAATTTCTCATGGGCAAACGTAACCATGCCTTCCTAGTGCTTGGTATTCATTACAGCTCCCAATCACCTACAGAATAACATCTCAAGTTTTTCACCATCTAGCCCTGCCTACCTGTTCAGCAAGCTTCATTTTCTGCTGGTTCTTTTTTGCCCTTCACAGACTCATAATTTCAAGATTGTTTTTTTCCTGCCTCTCTGCATTTGCACACTTCTCCCGCCTAGAATGTCCTCCTCCCACTCAGCATCTCTAGTACAATGTTTCTGCGGAATCTTCTCATTCATTGCTGGCAAAATCCTACTTACTCTTCACATCTCAGTTCAAAATGCCTCCTTTTCACATGCTCCTTTCGTACTCTGTTTGCATCTTCTCTATGGTTTTTCATTGTACTTGCTGTGTCCCTGTTAGACCTTTGATACCTAAAGAGGGTTGGTCATGTCTTTTTATGTTGCCATCTCCAGCCCCAGCACAATGCCTGCACCTAGTAAACACTTAACAAACACTTAACAGTCTTTCTTTGTTGCATGAATAAATATTTTTTAGTATTCTTAACACTTGGGCTGGTTTCATTTTATCTATTTTATTTTCCCATTTTCACAGGATTTAATCATTTATGTATACCAGTTTAGCATCCTTCTTTTGATATTCATAAAAGTAGTTATAATAACCTTATCTTGGGGGCATCATTACTGTATTAAATGCATTATTGCTGAAGTCAGGACTTTTATAATTCAAAGGAACAGATAGATAATCACCCAAGCTAACTCCAGGGAAGGAAGGGCTGGGACTGTGGGTATTTTTAAGACACTGCAGTGATCCTGTGGTGATCCAAGTACAGAAAGCCTCATGGGAAATGGGGCTGGTACAGAGCAGGTTTTTCATCTCTTGTTATGTCATGGCATCTTCCTACGTACGTGCTCTAGTGTTTTTCACTCGGCTCCATCTGTTTTCAATTTCCTGGTAACTTGCCTGTGAATTTTGGCTATCATTCAAGTCCCTTACGTCCTTTCACTCTGCCTCACTATGTCCTCCCTTTTTCTCAAATTTCAGATCCATAATAGAGAACTCTAATTGACACAGTTCATCTATTTGGGCCAAGCCACAGTCATTCATTCATTTATCAAATATTTATGGAACACCTAATATGTGCCAAGTACTCATCTAAATGCTGGGGTAAAGACAGTGAAAAAGACAGATACACATGTCTGCCCTCATGGAATTTACATTCTACCCACCGCAATCAAGACACTCAACTGGCAGTACCTAGGCCAGACGCTATCTTTTGACATCATCACCTGGGGTGGAAGTGGAGAGGCAGGGTCATGTGGCATAAAACATGGCCACTTGGTCAGCAAAGGTGGGCAGGGCAGATTCCCCAAAAGGAGGTGTGGGCAGGCATGGAGGGACTTTAGGACAATTTTGGTTCGAATTTTCTCTATATTATTCAGAATTCCCTTACTTTATTCTCCCTGCTTCCTGTATGTCTCATATATGGCTTTAAAAACATTCTTTTAATCTTACCTTCCTTGATTCATGCAAGGACATCATGATATCTGAACACATTGTTACATCTTCTAAGTAGGTATAATCTTGAAAAGTAATTTGAAGGACTTTACCTTAAGAAAAATCTAAAATTTGAAATGTTTTTCAATGCCTAAAGAGCACATTCCAAGGCAGGATGGTTAACCTTCTACTTTTAATTTAATTGTCTTGGCTCATTTTGCAAGTACCAGATGTTGTTATTCCCGTTTATATCTTGTGGTTGGGGAAAAAAGAAATGACTTTAGGAGCCTTTAATAATAAACCCTAAACTCCATTAAAGTCTATCTTTCTGTGTGAGTCTGCCTTTCTAGGATCAGTGTGTGCACAGGCACAGGTGTATATATTTGTGCAAAAAAGTCAGCATGGCATATTATTGTCACTGTCTCTTGATATGTCTGTCTTTATTCCTTTGCTCATCTTTTTCACCCTCTACCTCTCCATTTTTTCTCCCTTCTCTTCCCTCAGCCCCCAAATCTGTTTGTCTCCCTCAACCAACTATGACATAGAATTGAAATCAATGTTTCAGTACTAGTGCCACCACTTCACCGGTTTGCAATGATAGATAAGTACCCCAAGACTAAATTACCATTTGGTAGTATGCCCAAAATTCAGTTAGCTGCCAACAGGTGAGAAGTAATGACTCAGCCATAGGCCCAAATGGGAAGGCTTCTTACAGGAGTAGCTCTCACCAAATGATACCCTTTCACTTACAACTCCATAAGTTACTGAATTGCATAAATACATTATGTGAAATTCACAATGATGGTACTCATGTATTTTTTATTAGGAAATGGTCACAATGCATGACAGTGTCAAGAAAATCTAACACCCTTCTACAGTCAAGAACTTTGCTCAACAGAAAGTTACTCTAATTTAGCAGTTCCCAATCTTTTTGGCACTAGGGACTGGTTTTGTGGAAGATAATTTTTCCATGGATAGGGTGGGAGGGATGGTTTTGGGATGAAACTGTTTCACCACAGACCATCAGGCATTAGTTAAGAGTCTCATAAGGAAAGCTCAACCTAGATTTTTCTTTTTTTTTTTTTTTTATTATACTTTAAGTTCTAGGGTACATGTGCATAGCGTGCAGGTTTGTTACATATGTATACTTGTGCCATGTTGGTGTGCTGCACCCATCAACTCGTCAGCACCCATCAATTCATCATTTATATCAGGTATAACTCCCAATGCAATCTCTCCCCCCTCCCCCCTCCCCATGATAGGCCCCGGTGTGTGATGTTCCCCTTCCTGAGTCCAAGTGATCTCAAAAGAATGACTGTGTTGCATCTATTCTTTAATTTTTACTCCAGAGGAAAGTCACTTTCTCAATGATAAACACATCTTCCTAAAATATATTTGTTTGTTTATTAAAAATTTCATATCCAGCTTTTGCCAACTATATCTATCAGTTAAAGATATATTGGACTGCGAGCCACAGGAAATACTAAATACAGTAGCATAAAAAGGGATCAGTTTTTCTCTCACATAACAAAAGTGTGAGGGTAGGCCAGCCAGGTATGGTATACACAATGTCATCAGAGATCCAGGCTTCTCTTTCCCCTCAAATGTTTGTTGTCTTCCTCATGATTTCAGGATGGCTCTTTGCCCCATGGGTATGGAGACCAGACTCTAGCTAGCAAGAAGGGTGAAGGGCAAGGGGCAAAGAGCTCATGCCAGTGAAGTCAGCTCTTTATAAAAAAATTTTTGAAAACTCCTTTGGTGACTTGTATTTGCAATCTATTGGCAAGAATTGTATTTCTTGACCAGCCCTAGCTGCAAGGGAGTCTGACAAAAGAGCTTATTATTTATTTATTTATTTTTTGCTGTACATATTGCCATCATAAATAAAAATCAGGGTTGTAAAGAAAAAAAAAAGAACTTTGCTTATTAGACTTAACTATAATCAAATATTCTCCTCAATAATCCTCTGTTTAAACTAGCCCAGGGTTACTCAGGCCTACACAGATTAAGTTTGCCATAAATCTCTTCAAATCAAAAGTCTACAAGGGTCCTGGCTCCAGGTCTATGGGACTTTGGAACAACTTATCAATAAACTCTTGTTGGTAGTTTTCACTCTGCTTTTATTTTTATTTTAATTTTATGTATTTATTTATTTATTTATTTATTTATTTGAGATGAAGTCTTGCTCTTTTGCCCAGGCTGGAGTGCAGTGGCACGATCTCAGCTCACTGCAACCTCCGCCTCCTGGGTTCAAGCAATTCTCCTGCCTCAGCCTCCTGAGTAGCTG
>NW_012118376.1:118422-145649 GCF_000951035.1 Colobus angolensis palliatus
CAGTGGCACGATCTCAGCTCACTGCAACCTCCGCCTCCTGGGTTCAAGCAATTCTCCTGCCTCAGCCTCCTGAATAGCTGGGACTACAGGTGCCCATGTGTGATTAGGCCCCGGTGTGTGATGTTCCCCTTCCTGAGGGGAACCATGCTCGACTAATTTTTGCATTTTCAGTACAGATGGGGTTTCACCATATTGGTGAGGCTGGTCTCAAACTCCTGACCTTGTGATCTGCCCGCCTTGGCCTCCCAAAGTGCTGGGATTACAGGTGTGAGCCACTGCACCCAGCTATTTATTTTTTATTTTATTTATTTATTTATTTATTCATTTTGAGATGGAGTATTGCTCTTGTTGCCCAGGATGGACTGCAATGGCCTGATTTCGGCTCACCGCAACCTCTACCTCCCAGGTTCAAGTGATTCTCATGCCTCAGCCTCCCGAGTAGCTGGGATTACAGGTACAAACCACCATGCCTGGATAATTTTTGTATTTTCAGTAGAGACAGGGTTTCACCATGTTGTCCAGGCTGGTTTTGAACTCCCGGCCTTAAGCAATCCACCTGCCTCAGCCTCCCAAAGTGCTGGGATTACAGGCGTGAGCCACTGCACCTGGTCTAATTTTTTTAATCTTTGAGACATGGTCTTGCTCTGTCGCCCAGGCTGGGGTGCAGTGGCACAATCATGGCTCACTACAGCCTTGACCTCCTGCCTCAGCCTCCCAAAGTGCTGGGATTACAGGCGTGAGCCACTGCACCTGGTCTAATTTTTTTAATCTTTGAGACATGGTCTTGCTCTGTCGCCCAGGCTGGGGTGCAGTGGCACAATCACAGCTCACTGTAGCCTCGATCTCCTGGGCTCAAGCAATACTCCTGCCTCAGCCTCCCAAGTAGCTGGGACCACACGTGTGCCCCAGCATACCTGGTAATTTTTTTTTTTTTTCTGTAGAAATGGGGTTTCACCATGTTGCCGTGACTAGTCTCAAACTCCTGGCCTCCAGAGATCCACCCATCTCGGCCTCCCAAAGTGCAGGAGGATATAGGCATGAGTCACTGTGCCTGACCACTCTGCCTTTTTTTTTCTTTCTTTTTTTTGAGACAGTCTCTCTCTGTTACCCAGGCTAGAGTGCAGTGGTGCAATCTCAGCTCACTGCAACCTCTGCCTCCCAGGTTCAAGTGATTCTCATGCCTCAGCCTCCCGAGTAGCTGGGATTACAGGTACAAACCACCATGCCTGGATAATTTTTGTATTTTCAGTAGAGACAGGGTTTCACCATGTTGTCCAGGCTGGTTTTGAACTCCCGGCCTTAAGCAATCCACCTGCCTCAGCTTCCCAAAGTGCTGGGATTACAGGTGTGAGCCACAGCGCCCAGCCTACTCTGCTTTTAAACTCCAGCTGGACCTATAATGGTTTGCTTACAAATTGTAGAAAGCCAGCATTCATTACTTTCTCGAACTTTCCCTGTTCCTTCTGACCTCATCTCTTTGATCTCATAGCAAAAGTGTATGGCAGAGGAGACAATGTTTCAGCATGATCTAGACTGGAATAAAAATCCTAGGATGATCCTTTTTCAGTCAAAAGGCCATTTTACAACTGTTGACTAACTTCATCCAATTCCTTCCACACTTGTAATTGAATTTATACCTACACTTGCCATGTGTATATTATTGACTCATTTGAAACAGCTTTAATAACATTATAACACCTTTTTTAAAAACTTGCTTCTTAATGTGACACAATCTTGAAGTGATGTTGGACATTACCCTCTTGTTCTAAAACATTTTTGTAACATATTAAACTAATGAGGGTTTTAAAACAGTTTGTTCAATTTTTCAACAAACATTTATTGAGCCCCCACTAGTGATAGTCACTAAGAATATACCTGAATACGACAGATAAGAATCTTGACCTCATGGAGCTTACATTCTAGTGGAGATGAAGAAGACACAACAAAATAACTAACAAGTATGCAGTATGCAAAAAGATGAAGTGTTATAGAGAGAAAAAATGAGAAAAGGCAGAAGTTGGGATTACAATACAAAATAAGGTGATCAGATAGGCTGAGTCTTTTGAGATAGTTCTGTATTTTCTCTTCTTGATTTCAAAAGCAGAGAAATGTCCATTTATAAGCCTCCTAGTATAAAAAGGTAACTTACTATTTTTAATTGCTCTTGAACTTAAATGCTCTTATTAAGTATTTTTATGTTGGATCTTCTGCCAGAAAATAAATAAATAAATAAATAATACATAAATAAATAAACTAAACCAGAGCTTAGGTTTTGCTGGTTGTCTGCAGCTGCTTCAATTTATCAACTTAGCAACATTCTACTTTCTGAATTGACTGGCAATTTGGGGCATCAGAAGACAGGTACCTAAGAGTTGATAATTCCAGAGAAAGAGAGTACTCTAGATTGTCTGGGACCAAAAACTCTGGTGAAGCTGTCTGATTTTAGTCATGTCAAGTTAATGCAGAAATTTCTTGCATTTCATGTTATCCATTTCATATACAACAGATAAAAATACTAGCCAACTACAAGTGTAGTTTAAATTGTTTTCAAGCATATGAGAATGGGTTTAGGTTCTCTATTTCTATTGCTTTCCTGCCCTTTTTTGAGTACATTTTTTTTCCTTTCACCTTGAAAAATCCTCTGCTGAGTACCTACTTACCAGTCAAATACTTATGGGACATCACTTCAGCTTCTGTTAAACCAAATCAGTGGTGCTTAACCCTGGCTGTGCACTGGAATCATCTTTTAAAATTTCTGATGTCTGGGCCCTGATTCCAATTAAACTAGAATTTCCAGGGGTGGGACCCAGGCATGAGTACTTATTCATTTATTTATTTATTTTGCAGTCAATCATGTTTTCATTTTCTTCTTTCTTTTTCCCTTCTTGTATTCCTTCTTTCTCTCTTTTACCTTTCATTCGTTCACATATGCCTCACACATACTTAAAATTTTAAAGACATGCCATTATACTCCACATTATGATTTTTTTAAAAATTCCAATTACATAAAAGATTCCAATGCTCAGCTTAGGCCAACAATCTCTGAACTTAGCCTACAAGCCCCCAGCAGCCTCCCACCTGGCACCACTGAGGGTGTCCTAAGGTAATCAATCAGACTTTGTTACCTCTGTGGGGACCTCAGCTTTCACCTCATTCTCTTATTCTTTCAACTCCTTTCCTCCCTCTCCCTTACTTCTTGTCCCCTCTTGTCTGCTTCTGCCTGAGGCCTGCTGACAGCACCTGCTAACACTGTTTAGCCCTATTGGTGGCCAGCATTGGGTTAGTTTCAGCCCCTGATGCAAAACAGATCTAGTTACCTGGAGAGTGCCCACTCATCACTTCTGCGGCTGCTTCTGTGGTTCTCTGGGGCCTCTCCACACCTGCCAGGCTGGCTGCTCTTCATGGCTGGTGCTGCCATGGGCCAACTCCAGGATGGCATGCTCTGACCCTCAGAATTCCTGTCTAAGAAGTGCTGTCAGAGCATGTGTGTATGCTCTCAGTGTGGCAGGTAAGGCATTTAATCATCATCTGGCCCTTTTCCTCTTTCCCATCTCACTTCCCACTATCACCACCACAGTACTCCCCGGCTGCCATACACACACATCACCTTATGTGTGCTATTATATTTCCCTAGATAAAACCTTTCCTCAGCCTGGAAAACTGCATATTCATTCTGCAGAATCCTAACTCAGCTGTTACTCCCCTAAGAAGCCTTCTCCAATCCCTTTGATCACAGTGTTGTTCATATTGTATCCTGCTGGCTTGTGTGTTTATGTTCCTGGCTCCTCCTCTAGGCTCAAGGCAGAGGCTGGCTCTTTATTCTAAATGTCTTTAAATAGATAATAGCTTCTCAGTAAACGATGAACGGAAGAAAATGTGAATAGACTCAAGGAATGTACATGGCAAACTACAGTTAGCTTGTAGACCACATCTGGCCCATCACTTGTTTTGGTATCTAGAGTTTTATTGAAATACAGCTACATGCATTTGTTTATGTATTCTGTGGCTGCTTTAGTGCTACAAGGCCAAAGTTGAATAGTTGAAACAGACACCATATGGCTCACAAAAGGCAAAAATATTTACTCTCCAGCCCTTTCCTGAAAAAGTTTGCTGACCTCTGATCTAAAAGAAACCTGAGAGGTCTCCTACAGTAACATATCCAGTAGAAAGATAATACAAGCCATACAGGTAATTTTAAATTTGCTAGTAGCCACATTGAAAAAGAAAAGAAACTGGTAAAAATTATTTTAGTAATATGTTTTATTTAATCCAATATATCCAAACATTCTCATTTCAACATGCAATTAAAAAATTGTTTTGTAGTGAGATATTTTACTTTCTTGGTGTGGTACTAAGTCCTTGAAATCCAATGGGTATTTTACACTTACAGAATATGTTAATTTTGACTAAGTTCATTGTAAGTGCTCCATAGTTACATGTGTGGCTAGTGACTATCTTACTGGGCACTTCTAGATCAAATCCATCACGTTATAGTTGAAGAAACTGGTCCAGAGAGAGAAAAAGTTTAATCTAATGTCACATTTAGTAGAAAAATTGGGCATTAAACCTGGCTGTCTTTATTCCTAGCAAAGTGCTCCACTGTCACACCATGCTGACTTTGGCCATATTGTTTGTTCACTGGAAGAGATATGATAAGAAGATCTAGTTCCTAATTCTGTACAAGCATTAATAAGTTGTGTGACTTTAGGATATTTCTTAGCTTCTCAGGATTTTCATTTCCTCATCTGTAAAATAAGAGCACTCACTCACTAAAACTTAAAGGTTTTTAAGTTTTAATGGTATATGACAATCAAACTGTTTGGTTTACAAACCAGAACACACTGCAGTTATTTTGCCAGAGAATTCTTTTCTTAAGAGGCTGTGTGCAAATATGGATTCATGGATATGTTGACTGTCACCATAACTTGAGGAAGGCTCTTAGAGGCCAGATTTCTGATGGACAATCCATTCACATCTACATTTTAGTAATAAGGACCAAGAGATTTGGAAATGATCCAAGAAGGTCATCGCTGAGGAGTGAAAGAGCAAAGAAGGGACTGGTGTCAGGGTCCATATGGGGCAGCAGAATGGCTTCCTCTCTCTGCTAAGTGGCATCAGAGTCTGTCACAGGCAACACGGCAGTGAAAGGAAATGGAGCTGGAATATCTTAAGAAATTAGAGGATAGAAAACTATGACAAAGATTAGATAATCAGATTTGTTTGTTTATTTATTTATCTATTTGTTTATTTATTTATTTGAGACAGGGTCTCACTCTGTTGCCTGGGCTGGAGTGCAATGGCATGATTTTGGCTCACTGCAGCCTTGATTTCCTGGGCTCAGGAGATCCTCCCACCTCAGCCTCCTGAGTGGCTGGGACCACCAGTCATGTGCCAGCATGCCCAGCTAATTTTTTTGTATTTTTTATAGAGACAGGGTTTTGCCATGTTGCCCAGGTTGGTCTCAAACTCCTGGGCTCAAGCAATCTGCCCGTCTAGGCCTCCCAAAATGCTTTGATTAGCCACTGCACATAGCTTTTATTTTGTAAATAGTAAATATTGTAACAGAATCAATGGCTTTATTAAATTTGTACTCAAACCACAGAAGAAACTTAACAATGTAGGAGAAAGGCACATTGAAATGGAGAAATGGAGGTCGGCAGGCACCAAAAACAAATGTGCTTTTTAAAAAAAGTTTGCCTAAGATTGATTGTGTTCACTTTAAAACCCATTTACACCTTGCCCCTTCCTCTTAACAGAAACATTGCTTTCCTTCAGGGACTGGAGAAGATTGCAGTATAAGGCAAAAGGTATGGGCTTTGGAGTTAGACAGACTTGAATATGAACCCTAGATCCTCCTGTAAAAATTATATGGCCTTGGCGCAAGTTCATGCCTCAGTTTCTTCCTCTGTAAAATGTGCATAATAGTACTTACCTCACAGAATAGAAGATTAAATGATTAAATGAGGCAATATATGAAAAGTTCTTAGCACAGTGGGTATCACATAGTAAGTTCTAAATTAATCTTAGCTATCAGTCTCACTCTGAAAATAGGATTCAAGAGGCAGGAGAAGAACTACCAGTGTGCTATATCCACAGCTGGCTATAGGTGAATCAGAACCGGGCCACCATGTTTATGGAAATGGTGGTATAAATTAAATTGTGTACATGTAAATTAGTGCAACTCTAGAGCATTCTGAGGGAATCTCACTGTATCACTGACTCCTCTGTTATACATGCCTCCAGATAGTGACTGGGCAGCTGGACATGAAGGTAAGGAGTCTCCCAGGGAGCAAGACATCTTGCTTTTGTTACCTGATAGGTAGGTTCTTCAGAATTCTAAAACGGAATTTTGTTTCTTTATGGCAGTATTTCATTTTTATAAGCGTGTGCATTGCTAACTGACTTTAGAATGGTTTTGTTATCTTTCATCTTTCTGAAAAAAATGACACAACAGTTTAAGCGACTTCAAGTTTACATCTTGTGTAGGAGAATTTACCCTCCAGTACCAAATGACTTTATAAAACAAAACTTGTGCATTTGTGCAGCCAGCAGAGGTGGGCTCCCTCCCAGCCAACTCATCTACCACGCTTCCTGCAGGATGGATTCAACTTAGCATATTTGCAATCACTGGTCAAAGACAGAGGAGACAACCCTGGGGATTTCTTCCTGGGACACTTCTCAGGGAAAACTCAGCTCCTTAGATAGAACAGCAGATTTATTTTGAACCAACTGTCAGCTACAATTGAACTAGGAGACTACCCTTTTTCCTGTAATTTAGAGTATTTAAAAGAAATACACAATAATAACTACATCCAACACTTATGTAGCACTTACTGGCCACCAGTATTCTGTCTATTTTACTTTTATTAACTCATTTAATCTTAACAACCCTATGAAGCCCATCCTGCTATTATCATCATTCTTATTTAACAGATCAGGAAGGACAATGATGTTAAGTAACTTGTCCAAGACTATACAGCAAGTAAGAAGCAGAGCCTGAGATCAACCCTAGGCAGTCTGGCTCTAGTCTGTGCCTTTATTTCCCTGTGTCACGTCTACAAGTTAAGAAGTGCCTTTTTAATTTTTGGCCAATGTTTTTGATGCGACTGCAAGTATGTAGAATTTAAAGACTATTTTATTTAATAAAAATTATGTATAATACTTGACTTTGATACTAAGTCAATTTGTACTTTTTCACGACTTTTAAGTTGTTAGTTATTCGCCAAAATGATTATGGAATTACAATATATTTTATTTTGTGAATAAAGAAAGACAAACAGGTGGGGCACAGTGACTCATGTGTATAATCCTAGCACTTTGGGAGGCCAAGATGAATGGATTGCTTTGAGCTCAAGAGTTTGAGACCAGCCTGGGCAACGTGGCAAAATCTCATCTCTACAAAAAATACAAAATTAGCCAGGTGTGGTGGCACGTGGCTGTGGTCCCAGCTACTTAGTAGGCTGAGGCTGGAGAATTGCTTGAACCCAGGAGGTGGAGCTTGCGGTGAACCGAGATCACGCCACTGCACTCCAGCCTGGGCGACAGACCAAAACCCTGTCTCAAAAAAGAAAAGAAGGAAGGAAGGAAGGAAGGAAGGAAGGAAGGAAGGAAGGAAGGAAGGGAAGGTACACTCCTGCTTCCTCTCATCTTCATGTGAAATTCACAGTCATCCCTCAAAATCAGTGTATACACATCACCTCTGATGTGAGGCCTTCAGTTGTGGAGTTAATTACTTCTGCTACTGCTACAGCTTATATACATATCTATAACTTTACTTATCACAGTGCATTGTAATTATTTGTGTATCTTACTTATGACCTATGCTTGACAGGAAAGCCTGAGGATAGGATCTATGTATTACTCATGTGAGCATTTGTGTAATAAAGTCAACAAATTTTTGTTGAACTGTATTTGAGGAAAAATTCTTATATTTAAATAGATTTCTTTTTTTCTTTTTCTTTCTTTTTTTTTTTGAGATGGAATCTCACTCTGTTGCCCAGGCTGGAGTGTCAGTGGCATGATCTCGGCTCACTGCAACCTCCACCTCCCGCATTCAAGCAATTCTCCTGCCTCAGCCTCCTGAGTAGCTGGGATTATAGGTGCCCACCACCATGCCCGGCTAATTTTTGTATTTTTAGTAGAGACGGGGTTTCGCCATGTTGGCCAGGCTGGTCTCAAACTCCTGACCTCAGGTGACCTGACTGCTTCAGCCTCCCAAAGTGATGGGGTTACTAAATGGATTTCTTTTATTTGAAGTGTTTTTATTCAGTTGATCAGACAGATTTAACATGAGAGAAATTTCTGGAACACATGATGACTGATGGCTACTCATAAAATTTTTCTTATTTGAAATACTGTGGGTGCAAAACTATGGAATAACTTAGCTGTATTCATTCTAAAGAACTGTAGCCTTTACTGCATGAAATATTTATAATCCATTCTTCTAATATTAATAACTCTACCATTTAGCCGGGCACGGTGGCTCACGCCTGTAATCCCAGCACTTTGGGAGGCCGAGGCGGGCGGATCACGAGGTCAGGAGTTCGAGACCAGCCTGACCAACATGGTGAAACCCCATCCCTACTAAAAATACAAAAATTAGCCAGGCGTAGTGGCACGCACCTGTAATCCAAGCTACTCAAGAGGCTGAGGTATGAGAATCGCTTGAACCCAGGAGGCACAGATTGCAGTGAGCTGAGATCACGCCACTGCACTCCAGCCTGGGTGACAGAGCAAGACTGTCTCAAAAAACAAAACAAACAAAAAAACCTCTACCATTTATTCTAAAATCTACCATTTATTCTAAAATTACATTTATTTACCATTTATTCTTAAATCTTATTGAGTCTAAGTTTGAAAGAGTTATGTGAAGCAGACGCAGTGGCTCATGCCTACAATCTCAGCACTTTGGGAAGCTGATGCAGGCATATCTCTTGAGCCCAGAAGTTTGAGACCAGCCTGGGCAGCATAGCGAAACCCCGTCTCTACAAAAAACACAAAGTTAGCCAGGTACGGTGGCATGCACCTGTAGTCCCAACTACTCAGGAGGCTGAGGCAGGATGATTGTTTTGAGCCCAGAAGGAAGACGCTGTATTGAGCCATGATCTCACCACTGGCTTCCCGCCTGGGCAACAGAGGAATACTCCGTCTCAAAAAATAAAAATAAAAATAAATGAGCAAATATACACACATCACATTTTAGTGAAACAAGGAGCACAGCACTGCAGCTCAATTATACAAATAGAAGCAAATACATCTATGTAACACTTAAATTTCACCACTTAAGCACTGCTTTTTATAAGAATAAAAGTAAAGTAATTATACTGCATAATCTTTGATTAAAATTAGTTGAAAATCAACATGGTTCTAACATGCTGTAATTCACCCAGCAGCTACTATTAACAATAAATTTTTTAAAATCCCACATTTATGTAATTTCTGCTACTAAGCATATTTACATGGCCTGAATTAAAACAAAACTTTAAGCTTACGTTACTTCTAACTGGCTTCCTGAATTTAATATAAGAGCTCTTTTCAATTAAAATATTTTGGATCAAGATTTATAATTTATTTTGCCATTCTAAGAGAATATATTTTCATATATTTAAATTATAAACATGCTGGTGTTCACAATGTTTTTAATATAAGCATTATGAATCATAGACCTCAGATTCCCTAGGGGGCTTTTAGGAACTTGTAGTAAATATTTAATAGAGGATATGAGCTTTCTATTTTAATCTTTATTTTTCCAGAAGGGGATATTGTTTAATCCATCCATATCTACTCTATATTCCTCTAAGATAACGCCACTAGGGATGTAGTGGACTTACAAAATCTAACTTCCAAATTCTCAAAGGCTCATTGTATTTTGAATGTTGGCCTATAATGGGATATTGCAGAGTCTGTTGAACAAACGGAAGTAATTAGTTAAAAGATGTCAAAAGAACAAGTTTTTTTTCTCTTTCTCCTTCCTTCCTTCCTTCCTTCCCTACTTCCTTCCTTCCTTCCTTCTTTCTTTCTTTTTTGAGACAGTGTCTTGCTCTGTCGCCCAGGTTGGAGTACAGTGGCACGATTTGGGCTCACTGCAGCCTCTATCTCCCGGGTTCAAGCAATTCTCCAGCCTCAGCCTATCAAGTACCTGGGGCTACAGGCATGTGCCACCACATCCGGCTAATTTTTTGTATATTTAGTAGAGACAGGGTTTCACCATGTTGCCCAGGCTTGTCTCGAACCTCTGAGCTCAAGTGATCCACCAGCCTTGGCCTCCCAAAGTGTTGGGATTACAGGTGTGAGCCACTGCACCTAGAGTACAATTTTTTTTCTTATGCTACATTTACAACTAATTGTAAAGACTTTTAAGAATTAATCTAGAAGCAAACTGGTTTTGCAAATGAAGTATTGGAGAATTTTTTTCTTCATGTACAACCTTTGAGATGTAAAAGGAAGCTATTATTTTCATGGAGTCATCTTGTCTCAAAAAAAGTCTGTGTTGTTTTTAAATGTGTGGCTTGCTCTATTTTAAAACAATAATTTTATTTTATTTATTTTTATTTTTTATTATTTATTTTGAGACCAAGTTTCGCTCTTGTTGCCCAAGCTGGAGTGCAATGGTGCAATCTTGGTTCACTGCAACCTCCACCTCCCATGTTCAAGCGATTCTCCTGTCTCAGCCTCTCAAGTAGCTGGGATTACAGGTATGCATCACCACGCCTGGCTAATTTTGTATTTTTAGTAGAGACGGGCTTTCTCCTTGTTGGTCAGGCTGGTCTCAAACTCCCAACCTCAGGTGATCCACCCGCCTCGGCCTCCCAAAGTGCTGGGATTATAGGCATGAGCCATGGCACCCAGTTTTATTTTATTTTTTGAGATGGAGTCTTGCTCTGTTGCCCAGGCTGGAGTGCAGTGGTGCTATATTGGCTCACTGCAGCCTCTACCTCCCAGGTTCAAGCAATTCTCCTGCCTCAGCCTCCCAAGTAGCTGGGATTACAGGCACACACTACCATGACTGTCTAAATTTTGTATTTTTAATAGAGACAGGGTTTCACCATGTTGGCCAGGCTAGCCTCAAACTCCTGAACTCAAGTGATCCACCCGCCTTGGCCTCCCAAATTGCTGGGATTACAGCCACTGCACCCGACCAATAATGGGGAATTTTTAAAGTCACCCATAATCTCACCATCCTAACAAAATAAAATTTCATTATTTTATGTTTCTGCATCAGATTTGTTTTTCACGTTGCTAGACAGTCTGTAGCATTACAATTTTAATAACATCATAGTTCCTCTCTCTTTTGCCCTCTCTATATATACATTCAATCATCAACCAGACATTTTTAACAGGTATGGAAATGGACGAACGCAGGAAAATAAGGGAAGGTAATCATTTGTTTTGAAATGGCTGAATCTTTTAATATCTCCCTTTGCAGACAATCCACACTCATCTGCTTTGCTTCTGACAGCAAATAGCAAAGCTAGCCTTGGTCATTACCAGTTCTATCTTTCGTTCAAGTCCAACTTGTCCTTATTCAACCTACATTCTAGCCATTTTAGTAGATTTCTCTCTGGGGCTTAGAGCACATCAACAAACATGTGGACCTTTGATTTGTTGGTCACGAACAAAAGCTAAACATCTTACAAAGGGATAAAACTCATCTTTTTTTCAGCTTATGTTAGCAGGAAGAGTTGTTTCAGCCCCATGGAGACTCTGAACACTATTTTGAACTTATTGCCTGGTGCTTCGGAGCAATGGGATCAATATTTGGAGGCATTTTTTCAAATCTTACAATTCCAAATCAATCTCAGCAAGTCGAACTAAATTTTATTTGGCCTTAACAATTCAAATCTTCAATATTTCTTTCCAGAGTTTTGCAAGTCAATCATATCTGTTCTTTAATGTGTTTAGGTTTTGTTTGAAGCATGGGTCTTTCATCGTTTGTAATTTTAACTTTTTATGCTCATGAAAGTCACATAAGCTCGTTATAAAAAGTTAAAACATTACAGAAATATTGTAGAAAGTTAAACTTTTGTGATGTGGAGAGCCGTTGTTAATAGAGAAATAGCAGATATTCAAGAATGTTTTCCTGATTACTAGCACATATCCTTATATAGACGTTTTTAATTTCTTGACTGTTATATAACTCTTAGAAACATACTCATCATACATTACATATTGTTTTGCACATCGTGTTTATCATCTTGTATCTCTTGGGTCTCTTTCCATGTTAGTACTTATAAAGTTTACTTCATTCTTTTCATTAGTCACATAGTATTCATGTATACATACATATATATATAATAACTTAAATCCATAATGATGGACATTTGTTTCCAGATTAGTTTTATTTGTTTCTTTGTGTTGTTTTGTTATACCAATGCTGCTGTGAATATCCTTTTAAATATACCTGTATATATGTGGAACACAGTATTTTAAAGCTTTAAAAAGGAAAGCAATGAACTCATACTGTTTTAATGTATTTCATTCTTGTTAGCAGTTCATCTTACCAGCCTACGAAACGTGTAATAAATATTCCAAAAATTTTCTTCAATATCTTTAGTTCTCAAAGATAACTGCATTTTTCTAGAATTTAAGAATATTGTCCTACAAATGACCTTCCAACATGTTCTTTTATGATTCACTGAATGATAGTAATAATGATTCCTTGACCATTATATAGCTCTTCAGTTTACAAAGCACCTTCACATAATTATCTCATCTGACTCTCACATCAATGTGATGTATGCGGGACAGGTTTATAGGAAAAAAATGGTGCTGAGTTGGAAATTTTTACTGCCTAAAATAGTTATACAAAGTCTTTTGTTCTGCTAACTCAAGGGGTCAAGTCCACTGTCATGATGGGATTGTGGTATCATATTGGTAACTTAATGTGAAAAAAACACTTCTGCGTCACTTCAATAACTGATGTTGCTAAATTACTGTTCAGTTTTCAAGTGTTTTATTTAATTCTCTGATATCTAGAGATTAGGCTCAGCAGGCATTTTTCAGGTAAGTGCTCAAGTAATTGCTACTCCAAAACCAAGTATTTGCAGTAGTTGTTAAAGGTTGGTGAGTTTCAGTGTCACTTTTTCTTGTTTAGAATTGGAAGAACAGAGGGTAAAGGTGGGAAAAAAAAGTTTACAGAAATGTAGCACCAACAGGACAGTGCCTGCTAAGACCTTGGAAATTTCTATCCCCACCTGTTATTATTTCTGTATCCCTATGATCTTTCCTTTAAACAGTGCCTGTAATGATTGGGCGCGTAATAAATGGTGATGCTTCTCTCATTTCCCCCACTCCTGGTAGGAAGTAGTCTCCTATACAGGGAGAGAAAATCATTGTCCTATTGCCTCCCACTTTGAGAAAGGAAGCAATCTTGAATGACACTATTGTTTCCATAGCTGCAAATTTACTTTGTCTCCTTAGTAAATCTATCCATACCCTCAGTTTAGCTGAGAATGCACTTCTGAATTTCCTCTCTCCCTACATCTACTCTAACAAGTACAGGAACTCAAAATCAGTTCCCAGATCTGAAATCCTATGAGATTATATAAGTTCATTTTCTGTTGTTTATAACAGAATATCTGAAACGGAGTAATTTATAAAGAAAAATAATTGGTTTCTTATAGGTACGGAGGCTAAGCAGTCCAAAGTTGAGGGGCCACATCTGGTGAGAGCCTGCTTGTTGGTAGGGACTCTCTGCAGAGTCCCAAGGAGGCACAGAGCATCACATGGTGAGGGGTTTGAGTGTGCTAACTCAGGTCTCTTTCCCTCTTCTTATAAAGCCACATGTCCCACACCCTGGATAACCCATTAATCCATTCACCAGAGCAGAGCCCTCAGGACACAATCACCTCTTAAAGGCTCCCCAACACTGCCACACTGGGGATTAAGTTTCAACATGAGTTTTGAAGAGGACACATTTTCAAACCATAGCAGAGATCCAGTCCACTTCAAGCTCTGCTTGAATATGATAGCAATTTCTAAGCAACCATGATCCTACAGAGTGGCTACATCAATGTTTTAAAATGAGTTATATTACTTACAGAGAAATTACATTGCTAGGACTTTGAAATTCTGATGCTCTGTTCTTTTCCATCAGTAGAATTATAGGAAGTTGATCTGCCCTTATCCCATCTGTCCAATAGTACTTTGTATTGCTCAAATTGTTCTTGGCTGTCAAGTCTTCACTGTCTGGTCTCTTCAGTGTCCTGTGTGTAATACCTAGCTCATTCTCACCTCTCTGCCTTTCCTTATATTGTTGCTGTCTTTCAAATCCTTCTGTCTGACCTATCTGAATTCTAATCAAGTTTTGAGAGCAAACCCCCAAGTCACACCACATAAAGGCTTCCCTCCTACGACAGAGAGCCCCACTGTTGTCCGTACACAGGCAGAGATAACTCAACACCTTTCTGCACATTCTGATGTCTTTCCATTCCCAACTTATATCAAATTTGTACTCCTGAAACCAAGCTTTTAAAACAGTAACATGTTTATTGGGTTGCAATAATCATACTAGACACCAGACTGTAGCATATGCCTTGCCCATTCTCACATCCCTAGGGCCTTCTCTCTGACCCAAATGGGGAGACACACTGACTAACAAGCTTGGGTTTTAATACATATCTCTGGGCCTATCAAAATACTCCCATTGAAAACAAGAGTCATCAGTTGATCAGTTTCTTACTCAAGTAGTGTATGGGAATGGTAGATAGTTCCAGATTGATCAATGGCAAATGCCCTGTTCTTCTTGTTTGACAAACGAATTCCCCTTCTGTACACAAGAATGACCTATTGGCCCTCATGATATTTATACAGCATGTACCTTTGGACACATTTCACTGACTCAGGGCATTTTGAGCATAAATATTCCACAATTGGTTGAAATTTCTCTAATACTTTTTTTTTTTTTTGTAGAGACAGGAGTCTTGCTATGTTGCCCAGGCTGGTCTTAAACTCCTGGCCTCAAGCTATCCTCCTGCCATGGCTTCCCAAAGTGCTAGGATTGTAGGCGTGAGCTGCCATGCCCAGCTTTCATTAATACTTTCTAGTTCACAATAATATATTTTATAAGTCTGATAAATTAAAAAATTCCAATTCAGGTAATTTTAAAATGCAGGCACTTCAGCCAGGGCAAAAGAGCGAGACCTTGTCTCAAAGGAAAGGAAAGCAAAGCAAAGCAAAGCAAAGCAAAGCTTAAAATCTCCCAAATTGGCTCCTTTGACTTGTTCTTCTGTTTCCTTTGACTTCTGTTCTTCCTTCCTTTAAATAAAAAAAAAAAAAAAAATACACGGCCAGACATGGTAGCTCACATCTGTAATCCTAGCATTTTGGGAGGCCGAGGCAGGAGGATCACTTGAGGTCAGGAGTTCAAAACCAGCTTGGCCATCATGGTAAAATCCTGTCTCTACTAAAAATACAAAAAATTAACTGGGCATGGAAAGTGAGCATTTCCTATGATAATTTTATCTGCTTTCACCTGCCTAGTCCTATGAGCTACCTAATTTAAGATTTAAAGTCCTATGTTACATGTTAATAGTTTAATGTGTTGATCATGGACTTCCTAACTAAAGTATAAACTTCTCAAGGACAAGAACGCCGCACAAATGACTTTTTTTCTTAAGGCTAGTCATGTGAAGCAATGGGAGTAGAAAAGAAACAAAGAAACCTGCCACTAACTGTGATCAATTTGTTGTAGACACCACCGCACTTGGACTAGCCTCAAATAACTCTTGTACCTGTCATAGCTCTTGTTACACCCTTAAGCACATCAAGACGCTCAACATGTACTCATTGATTGAAGTCAATGTCATCTTTGGGATGAGGTGCTTAAATTCCAATTCAATGAGTTTTAGGTAAGTGATAGTGAATCAGTTGGGATCCTGGGGAAGAAACAAAATTCATCTAGATGGTTCAAATGAAGAGACTTTAATGAAAAGACTATCAAACATACATAAGCAAGGTTAAGAAGAGACAAAATACGGTGAGATACCCAGGGACCACCTTCAGAGGGAAAACCACTTTCCCCCTGGGGCTGTAGAAACAAAGAAAATAGAGTAGTTAGCAGGGCCCAGTAGAAGCTGGAGCTGGGGAAGAAGACCAGTGTGGTTGGGGAGTGATGCGGCTACTGTGAGAGATAGGGTGCCAAAGTGGGGGCAGGGAAGACGTGCCGACTTTACACTCTCAGATCCCCTGTGTGTTTCAGTTCAAACAGACTTATGGAGACACAGTTAGCACATTTCAGCCTTCTGAGGCACAGTCCAGAGCACAGAAGGGGGAAGAAGAGATGCAGGTGGAGAGGAAAGGGAAGGACTGGGCAGCATTGGCAAAATAACCAGCATAGAAGGTTTCCATTATAAACAGGGGCAAGAAAAGGCTGGATCATTATGTACAGAATAAGAAAAGCCTGGCAACCCTAAAATTATCTGAGAAAAACTAAATCTAACTTAGCCAAATTTAGGCCCCACAATTATAGGACATTGATCTGCCCCATCCCATCTGACACGGTGTTAATTTCTTCATTATATCTCTCTGAATACACTCTGAATAAATAGATTAAATACTGTTAACATTGTTTCAATTTTTGCAGGAAGTGAACATATATATCTATCCATCACAGCAATGAATAAAATTCATTTACAGACGTAACTGCCATCACACTCAAAAGTTAGGGCCCTATTGCTTAAATGAGCATCTCTGGTGTTTTGGTTTGCTTTTGGCTGTAAAGTAAAACAATAAAACAAACATGTACCTTCTGTTAAAATTTATTTTAAATTTAAATTTAATGTCTTTTACTTTGGTTTTGTGTCTATTCATAACATGGTGGTTAGTGAATATTTACATAAATAAAATCACAGAATAGAAAATATTAAAGTCTTGTAATCTATCATCTCATTTAACATGCTTTATAAAGAAACAGGTTCTCACCAGTTAATTCACCTGCCCTTGATCAAACGGTTGTGGCAGTGCCAGACCAGAATGCAGACAGTCTGCATCCTAATCCAGCTACTCATAGTCCTAGAAATGCTTGATTTAGTTCTAATTAAATGGCAAAAGGGCATAGAGGGCAAAGGTTTGGAATTAGGCACATTTAGGTTCAAATGCAGGTGGATTTTAGGCAAATGACAAATTCCTGCTTAGCTTCCTTTTCCTTCCCTATAAAGATGCCATGAATACAGAATACCTATCGCATTAGGGTTGTTATGGGTTGAGTGAGGAAATATACATTAGCATAATGCTTGGCATATAATTTTTTTTTGAGATGAAGTCTTGCTCTGTCGTCCAGACTGGAGTGCAGTGGTGCAATCTCACGATCTCTGCTCACTGCAACCTCCACCTCCCGGGTTCAAGCAATTCTCCTGCCTCAGCCTCCCAAGTAGCTGGGATTACAGGCGCCCACCACCACGCCTGGCTAATTTTGTATTTTCAGTAGAGACAGAGTTTCACCATGTTGGCCAGGCTGGTCTCAAAATCCTGACCTCAGGTGATCCACCTACCTTGGCCTCCCAAAAGTG
The DNA here is from genome assembly GCF_000951035.1 of Colobus angolensis palliatus. Taxonomy (NCBI): domain Eukaryota; kingdom Metazoa; phylum Chordata; class Mammalia; order Primates; family Cercopithecidae; genus Colobus; species Colobus angolensis. The sequence continues at coordinate 135,930 of NW_012118376.1, forward strand.
TTGGGATTATAGGCGTGAGCCACCGTGCCTAGCTAGATTTCACTTTTTAGAGCAGTTTTAGGTTTGTAGGGAAAATAATTACCTTTTGATTCACAGAGATTGATATTATTGTACCCAGTGAAAAGCTGAAAATAACTGGAAAGTATAAAGCACTATACAAATATAAGGTGGTATTTTTCTTATGAATGAATAGTAGGAAATGCCCAGGAACTAGCTAACACACCAGAAAGAGATAAATCAACAGAATTTGTTCTACCTAGGATTTTAAAGAATATCAAGGGTAAAGTTGTGCAATTGCTAGCAAAGTTGTGTACCCTGTTGTGGCAAATCTTCCAGGGGACTGATGAATTGCCTACCTGAATTCTATCTGAAAGACGAGTTGCAAGCATAGCTGTGGAAACATACACATAGTGAATATCACACTATACTGGACAAACTAGCTGAATCTGTAATTAAATGGTAGGATCACTGAAAAATGTAAAAACAACCTACTGGGGAAAAGGCACCATAGCTTATAAAGGAAGTTCATGTATAAATATTGTGAGCTCTTTAGGGAAATAATGACTATTGTGGCAAAGGGGAAACCAGCAAATACAATTTACAGACATAAGACCTTTCAAAAATCTTTATATGCAGAGACATTTCCTATTCTTAAATAAGTTTTTATTTGTTTTTTCTTTTGAGACGGAGTCCTGCTCTGTCACCCAGGCTGGAGTGCAATGGCACAGTCTCAGCTCCCTGCAACCTCCGCCTCCCGGGTTCAAGCGATTCTCCTGCCTCAGCCTCCCTTAAATAAGAATTTTTTAAATTGGGTGTCCTTGGATTGGCAGCACTTTAATAAAATACATGAGACAAGTGCAGTGGCTTACACCTGTAATCCCAGTATTTTGAGAGGCCGAGGCAGGCAGATCGCTTGAGCCCACAAGTTTCAGACGAGCCTGGCCAACATGGAGAAAACCCGTCTATACAAAAAATACAAAAATTGGCCGGGCATGGTGGTGCGCGCCTGTAGTCTCAGCTACTGGGGAGCCTGAGGTGGGAGGATGGCTTGAGCCTGGGAGGCGGAGGTGGCAGTGAGCCAAGATTGTGCCACTGCACTCCAGCCTGGGCAATAGAGCCACACCTTGTCTCAAAAAAAATTTATATATATATATAGGGATGGGAGCTGGTTTAAAATGAAGAAAGAGCATATGAATCAATAAATACATCCTAATTTGGAGAAGCCTAAAGAGCAGAGTTTCAAAGATCCCTCTGCTGGGACAAATATATTTAAAATTTGTGTAAGCAATCTGGAGGCCAGAATATCCAGGGTCATAGATGATGTGACTTCTTCTAAGTAGAGAATGCTTACAATAGCAATGGGGGAAATGACAGGAAAATAGGAAAACTCTGAAGTTCAGGTAAGTAGACAGAAAGGTAGCAGCTTCCATTGTTTTACACTAAATGTCCAGGAGTGTTGATTTCCCTTTCAAATAAAGGGATCGCAGGGAGATGCTGTTAGTTAAGGGAGTGCCATGAGCAAAAGGAAAGCTCCATGTAACTGAAGCCTCGGTGTTCATTCTAAAGTAGATTTTGGGCAGGGCAGAAGAACTATGAAGACAGACTTTTCCCTTAAGGGTAAATGCCTTGTGGAGGTTTAGCTAAAAATTATAGTTAGGTACAATTTTCAATGATAATAATCAATTTTCAATGATAATCTGCACTCCCATTTATAGATGAAAAAGACCAAAATGTAGCTTAGTTCAGAAGGATTCAGAGATCACTGAACATGAAGTAAAAAATATTTTCTGTTTGTATGCTAGGGTCTCTGTTTTGCTTTCCTTTTACACTGGATAAGATCACAGAGTTGGTATGTATGCCTCTGTGTAAAAAACACACAGGTTTCAGATGCTTTAAAAGAATACATTTCAGAAATTTGAAGTTGGTTTCCCTAATTCTTTTTTCTTAAAGGAAAATTTGCATTACTTTAAATATTTTTATATATAGAAAACTCAACAGTGTACATTCAACCCAGTTTGATGCAAGTTCTTTAGCCTTTGCCTTTTTGAGCTTGGCAATGTGAGCCACAGACTTGGGACCCAGGACATTGCCTCGGATCTCATCATATATGTTGTTGTAATTGGTCCTGATAGCTTCCACCCGCTTAGCCAAAGCTCCTTTGTCTTCCACATCAATTTGTGTGAAGGTGACAATGATCCAGTTCTTCCTGTGGACTAGACGTCCCAGTCTTGCTTCCCTCTTGATAATGTAGTAAGTGACCCCCATTTTACAACACAGGGCAGGCAGGAAGACAACCAGACGTTGTGTGCCACACGTTGTGTGCAATCACCAGCAGCTGAGCTTTCTTGTTCTCCACCAAGGTGTGACGGTCTTAACTCCTGCTCAAAGGCCAGGTAGTCTCTTAATGGGGACATCCCCTTTGCTGGCAGCTTTCTTCGCAGTCAGGCCGACAGCCTCTGCTTCTTCTCCTTGCTTTGTCTCTGTCCTGTACTTGTGGGCCAGCTTAAGCAGCTGAGTAGCTGTTTGGTGGTTCAGAGCCTGAAAGAACTGGTTAATCGCAGGAGGCACTTTAAGCCACTTATAGAGGATGGCTCTCTGCCACGGCAACGTGATACAGCAAGGCCATTTCACAAAGCAGGTGAGGTCTCTTTTGGGCTGGATGTCCTGTCCAATGCCAAAATTTTTAGGCCTTTTCTCAAATAGGGGATTCACCACTTTCTTGGATTCCTGATTCTTCATGACAGCAGGGGCTGGAGCCACCTTCTTCCCCTTGGCCTTTGTTCCTTTTGGCATCTTGGGTGGTGGAAGAGAGAGCCAGTTTCCCTAATTCTTACATAGTCGAATGTTTCCTTTTCATTTTATAGTTCCTCTTAAGTAGCTGATTGTAAGGTAATACAAGGAATAGAAAAAAATGCAACTAATTTTCACATCAGTAAAAGAAACAGAAGTCTGGGCGTGGTGGCTCACACCTGTAATCCCAGCACTTTGGGAGGCCAAGGCGGGCGTATCATGAGGTGAGAAGATCGAGACCATCCTGGCTAACGCAGTGAAACCCCGTCTCTATTAAAAATACAAAAAATTAGCCGGGCGTGGTGGTGGGTGCCTGTGGTCCCAGCTACTCGGGAGGCTGAGGGAGGAGAATGGCGTGAACCCAGTAGGCAGAGCTTGCAGTGAGCAGAGCTTGCGCCACTGCTCTCCAGCCTGGGTGTCAGAGCAAGACTCTGTCTTTCATATGTAAAGAGTGCATTTACTAAGCATTTGCTTAGTAAATATTTCATTTAATTATTACAACAAATCCTTCAGGTATTATCATTATTCACATCTTAGAATCTGGGAGACTGAGGCTTACAAATGATGTGTTTAAATAACACATCCCGTGCTACCTGGCTGGGCCAAGAGGACTCAAACTCAAAATCCATCTGATTCCAAAATTCATGTTCTTAATAGCCCTATATAAGAATTTACTGCTATTCTTAAAGTTCATGTTTGTATTTGAGTGTGATTAGTATTAACATTACAAAGGGCAGTTTCATTAAAATATTTTCTCTTTTTTAATCTCTAATTATCTTTAATCACGACTTTTATTTTTCATTTTATTCTACATGCAGCTTACCCTGTTAGTACAACAACCAACATTATAGATTCTAAAATTGCTTTTCAACAGGGACATGTTGCTGAATGTCATGACTATTCATGTACTGGTTCTGGTGCTTTCAAATAAATTTGCTTTGTGATGCCCACTCTACTGCATTTTGAGTAGGTTGTAAATCTTGTTAAAAACCAATAGAAAATATAATTTCAGAATGTTTCAAAAGTAATCTCTCATGTTACTGGAACCTCAAATATTTTATGTTTCTTTGCACAGTTCAAAAAGAACTCTGATAACAATAATTTTACCTTTAAAAATAACATTTTTTTCTGATTCCAAAAAGTAATACATGCTCACTTGAAAGAATTTACAATATGTATAAATGTATAAAGAAAAAGTATACATTTCATTAACCAGAGATAAAATATAATGAACATTTTAATGCACTTCCTTTAAATACATATAAGACTAGAATGTTAACTTTGGTTTATTTTGGAGGTGGTGGTGAAAGAATTTTAAGTAAAGTTATATGTATATATTCATCTAAGATATTCATCTCAGTTTTCAAATGCTTTCTCTAGCTTAAACTTATCCCATTTCTCTACATGGCGCCTATGAAATGTTATGATGATGAGCAAAAATGTGGCTAATTGGTTGGGCGTGGTAGCTCACACCTGTAATCCCTGCACTTTGGGAGACCAACGCAGGTGGATCACCTGAGGTGAGGAGATCAAGACCAGCCTGGGCAACATGATGAAACCCAGTCTCTACTAAAAATACAAAAAAATTATCTGGGTGTGGTGGCACGTGCCTGTAATCCCAGCTACTCAGGAGGGTGAGGCAGGAGAATCGCTTGAACCCGAGAGGCGGAGGCTGCAGTGAGCCAAGATTGTGCCACTGCACTCCAGCCTGGGCAACAAGAGCAAAACTCTGTCTCAAAAGAAAAAAAAAAAAAAAGAAGTGGCTAATTGGTCTAGCTGTGAATTGAAAAATGTAAATTAATGAGCTATAAACAGAAAATTTGATATTTTTGTATGTTTTAATTTGGTTTATAGTAACATGTAGTCACTGTATACAAATCAAATAACATATAAAAGTCTTAAAAATAGCTAACATATATGAGTGCTTTTTGTGTACCAGGCACTGTTCCAAGGGTTTTGTTTGTTTTCATTCACTTAATCCTCACAACTGTATGAGGTAAGGACTATTATTTATTCTCCATTTTACAAATAAGAAAGCTTAGGCATCAAGAGGCTAAGTAATTTGCTTGAAGTCTTGGTTTGCCAAGAAACTAATCATGGCAAGCTAGAATTTTTTTTTTCTTGTTATTCATTGGGTTATTTAAAATTTAATGGAAAAACAAAGATGATAAATTAGGGCATTATCATGGACATATTAAATCTTCATTTCAGGAAGGAAAATGATAGTTCCACATGACGTTCTTGTAGATGAAGAAGGTATTAATAAAAGAGGTGCATGCACTCCTAGGAGAGGAGAGACTGGAGCTGGCTGAGCCCTTGGATTGAAAGGGCAGGTTGGTGGATCAGTATCAAGAACATGAAGTTACTAAATGACAGAGCTGAAATTCAAACCTAGGCAGGATGTCCCCAGAGTCTATACTTAACCACACCCTAAATTGCCTCTATAAAGTATAATGAAGAAAGGTAGCAAAAAGCAAGGCAGTCTTCAGATTCCATGACCCAGTGACAACTGCCATCACTTTGTTTTTTTTGTTTTTAGAGATGTGATCTTGCTTTGTTGCCCAATACGGGGCGCAGAGGCATGATCATAGCTCACTGCAGTCTTGAACCCCTGGGCTCAAGCAATCCTCCTGTCTCAGCCTCCTGAGTAGCTAGAATTATATAGGTGCTCAACACCACATCCAGCTAATTTATTTTTTATTTATTGTAGAGACAGGGTCTCTCTGTGTTGGCCAGGTTTGTCTTGAACTCCTGGACTCAAGCAGTCCTCCTGCCTTGGCCTCTCAAAATGCCAGGATTACAGGCATGAGCCATTGTGCCCAGCCCATTACTTTGGCAAACATATTTCCAGACCCTTTTTCATGCAAGCCTTAACTATAGCTGACATAAATTTTGGCAGAATATCTTGTGATCCTCCCGGAACATGAGACCATGGGAGGCCTGGGAGGAGTTGCTTCAAGGCAATTTCTCACTTGCCTTCCTATCTTTCAGGAGGGTGTCATGAGACAGTTTCTCATTGTCTCTTGGGTTCTGAGGAGGTATGTGGTTTTTCCTTCTGCAGTGCAATTATCATGCTAACTATTTGGAGTTAGGCAACGTTTCACAGGCTAAGGGCACAGTTTCCCACAAGACTGACCTCACTTCACATACCAGCCACAAGATTAGGAGTTTCCAGGTTACTTACATTTCTGATCAACTGGCTACAAACTCAGGGGTTCCCACCATCTCCTCCCATTAAATAACTTGCTAGAGTAATTCATAGAACTAAGGAAAGTGCTATACTTATGGTTATAGTTTTATTATAAAGGACACAAGGCCAGGCGCAGTGGCTCATGCCTGTAATCCCAGTGCTTTGGGAGGCCGAGGCGGGTGGATCACAAGGTCAGGAGATGGAGGCCATCCTGGCCAACAGGGTGAAATCCCGTCTCTACTAAAAATACAAAAATTAGCTGGGCATGGTGGCACGTGCCTGTAGACCCAGTTTCTTGGGAGGCTGAGGCAGGAGAATCGCTTGAACCCAGAAGGTGGAGGTTGCAGTGAGCTGAGATCGTGCCACTGCACTCCAGCCCGGTGACAGAGTTAGACTGTGTCTCAAAAAGAAAAAAAAAGGACACAAATCAGAAACAGACAACTAAAAAGATATATAGGGTAAGGTCTGGGAGGATCCCAAATGTGAAGCTTCTGTGTCCTCAGGACACTTTCCTGGCACACAAGTGTATGACTACTCACTAGGGAAGTCCACCTGAGCCTCAGCGTCCAGAGTCTTATTGCTGGTTCTTTAAATAGGGATTATGGATTGATTCACTGGCCATGTAACTGAACTCAATCCCTAGTCCCTTTCTTCTTCTCAGAGGTTGGGCTAATAATGTCTTACTCAAAGCCCTCATCCTCTAATCACATGCCTAGTATTTCTGGTATGGCCTACCCCTGTGTTGAGTAATTTCATTAGCATAAAATCAGGTATGGTCTAAGGACCCACAATGAATACAAAGGTTGACCAAATTCTGTTTTATACAACACTTCCTTTCCCTTCTAGCATACAACTGTAAAACTGCTTAGCAGCCTCATAGAATTGACTCTTCAGCAACAGGGTATCCCACTATTCATGTTGCAATAGAGACAGGGTTTCTCCATGTTGATCAGGCTGATCTCGAACTCCTGACCTCAGGTGATCTGCCCGCCTCGGCCTCCCAAAGTGCTGGGATTACAGGTGTGAGCCACCGTGCCCAGCCAACTTACAGTATTTTCTAACAAAAAAGATATAAAGGAGAGGAAGATAGGACAATTAACAGTATATTAATGTCTTTTTCTGTCCTCCCACAATTGAATTTTAAACATATTTGTGTATTTTTAATATTTTCAGAATAATATGGTTTGGTTTTGTATTATTACAATAATATATAATCACGATAAAAAATGCAAACAATACAAATGGTGTTACAGAAATCTTTTTAAAAATCCTCCTCTCCTCTTTAAATCTCAAATTTACAATCGCACTCTCTTAAGTTAACCACAATTCAGTTTATTATATCCATCCAGAATTTTTTTCTGTATTAGGCATCTTTCCATATCAGAACTATAGATCTACCTCATTCTTTTAAATAGTTGCATAGTATTTTATTATATGATTGTACCAGTCCTCTATTGATAGACATACAGGTTGTCTCTTCTCCCTTTTTTCATTTTAAAGCAATACAAAAAAATCTACGTTTATTTGAACACTTGAAAAAGAGTATCTGTAGGATAAATTCCTTAAAGTGAAACTGCTGTGTCAAAATTTATACATGTCTTTAAGGACATACCAATTTGCACTCCTACTGTGTGGTAGTGCTTGTTTTCCCACATGCCAAACTTTAAAATAACTGCTAATCTGATAGCTGAATAGAATTTGGGCTGAGTATCTTTAGTTGGCCTCTCCAGATCCATCTTTGAGCCTTCTTTTTCCTGCTCCTTGCCCCAGGACGATGTGGACTACATCATTGGGCTCCTCTGCCCAGCTTCCTGTATGTCAGCTTTAGAAGGAGGAATGCAACAGGAGATGGCAGGTGGGGTGGGAGAGAGAGTAAAGTTGAGTTATTCATTTCCTGGGCTGTCTCATTGTGGGGTCTCTGTGAGCTGGCTGTGACCTTTAAGCAAAGGATACAGCTACTTCAGACAACGCTTTCCACACAGCCGTCTCTGCCTCCAGGTTCCTTGCATTGCTCTTTCTTCCTGTCCTTTCAGGCACAGATGGGATAGTCTGTGCTGCTATGCCAGCCACTGTCCTCTCTCTTAAGGTTTTCCTATACTGTGCCCCACCTTTGTAAAAAGTAGCATTTTGCTGGGCATAGCGGCTCACACCTGTAATCCTAACACTTTGGGAGGCCGAGGCGGAAGGACTGCTTGGGCCCAGGAATTTGAGCCAGTCTGGGCATATAGTGAGACCCCATCTCCACAAAAAATACAAACATTAGTTGCCGTATTGGCATGTGCCTGTAGTCCCAGCTACTTGGGAGACTAAGGCAGGAAGATCACTTGACCCTGGAAGGCTGAGGCTGCAGTGAGCTGTGATTATGCCACTGCATTCCAACTTGGGTAACAGAGTGAGATCCTGTCTCTCGAAAAAAAAAAAAAAAAAAAAAGTATTTTTTATTAAGCACAACTCAAAATACCTAATTTGAATGTTCTGTTTCCTACAAGTTCTTGTTCCGGGGACTTCAGCGTGAGGATTCCCCAGCCCTCCCAATGATTCTATGAGCTATGTATACCACCCTACCAAGTCCCTGTGTTCTAGTTAGAGCAGATGCTATTGTTTGCTCCAGCTAACTTGTTAAGAACCCTGACTAGGCTGGGCGCTGTGGCTCACGCCTGTAATCCTAGAACTTTGGGAGGCCGAGGTGGGTGAATCATCTGAGGTCAGGAGTTTGATACCAGCCTGGCCAACATGGTGAAACCCCGTCTCTACTAAAAATACAAAAAATTAGCTGGGCGTGGCAGCAGGCGCCTGTAATCCCAGCTACTTGGGAGACTGAGGCAGGAGAAGGGCTTGAACCCCGGGGGTGGAGGTTGCAGTGAGCTGGGGGCGGAAGTTGCAGTGAGCTGAGATCGGGCCACTTCACTCCAGCCTGGGCTAAAGAGCAAGATTCTGTCTCAAAAAAAAAAAAAAAAAAAATCCTGACTTAAGTAATTTCTACCTAAGGATAACTGAAAGTCCTAGCAAATTCATTCATTCAATAATCATTTATTGAGCACCCACTCTGTGCTAGACACTGTCTTGCTATTATAGACAGGAAAGTAAACAAGGTAGGCAAAGTTCTTCTTCATGGGGCTCTATTCTACGAGTACACTGATATATAATACTATTTTAGACAGTGTTGAATATGCTATGAAGAAAATAAAGCAAATTAAGTGGAAGATTAATGGCTATGGATGTACAGATATTTTATAAAGAGGATCTTTTTCAAGAGATGTAATTTGAGCACAGAATTGAATGATGAGGAGGACCACACCATGTGAAGGTCTTGGACATACGTGTTCCAGGCAGAAGGAACAAAAACAGTGCAAAGGCCCTGCATTTGGAGCAAGCTTGTCATACTTGAAGATCAGCAGGAATATGAGTGGCTTCAGGATGCGTGGCAAATATGTGGTTTGTTTGCCCAATGGCCACTGGTCTTTCTTCCATGCTGAGAGTTTTAATTTGGTTCAGTTGCAATAGGCAGACTCAAGGGATGAACCACCATTTGTCTAAGCCAATCATGAAAATCCAGTTCCAAACTATCAATCACTGATTTAGGGATAAGCATGTAATCTAATTCTGGCCAACAAGACATGGGAAGGAATTTTCTTGAGGTCCCTTCAGAGTTTTTCTCCCTGGTACAAAAAAAAAAAAAAAAAACATAAAAGAGAAAAGGAGAAAGTGTCATTTCCATTATAATGGGCAAGTTCCGTGGA
>NW_012118376.1:145725-152911 GCF_000951035.1 Colobus angolensis palliatus
TTCAGAGTTTTTCTCCCTGGTACAAAAAAAAAAAAGGCAGCCATAAAAGAGAAAATAACTCAGTCTCCTTCCCTCCCTTCCTGCTTTGGGTGTTCTTTGAATGTGATGCCTGGAAATACAATAATCTTCTAAAAAAGAAAGGGACAGCAATCCAGGTTTAAAAGACAACACATGAAGATAGCAAAATAAAAGGATGGAAAGACTCTAATGACACCTTGGACTTTCCAGATCAACTGTTAAGACCACCTACCTCCAGACTTCTTTTTAATAAGCAAATGAAAAAATGACCTTATAGGTTAAGTCACCATTACCTGGAGTTTTTGCTCATGCAGTTGACAATGCACCATCCCACACACTAGCAATGGAGGGGGAAGTGGAAACCAAGGTAAGAGAGGTGAGCAGGGGCCAGATCATGCAGTACCTCTTAGGTCGAGGCATGGAGTTTGGATTTTATTCTAAGTGTAAGAGATTTTAGAAGATGACCTAATCAAAATAGGAAAACTATATTTTTATCATGTATTGCCATCATATATATCAGGGGTCCCTAACCCCTGGGCCACAGACTGATATGGGTCCGTGGCCTGTGAGGAACAAGGCAGCACAGCAGGAGGTGAGTGGCAGGTGAGTGAGCATTACTGCCTGAGCTCCACCTCCTACCTCCTGTCTGATCAGTAGCGTGAATCTTAGGAGCATGACGGTTCAGGGTTCTTTCTCACAGCAGCATGAACCCCACTGTGAACTGCACATGCAAGTTCATTCATTCATTCATTCAAGAGATCCAGGTTGTGCGCTTCCTATGAGAGTCTAACTAACGCCTGACGACCTGAGGTGGAACGGTTTCATCCTGAAACCATCTCCCCCACCCTACCGAGGGGAAAAATTGTCTTCCATAAAAGCGGTCTCTGGTGCCAAAAAGGTTGGGGACCGCTGATATATATGATAAAAATATATGATTCGTTATTAAAAATAATAGAATAGGCTGGGTGCAGTGTCTCACGCCTGTAATCCCCGCACTTTGGGAAGCCGAGGCAGGTGGATCACCTGAGGTCAGGAGTTCAAGACCAGCCTGGCCAAGATGGTAAAACCGTGTCTCTACTAAAAATACAAAAATTAGCTGGGCGTGGTGGTGGGTGCCTGTAATCCCAGCTACCAGGGAGGCTGAGACAGAGAACTGCTTGAACCCAGGAGGCGGAGGTTGCAGTGAGCCGAGATCGTGCCACTGTACTCCAGCCTGGGCGACAGAGCGAGACTCTATTTCAACATAATAATAATAATAATCATGATGATAATAATAATAGAATAAATATTGACTACAGATATGATGGTTTATTTTGGGTATCTACTTGACTGGCTTAAAAGATACATAAGTAGTGGGTAAAGTATTATTTCTGGGTGTGTCTGAGGGTGGTTCTAGAATAGAATGGCATTTGAATCTGTGGACTGAGTACAGAAGATCCACCCTCGCCAATGTAGTGGGCACCGTCCAATCTGCTGAGTACCTGGGTAGAACAAAAAGTCAGAGGAAAAGCAAATTCTCTCTCTCTTCTGGAGCTGGGGTATCTGTCTTCTCCTGTTCTTGGACATCAGAACTCCAAGTTCTCCGGCCTTCAGCCTTGAGCTGAGTGTTACAACATTGGTTTCCCTGGTTCTCAGGCCTTGTAGGCTGAGACTGAATTATGCTGCCAGCTTCCCTAGTTCTCCAGCTTCAGACATTGATTTCTTGGCCTCCATAATCACATGAGCCACGTCCCATAATAAATCTCACATCTATCTACGTATCTGTCAATCATCTACCTACCTGCCTATCATTCTCCCTATATATACCCTATTGGTTCTGTTTCTCTAGAGAACCCTAACTAATACAGAAACATTTACCATTTCCATTTAATATTTAGAGAAATTAAAATTTAGAACAAGATGAAAAAAAAAAGTCTCATAAATAATTCATGAAATATTTTGGCTGAAACTCTCAAGTGTTGAGAATCTTCATTTATTTCTGATTCTTATGCTTGGGAGAAACTTTAACACAGGTTCTAGGTCTTGCTTCTGCCTGCTTTAGCCATAAACATAATATTTATCCATTATTTTCTGCTTCAGAGAGTTTGCAATTGCCATCTTAAAGCCCCATCTCTCTTTGAAATACTCCAGAATTTCTGCCTCAGCCTTGTCTCTCTGAAAATGAGGACATTTCCTTCCATAAGAATGACTGTCCTAAATATCTTGTGGGTTGTTTTTGTTTTAGCTGGCACCATAACAGTCACAAAACAAGGTAGCTCATTTAAAACATTTTCCTCATGGTTGTTCTGTTCCCCCATTCAGGAAAAAGAATATTGGTTACCATGGCAATCAGCTTCCACAGCACTCCATTCTAAGTAACTGCACAGGTACAGCACAACCTTTACTCCACATTCTTTCCTGTAGTTCTCTGCAGATCTGCATATTTTTCTAGCCTGTTTTCTCTAACTCCTGCTTGAAACAATCAACCAACCAATCCAGGTTAAGTCAGACAATTTTTTCAAAGGTACAATATCCCCATCTTTTCCGAATATTTAAAAAATTTTATATAGACAGTTGTACTACCATTTCCTCTAATTTTGTTCTATCTGGGCCCTCAACAGCAGCTAACTGAAAACTTTCTAGCATCCTCTTTCACTATCTAGGATTACATTTGTATCCCTCTGACCATGTTTGGAAAATAAATGAATTTACAGTAAAAATCAGAGCAGGAGGTAGTTCTGAGATCATTTCCCATGGCTATCTACCATAGCTTTCCTAAGGCTAATTCTTTAGCTTCCTTTACTCTACCACTTTCAAACTTCTCTAATAAATTGTCTTCAAGCCTTGCCTTGAAGATGCCAAACACACACGTTCCCACCCTTGAGACTGTTTAACTACTTTGCTTCTGTTCAAAACATTACTGATAATAAAAGATGGTTTTATTACAGGCCATACACAACTCAATGGTACCCGGTTTCTGCTATGTAAATGGAGGAAGTGGGATGATTTTGGAGAGTCACTGGATAAATTCTGTTTCCCTGCAACTCTTTCATTCTTACCATTACGTTTACTCTTTGCTGGTTAGTTTCTTCATGACTATGTACTACCAACTAGGAATTACGATATTTCTTTTATATAGAGAGATATCTTTTAACCTATTTTTCAATCTGACTTTATTTGAATTAACAGTGGTATTTTGGTAATTAAAAAGAGAGCGTTTAAAAGGAAGTTGTTATTACCTAATGTAAGGCAATTAAAAATAAAATCTGGCTTTTAATCTCTTTCCTGCAAAGGTTTTCTATCTCATAGATGTCTTTTCATTGAAAAAGCCGTATCTCATGACCAATGTATGAACACCCCATTGAAGACTGCCATCTCCTATTAAGGGCATGGAAATAAACTCTGTAACTAAAACAGATGCCTTCGCCCACAGATTCTAAAATCAGAGGGTATTCATAAACCGCCCTACAAATTTTCAGAGCATAGTGGGAAACAGGAACTGTTAAAATTTGAAACTCTACTAAAGTACTTTCTTCCTCTTCCGGTAAAAGAAAATATATTACTTTCTAGGAAGTTTACCATTTTAAAAAACATACAAAAAAATCAGAGTTGGGAATTCACAACTAAAATGTGGGTTACATCAGCTCATCTTAGGAGAAAAGATATTTACTTATAGATGGAAAGCCATAGAATGCCTCTCTGATGCCTCTTAAAACTGTATTGGAATTGTTCCAAGCAGGGAGAAAAGGCCATTTTTTCTGAGAAGACATGCCATATTACATAAAATATTTCAAAGTTTTACATATTCTTTTGACTACATGGACATATGTACTTACTGATCCTGATCCCATATAAGCTGGCAAGAAATTGATACCTATAATTAATCAATCATAGGTAAAATTTTCTAGATTAAGAGGCTGAAGTTAAACAATCGCATAAACTGAGTAATTATATCACAGTGCACCATTCGATTTATGTAGAAAAAAGCTGCTCTCAATTTTCAGTTGACAAAAGAGCAGTTGAGAAAAGACGACGTGGTTGTGAAAAGTAGAAACTAACAAAGGGTCAGCACTCTAAAGGCAGGGAGGTAACTGAAAAGCTGTTTTGACAGTTGGGTAAAGATGAGGGGAAAAAAGACTGTAAATGAGAGGAAGTTGTGATGAAAGGGTAGAATAAAGTGTTTGAAAATGGTAAAGTGAGAGGTTTAATTAACACGGAAAGAGCAGGAAAGAGATAAATTATTTAGTTAGGCAGGAAATTGTAAAGAAATGTTAGTAGTGCTAAGAACATAATTTGTATTTTAATTTGCAAGGGCCAAGGGATGACATTATCTGAAGAATGAGTTTTATTGTTTTATTTTTTTATTTTTTATTTTTTTATTTTTTTGAGACGGAGTCTCGCTCTGTCTCCCGGGCTGGAGTGCAGTGGCCGGATCTCAGCTCACTGCAAGCTCCGCCTCCCGGGTTTACGCCATTCTCCTGCCTCAGCCTCCCGAGTAGCTGGGACTACAGGCGCCTGCCACCTCACCCGGCTAGTTTTTTGTATTTTTTAGTAGAGACGGGGTTTCACCATGTTAGCCAGGATGGTCTCGATCTCCTGACCTCGTGATCCGCCCGTCTCGGCCTCCCAAAGTGCTGGGATTACAGGCTTGAGCCACCGCGCCCGGCGAGTTTTATTGTTTTAACATTTTAGATATAAGAAGCTCCATTTGTCTGAAATACAAATTGGTACAAGTTTCTATTAATATGATAATAATATACATTAGAAAAATTGGCAAGCAGGGATGTGCCTTTCATTAACCTTTTGTTATAACCTTAAAAACAAAACAGAACAAAACAAAAAAAACCCTGAGGCGACCAGGCGTGGTGTCTCACGCCTGTAATCCCAGCACTTTGGGAGGCCGAGGCAGGCGGATCACTTGAGGTCAGGAGTTTGAGACCAGCCTGGCCAAAATGGTGAAACCCTGTCTCTACCAAAAATACAAAAATTAGCCGGGCGTGGTGGCAAGTGCCTGTAGTCCCAGCTACTCAGGAGGCTGAGACAGGAGAATCGCCTGAACTCGGGAGGTAGAGGGTGTAGTGAGCCAAGATCGTGCCACTGCACTCAACCTGGACAGCACAGCGAGACTCTGCCTCAAAAAACAAAACAAAACAAAAACAACAACAACAACAATAAAAACTAGGGTGCGCACTATGGGTCATGCCTGTAATCCCAGCACATTGGGAGGCCGGGGTGGGTGGATGACCTGAGGCCAGGAGTTTGAGACCAGCCTGGCCAACACGGCAAAAAATCATCTCTATTAAAAAAACAAAAATTAGCCGGGCATGGCGGCGAGCACCTGCAATTCCAACTACTTGGGAAGCCGAGGCACGAGACTTGCTTGAACATGGAAGGCAGAGGTTGCAGTGAGCCGAGATAGCGCCACTGCACTCCAGCCTGGGCAACAGAGCGAGACTCTGTCTCAAAAAAAGACTTTTAATATCTCAAACTTTAAGCAAGATCCTAATTGTATAATGTTAAGATGACCAGAGTGTTTGAAACAGTTACAAATTGGTCTTTTTTGTTGGTGGTGGTGGTGTTCTTTAATCTTGGACTCCTAACTTGAGCAAGAAAATGTAAATACAGAAAGTTGCAAAACCAATGATCCTTAATTAGAAACCATGTGAGTAATTTAACACTACAGTTTCTAAAAGTCACATGTGGTATACATTCTAACGAGTTTTACCTTCTTTTATTTAAACTGCGTTGAAATTGACATATATAACTTTCCTAATAATCACTTCATAGGCTGGTAATCCTATATTCTGGATTTTCCACGTCACTTCAGATTCAAATTTTTTTTCTAATGTCAAATGGTGTGTCTAGATTTTGGTTTGGAAAACAGGGTCACTAAATTTGTAGACTAACTTGAAACAGTATTGGCCTTTGGCAATACGTATCAATTCTATTTCTTGGCCGTGATTAAGTAAAATAAAACCAAAGTTCACTATATGAATTTACCTAACTTAAAAAATTTTTTTTACCTATTTATTTTAAAATAATTTAAGAACACTGTAGTAATTTACAATGTAAAAAGCATTCATAATATGGTGTTTTATAGACACAAACACATATATAGCTAGCACACCTATAGAGAGCTACTCACCCTTGCCATACAGAAAATGCAAAACAACACACTTAGATATTGTAATTATATATTATGTGGTCAAAACTAAAGAAGATAAAAATATGCTTGTGTTAATGAAAAAGGATTTGGTGGTCTTTCCAATTTTTAATTTAAATTCCACAGACTGAAACCCATATATTTTTTTCTCTTTCTTGTTTTATTGTCTGGAGGCAAGTGTCATGGAACTCACATTCTTGATGAAGAGGAACTGAGAGGACACACTGGCATTTGCTATGCATGTGACGGTAATTATCTGAGTGAACTAAGACTGACTCATTTTCCTATGCCAAAACTGCTGTTTTGCAAATAAAATTACTATCCTTTATAATATTACTTCGTTTGCTTATTGCTCTGCTCTTTATTCTTTCGTGTTTCAGGTAACCAATAAGAGAAAAAGTTTAAAAGTCGACTACGTCCAGAATGGCACTCAATAACTGAAAACTGAGGTAATTTTTCCGAAGTCCTTGTTGGAAGTACATCTACCAGTAGTGTGATCAGGCTCTCCCTCCCACATTTCCCTGCTAGTTAGGACAGGAGAAGCCCGGGGGTGCTGCTGCAACAGCGGTGGGAGTGGGAGATCGGATATTACCCGCTTGACACTTCTGCACTTCTGCTACGAATGATTCACTCCGGTTTGGCACATTTGTTGCAAGGAAATCTCCTCCCGCCGCTTCCTTGTTCGAGCTCCTCTCGGGCTGTCTCCTGTGCTTTGGCCTTTAAGGAGAAGCGAGAGAAGGTGGGCACACAGGAGCTCGCCGAGTCCTCCTCCCCCTGCTCCTTCCCTAATTTAGCAGTACTTCCGGCCGCGTGACATCATCCCCCGCACCCCGGTGACGTGAGCAGCGGGTGACGTGTGTGCGGAGAGGAGCGCGCTGACGTTGCTATTTAAAGGTCCTCCTGCGGGGAGGATGGAGACACAGCGCGAGCACCTGGTGTGGGGCGCGGAGGAGGCTGTGGCGGCCGGGAGCGGGGCCAAGAGCCAGCGGAGGAGCAGAGCGCACGGCCCGCCAGCCGCCGGCCTCT
>NW_012118376.1:153494-168822 GCF_000951035.1 Colobus angolensis palliatus
GAGCGGCGGCTGCGCTTCGGCTTCGAGCCCAGCTCTCCTGGCCCCGACGCGGGCTTAGCCTCCCGCCTTGGCTCGGGCAGGCGCCCGTCGACCCTTCGGCCCCTTTCGCCCGCCCTGGAGCTGGGGGCAGGGCGCCAGTGGAAGCGTGGGGCTTGGCTCTGTGATTCATTCATTCTCCGCCGACGGGAGCCTCAGATCCGCTGTGCTCTGAAGAGAGGAGGGAAGAGGGGGCAGCCGCGAATGAAGGGCCGGGCGCGAGCCGGGCTCCATTGTGCTCGGCGGCGGGGGGCGGGAAGGGGCTGAGGGAGGTGGGATCGGGCCCCCTCCTCCAGCTCCCCGGCGTGCGCTGCGCCCCCAGCCTGCTGCCAGCCTGGAAATGGCTCTGTTTATTCTCCTCGGGAGAATGAATCGATCCTGCCCAGCCTTCTCTTCCTCCTCCCCACCTCTTCTCTGCTCCGAGTCTTAGGAGAAGAAACATTTAAAAAGACAGATTCCAATGTGGAGTGCCGTGCAGGTTGCGAGCTGCCGGGTTTGCACTTCGAGGAGATTTTTCTATGTAGTTTTTTTCCTAATGTGAGCGCAGGGAAGCCGTGGCATTACTGCTTTTGGGATTTTTATTCACGTGCACGTCGCGTTTGGTTGCTCGCTCCACCCCCGGGGACCTGGTGTGGTGGAGAAATTTGAACCCGCAGCCTTAGCTCTGAAAAGGCCGAGTTACCTGGCTCTCCCTGAGTGTCGAGGAGGACATGAGTGAAATGACCAGCGAACTCATTTTTTGTAGGACTCGGTGAAGCCAGATTCTGCATTTTCCTACTTGTAGACTCATTTTGTGGAATAGAATTGATCGCTCTCTCCTCCGCAAAGCGTTTTAACTCGAATAAGCAAATGCCGCCTCTGTTTGAACGTTTTGGTGTTTACAAGAGAGAAGTCATTTTACCTAAGAGAACTAATTGAATTGGCAGCATCCTTGAAATACCTCCGGACAAGGATCTGGGGGTGGGGGTGGAAAAGCAACTGCGAAATAGCAGACGGAGAAATTCCTTTGGAAGTTATTCCGTAGCATAAGAGCTGAAACTTCAGAGCAAGTTTTCATTGGGCAAAATGGGGTAAGGATTTTTGTGCTTAACACAGCTTCGAATCTGTTTATGTATGTGTATTATTGAGCGGTGGTGGTGATTGTGTTTTGTGTTTTCAAACAAACTTGCCACCTTGCTAAGCTGGTCATACTTTAAAGAAATAGGCATGCTAACCTTTTAGGTTATTTTTGCATTTTTGTAGAGCGGTACCAGAGGTCATAATTAAGAAACACATATATCGTTTGTAACTTGAATATGGATTTGTGAGTAATATTTACAAAGACAACGCATTCTACACTTTACTGGTCAGACTGCTGCATCAGTTTGTAATCAAAATCACATTATCTTAGCTTTTGCTGACGGTTATCTTTCAAAGAGAACTACTGCACTCTCTCAGTACTTTTAGATAATCAGTTGCACAAAGGAACGATTGTAATGAGTGGTTAGACAACAGTCCTTGAAAGTGATCCAGAGTAAATTGTTGCCCTCACGGTGCCCTCTGTTTTGCCCTTGAATATCCAAAGCTAAAATGTATAGAATTGATTTACTGGGACGTTAAAACGAAAATCTGAAATTCAGTCTTACTGATGCGGTCACCGCGGTGCGGGTGCATTCCGTAGGAAAAGGCTTTTTGTTTAAGGAACTTGTTCACTCCTTTTGTGTTTCGCTTTTAAGCTCAGCCCTTCAGTTTGTGTTAACAGTATCAGATCTACACCTTCCTTCGGACCCAGAACCAACCGAGAGTGCATTTTCCAGTCTTTTATTAACTCTTCACACTGTGGGTTGATGAAATGCTAGTGACACTTCCTAATTTAAGCTGGAAACCCATAATATGTTAATGGAGTAATCAGATTTCATTGACAGATTGTCGTTGGTTTTTGGCAGAAGAACTTCCAGAATTTTCTCTCTTTTTGTGTGTGTGTGTCGGTGAACAAACACATCTAAAGTGTAGTTGAGGGACAGATTTTGAAAGAATGGACTCTGAAATTCATTGTGATGGTTTAGGGGTGTACACACGCTTGAAACTTCCTGAGGAAAGTTCTTGAATAGTACCTTCTTTTTGGAGTTAGAATTTGAAGTTTAATATGCATAACTTTGAAAATTTAGAACATGTTGTAGGAGACTTTCCTCAGAAATTAATGACAAAGTGATAATGGTTTTAAAAACTTGAATGACAAGTGATGAGAGTACATATAACTTGCATGATTTGGGGGTACTGCTAAGAGTAATTAAAATGCCTCATTCTATTTGTAGCGCTGCTATTAGTAGCTTAGTGATCTGAGGCAAATTGCTTAACCTCTGTGGACTCTATTTCTTATCTGTAAAATGAAGGAATTAGAGATGACTTAAAGATTTCTTCAAACTGTAAAAAATGAATTATTTTCTTTTTATTCTCCTCATTTTAGTGATCACTAGTTGGTTTCTGGAAGTCGATCTTTCTGATGGAGACCTTTCTCTAAGCAGTTTAAGCACTTAACGCTGAAAAATAATGGCATTTGAAAAATGTTTTGGATGAATTGCACCAATTTTACATGAGAAAAATACTGAAAAATACTACTGTTCAAAACCTTAGAAATATGGCTTCCCTTGAGCATCTGCAGCTCTGTTTAAAACATGTTGGAGGAAAAAAAATCAAGCAGCAGTGTTTCATGTTGATGGCTGCATTTTGTCTAGACTGTGTAGTAGTAGCATCATGGAAGAAAATCAGTTTTCCACAACCTTTAAGCTGCATGAATGCCTGTCATTTTACCACGGAAAGCTTAGGCTGAATTTTTTTTTCCTGCCTCAGGTTTATTTGTACAAATAGCACAGGAGGACCCCAGCCCCATGCAGGTGGCAGCCTGGTTGGGGGTTGCACCAGTCCTGTCCTCACGTTGGCAGACAGATATCTACTCTGAAGCCTTTGTAGGGGCCTGGGCACCTTTGGGAGCCTGAGCTGGAACTGAAGCTGGAGCTGCAGCCTGGGCCTTGGTTTGATCCTTGTCCTTGGCCTTTGGCCAGGACAGCCTAAGCCCCTTGGCAGTGTGGGCACGAGCATGCCTCCCAAGCTTGGGGTGGGCAATGTAGGCAAGTTGATTGAGCTTGCGGCTGACACCCTTTGGGATCTTGGGCTTAACCTCCTTGGGCTTTACGAGGGCCTTAATAACCTTGGCACATGTACTCATGGCTTTGGCACTGTTAGCCTGCATCTTTTTTAGGCCCTTCTTGTTGTGTTTCTTGGCAAAGCGCATGTTCCTCAGGAACTTGGGGTCCACCCCCTTAAGAGATTCATATCTTTGTGATTGGGATTTCTTGATACCATTTCTGTACCATTTTCGGGACTGGTTGTGTGTGGTGTGGTTCTTGGTCTTGGTCATGTTTGCACCTTAAGCTGTGGCTCCTGAAGTGCCTAGAACCGGAAGAGACAGGATGAATTTAATAGAGGGGGCTACTGTTTAAAATGGGAAAGTAAGCACCACATATAACATGTATTTAGACACTTAGCATAATTAATTTGTTTATAAATGAATGTATCTGTCCTTTAGTTAACAAAGTCCTATATATGGACTGAGGAGAAAAAGGAGCAGGCATTTTGTGGTGCTATTTTTTTTGGAAAGCCTGTGTTTGGGGCTATTACCCTTTCTCATTGATAGTGCCTTGTTTTATGTGAGTTGAGAGAGGAAGGGTAGGTGGAAGTAGAAGAGCGTACAGCAAAGCAAAGGCACTTGCTGATGTTTCTACACTTTATGCGTATTTATGCCTAATAAATGTTTGTGGAATTAGCATAGCTGCCTGGACCTATTTCAAACAAAAGGAAACAGGGCTTTAAATGGCCTTTAAAGCTTTACCTTAGCAATCCTTAATTACCTTGCTGTAATAGATATCTAAAATTTAATACTGTGGGTAAAGTGTTTCATATATTACAAATTTTTTTTTAAACTAATGTTAGGTTATGATAAGGATTTATCTTTGTCTTAATTGTAGATAATTATTGCAAGTCTAGGGGCAGTCTAAGCAAAGGAATTATATTTAATAAAATCAGTGATTGGGCAGAAAAAAATTATGGCTCCCCTAATAGTAGTTTATGAACTTTGTGGAAATGGAAAAGAACAGCTGAAACTTGACAGTTGGCAAAGTCTGTCAAAGTATCTTGGATGTTGCATGAACTGCTAATTGCAGTGAAGGCAACTAAAGTATGGATTTGTAAAATAGGTGTATCAGATCCCCTAAAAATTAAGGCATTCATATATATAAAATGAAGTCTCTGAAAAGTTTTGAAGCCTCTGTGAGAAGTCCCTGTTAGGTATGACCCCCACCTCCAAATAGTATCTCATAATGACAGCAGTGAGTCAGTAGCTATTTCAGAACTATTAGAGTAGGCAACAGAAATCAAGTAACTTCAACCAGTTTTTTCACGACACCCTTTGTTTTTACTTAGCTCATATTGGCAACCTTGTGCCATCAGCAATGGTAAAGAATTCTTTCCCTCCCTTCTCTTATTAAGAGCTGCTTATACATAAAATAGGGCTCTCCCTGCTAATGAAATCTGTTAATGCTGCTTCTGATTTACCTCACCTGCTTATGGGAACTTCTGGAGTCCTTCCTCGCCCTCTTTCCCCAGGTAACTTCTGGAAGCGTGGAAATGAGTGCTGCTACATTGCAGCCCAAACTGAGTCTCTGCTGAAAGACAGGAAGCTAACACCTCCTTCTGCCTCAAACTGCAGGGTTCTGCTCTCTAGGGGTTGTAGCAAAAATGTGAAAATCCTGATTCCAGCACTATGAAGGGGTTTTATTGCAAAGATAACCACCCTATCATTTCTGACAACAGACAAGTTAGATGCAAGTCTTTATATTCTTCATTTGTTCATTTTACCAACTTCGAACCTATGTTATAGTGCACATACTTAGCTCAGTGCTGCTGATAGGAAGACTAGTACAATGTACTCCTTCCCTTAGTGAGTTTTTACTTTAGAAGTTGGGAAGACAGTCAGGCCTAAAATTAAAATGTGCAATGAAATTTTGTAGGAGCTATAATGTAGGGCATTATGGAGACACGAAGTGGGTATTGGGACATTAGCTGCTGAGGGAAGGATAAAATGGCTTTGTAGAGGAGGTGATAGGTGTTAAATACTGAAAGATGAGTACAAGTGAGCCTCTTAGAAAAATTAGAGGGCATTCAAGGCAGAGGGAACAGTGATTGACACCACTAAAACGAGGAACCGCAAATGAGTTTGGCATGACAAGCTTGTTTGCTTGAGCCAGCTCCCTTTGGTGTAGCAAGAGATAGGTCTAGGGCCTTATTATGCAGGGGCTGGGTTGGAGAGCCATGTAGATCAAATGAAAGATTGGATTATCCTATAGTCTAGTGTGTTTAGAGGTTTTTTTGGCTATGACCCATTGGAAAGATAAGCATCTTTACATTGCAACCCAATATGCTTGTATATAAATGATAAAATGTCACTACATAATACCCTTGCTTTGTGTGGTGCACTCTGGTAGTTTCTATTGTGTTCCATTCTATTTTATTTTTAAGATAGACTGATGATGGTGACCCACTCAATTTATTTAATGATGCTGTGGTAGCAACTGATAATTTGAAAAGCACTTCTCTTCTGTGTGAAGATTACTAAAGGGTTTTAAGCAGAGTAAGAACATGATCAGGGAAGCAGAATAAGAGAGCAGTTTAAAAAATCATTTAAAATTCAGTTTTGTGTCTTGCATCCTGTGGAAACACCAAGCCAGAACAATGAACTGGGTAGAGGAAGTGGATAGTTGGGCAGGCCCTGGAAAGTTCCGAAGTGGGGAGGGGAGGGATAGTGACTGAGAGATGTGTAGTTGACTGAATGCAGCTTCTTTAGAAATAGGACATTTCATGTGCAGAGGTAATAATGTAGCAAAGAGCATGGTATGTTCTTAGCAAAGTCACTAACTATGGGTCATAAAATAGTGAATTCGGGAGTTAAGGGGTTGACAGAAGAAACTGTCTTTATTCATAGTTTATAGTTTTGAGTGATTAAACATCTCAGAAGAAAAAGTGGTTATAGCCCAAAAGATCTGACCTCTCTACTGCCATGTGATTTTTTTTTTCAGTCTTTAGTGTTTAGTTGAAGTATTTGTTTTTAGTTACTGGATTGTTATTTTGGATTAATATGACTAACTGGACAGAAGAGTAGGGAAAATGAGTGGTGAGTGCTTAATGTTTTCTGATATAATTTTTTTCTGACGTAGTTTTTAAATGACTATAAAACATTTTATGTAGATTTATATCTCAGGACATACCTAATGGAATGAAATGTGCAGTTTTTTTGTGTTGCATATTTGTAATGCCTTATGACCTGTGGCTAATATTTCTGTTTGTTTTTGAAAAGTTGAGGGCTTTTGAGGCATTGCAGAGTTTCAGGTCTGTTAAATATCTTCATTTCAAAAGAATCTACATGTGATAAGGAATATTTATGTAGATTTTAGCCCATATACAAGAATTCAGATAAAATTTTCACATCTGTCTTATTGAATGAGTATTGCAAGAGTAGGTAAAACTTTTTTGTTTTGTTTTGTTTTGTTTTTTTGGAGACAGAGTCTCGCTCTGTCACCCAGGCTGGAGTGCAGTGGCGTGATCTGGGCTTACTGCAACCTCTGCCTCCTGGGTTCCAGCATTTCTCCTGCCTCAGCCTCCAAGTAGTTGACACTACTGGTGTACGCCACCACGCCCAGCTAATTTTTGCATTTTTTAGTAGAGATGGGGTTTCACCATATTAGCCAGGGTAGTCTCAAACTCCTGACCTCGTGATCTGCCTGCCTCAGCCTCCCAAAGTGCTGGGATTACAGGTGTGAGCCACTGTACCCAGCCAAGAGTAGGTAAAACTTTTTAAAAACTAATAATTCAATGGTCTTCAGTATGTGAATAAAATTATATATATTTAATTATTTATTTATTTGAGACAGTGCAGTGACCCATGCTGGAGTGCAGTGGTGCCATCATGGCTCACTGCAGCCTTGACCTCTCAGGCTCAAGCAGTCCTCCTACTTTAGCCTCCCGAGTAGCTGGGTCTAGAGGCTCACACCACCATGGCAGGCTAATTTTTGTACTTTTTGTAGACATGGGGTTTCATCAGGTTGCCCAGGCTGGTCTTGAACTCCTGGACTCAAGTGATACATCTGCCTTGCTGTGAGCCATCACGCCTGGCCAAAATCATGTATTTTAATCTTACTTTTTATAGCACACCTCTCCGTAGTCTATAAAATTAGGACATCCATGATGACTCTCTGTTAAAAGAGTCAACTTTATTGATGAACTTATGTTCTTAATTTTAACATTTCATACCTTTTGATACCCCTTTTCCCATCTGTCCTGAGTCTAACACATTAGTCATTTCTGTGCTTCTTCATGAAATGTCTGAGAAAGAAAAAAAAGATGAAACTGATAAGAATCAATGTTGCTTGTTTTAAGCAGTATTTTTAAGGGAAATTATTGACACATACAATCTTTTTTGTTTTGCCTTTTTCTTCTACTTGCATTTTTAAAAATGTTGTTTTTAAAAGTTTTTAAAAATTGTTCAGTTCTCTGGTAAGTACAATTTAGAATTAATTTAATTTTTTTTGTCTGCTAAATACTTTGGATAATATAATTAATTTTATAGGGTCATCTTTTTAACTCTTCTTTCAGTGAGGTTTTGTCCACCCAATAATGGATTGTGAAGCCAGTATGGATCTTGTGTAGCTAAAATAATTTTATATATCGAACTAACATTTGACTTAGTTAAGAACTGAATTTTATTTACCCTTATTTATGTTTTTTTCTGTCAAGGTAGACTACTAAAGGAAGGCAAAAAGTCATTGTTTTCTGTCTTGTATCAGAAAATAAAATTGTTTATAACCCCCCCAACCAGTGATCTAATCAATGTTCTTCGTAGTGCACTTACCTTTGCATTTTCTCTACCTTTTAAAAAAATCACCTTTATCTCTTTAACACCTAATATTAATATTAGCTTAAAAAATTAGCTCGGCTTTACGAACATCTTATTTTAATGTTCTTCCATAAAACAAGAAGAGTTTCAATGTTATCTTTTGAGAAGTGTTGGCACCAAGTCCTCCAGGCACAAAAGTTGTAAGAATTGAGGGCTTTTTGTAAAATTACCAAGTAAGAGTTGCGTAGAAATTAAACACAAACAAAAAACTGTGCTTAGGGAACACAGATACTAAAGCAATTTCATTACTTTATAAGGTCATTGAAAGTCATGTTTATTATGTCATGTCTGTTGGCATGTCTGGATCCATGTGGTCACATGCCTCAGAGTCCAGAGGCCTGTAGAGGAGAATGTCCTTGATTTCCACCCCCCTCCATAGAATAGTTTGTTCCTAATTTGTCATTGTCTAATTGGGGAGTCTTTTTTGAGACGGAGTCTTGCTGTGTCACCCAAGATGGAGTGAAGTGGTGCAATCTCAGCTCACTGCAACCTCCATCTCCCAGGCTCAGGTGCTCCTCCTGCCTCAGCCTCCCTAGTAGTTGGGACTACGGGTACGCCACCACACCTGGCTAATTTTTGTATTTTTGATAGAGGTGGGGTTTCACCATGTTGGTCCTGACCTCAAGTGATCCACCTACCTCGGCCTTTCAAAGTGCTGGGATTATGGGCATGAGCTACTGCGCCCAGCCTAATTGGGGAATCTCAATAGAAGTCTACTGAGAGATATAACTCTGATACGTATCTCTTTGGGTATTATACATTGTGCTTCCTAACCCACAAATTCATAGTGTGGTACACATGTGCAATATTAGTTGAAAGGATTTGTGGGAATTAGCGCTCATATACAGAAAATCCTGATTTCTAGCAATTGGGCCAGTAGTTGGATATACCAATTATTTTTCTGATAATTTTTCTAGATAAATTTTTGAATTACCTTTGTATTTATGTATATCTCAATCTTAAGTCGTTATTGTCTTTCTTCTGTTTTATTTAAGTATTTATAAGGGTTGTTCTGAACAAGACTTTCTTTGTGTGAGTTGGAATTTTCTGCCCAGTTACTTTCCAGTTTCCCTCATTAGACTCTTAATAATGATCTTTAGGACATGACTATCAAAGACCTCAAAATACTCATATTAGAAATTTCTATCAGTCAGTCTTCCTGGAAGATAAGTCTGTACATTCCTAAATGTATATGGGACAGTTATTTTGAACCTATTATAATATTTAAGTTATTTAGCCTATCCCTTTACCTTTCTGTGCTTTTTTTTTCCCTGCTTATTCCTTTGTAAAACAGTGCTGTTTTCTTTCTTACTCCGTTATGAATCACTGTCTCATGGCTTTTAACATTAAAATTTGTGTGCTTTGCTTAATCACTCTGCCAGCTCCCAAGATGTTTACAGATTGAGGATTCCTCCTACTCTTGTTTACTCAGTATTGCCAGGGATCTGTATACATTAAGCTCAATGGGATTACTCCCAAGTCACTCTTAAACTGATCTTTCTTAAGATTCTGTTGATAAAAAAAAAAAAAAAAAAATTCTAGATCTTGCAGGCTGCTGTTTTCCTTACCCAACTGATAATCTGTAAGATTTTAGTTGTGTATTTCATTGTTGCTTTCATTTAGTATTTTACTATTGTTAGATTGATACTTATTGCTATGCCTATATTAGTGTAGTGGAAATAGACATTAATGATGACATTGCTGTTTAATTGTATTTTGCAACATTTTAGTACAGATGCCCTTGAACAACACATGTTTGAACTGTGTGGGTTCACTTATATGCAGAGTTTCTTCCACCTCTTGTTACTCCAAGACAGTAAGACCAACCCTTCCTCTTCCTCCTCCTCAGCCTACTCAATGTGAAGATGAGGAAGATAAGAATATTTATGATGATCCACTTCCACTTAATAGATAGTAAATATATTTTTCTCTTATGATTTTCTTTTTCTTTCTTTTTTTTTTTTTTTTGGTGGCAGAGTTTTGCTCTGTCCTGCCTGGCTAATTTTTGTATTTTTAGTAGAGATGGGGTTTCACTGTGTTGGCCAGGCTGTTCTTGAACGCCTGACCTTGGGTGAACTGCCTGCCTCTACCTCCCAAAATGCTGGGATTACAGGCGTGAGCCACTGTACCCGGCCTCTTTTCTTTCCTTTTTTTTTCTTTGCGACAGAGTCTCACTCTGTCACCCAGGCTGGAGTGCAGTGGCGCAGTCTTGGCTCACTGCAACCTCTGCCTCCTAGGTTCAAGTGATTCTCTTGCCTCAGCTTCCTGAGTAGCTGGGATTACAGGCCCATGCGGCCACGCCTGGCTAATTTTTGTATTTTTAGTAGAGACGGGGTTTTGCCGTGTTGGCCAGGCTGGTCTCGAACTCCTGACCTCAAGTGATCTGCCTGCCTCAGCCTCCCAAAGTGTAGGGATTACAGGCGTGAGCCACCATGCCTGGCCTGATTTTTTTAATAACATGTTTTTTCTCTAGGTTACTTAATTGTATGCGTACAGTATATAATACATACACAAAATATGTTAATTGACTATGTTATCAATAAGGTTTCCAGTCAACAATAGGTTATGAGTAAAGTTTTTGAGGAGTCAAAAGTTATATGCAGATTTTTTACTGAGCATAGGTCAGTGTCCTTAACTCACAAATTGTTCAGGGGTTAACTGTATATTCTGAGTAATCAGTGTAAACTCTAGGATGTTACATTATAGGCTATTCATGTGGTAGAAGCTATCCCAAAGAATGTTTTCAAAGATGGTACAGTGGTCAGTTAGAAATCAGGATACGAAATTGTATGTTCTGAATGACTTCAAGTATATAAAATTCTGTGTATGCATAAAAATGTTTGAAAGAGACTCATTAAAGTGCTATCATGTTTATTTCTGGGAGGTAAGATAGTAAAATTTTGTTTTTTAGTCTTTCTGAATCTTGTAGTTTCTCTATAATGAACATATTAAGTTTTAGAACTTCCCTTGGGTTTTAAGGGTAAGGTTATTAAAAAGAGAACTTCTCTTGGGTTTTAAGGGTGAGGGTTTAAAAAAAATATTGATTACAGTAAAATGTTATCAGGACTGGCAGGGCGCTGTGGCTCACGTCTGTAATCCCAGCACTTTGGGAGGCCAAGTCAGGCGGATTACCAGGTCAAGAGATCGAGACCATCGTGGCCAACATAGCGAAACTCTGTCTCTACTAAAAATACAAAAATTAGCTGGGCTTGGTGGTGCACACTTGTAATCCCAGCTACTTGGGAGGCTGAGGCAGGAGAATTGTTTGAACCCAAGAGGCAGAAGTTGCAGTGAACTAAGATTGCGCCACTGCACTCCAGCCTGGTGACAGAGCCAGACTCTGTCTCAAAAAAAAAAAAAGTTATCAGGACCAGTCACTGTTCTTACATCTGGATACTTACAGATATTTGTATCAATTTTAGCTTTATCTCAAATTTTATCTCATTCTTTTCAAGATTGGCTAAAGAAGCAGTTACTCTAGTGCTAGCAAAACTTGTTTAAGTGTAAGGAGTATTTCTCTTGTCAGTTATTAGCGTATTAGCACTAAACTGTACTTTTTGTGGAGAAGGAGATGCAGCCCAAAGGGAAACTGTGACTATGGGAGGTTATGCAGCTTTGACATGGCAGATCATGTGCTGGATTCCCCAGCTCCTTGGGGCTCTTACCATTAGAACAGGTGCTCCTCAATGCATGCTTACATAGATATAGATTCATTTGGAGAAGGCTTTCTAAGTCCTTATAGTGGTTTACAAAGACTTAATTTTACTGCAAACTTAGTTTCTTATAGATGAGTTCATTAAATGTATGTTGTTTTCCTTCTAGATGGTACTGAAAAATCTGCATTTTAATTTTAGTGTAAGTAAGTCTCGCACAATACATTATACAATTGTCCCTTGAACATGGTGGAGGTTAGAGGTACTACTTGCCCCACCAACTCACATTTAACTTTTGACTCTCCCAAAGCTTAATTACTAATAGCCTACAGTTGACTGGAAAGCCTTATCAATAACATAAACAGTTGATTAACACATATTTTGTATGTTATATGTTTTATATGCCGTATTTGTACAATAAAGTAAGCTAAAGAGCCGGGCGTGGTGGCTCAAGCCTATAATCCCAGCACTTTGGGAGGCCGAGACAGGCGGATCACGAGGTCAGGAGATTGAGACCATCCTGGCTAACACGGTGAAACCCCGTCTCTACTAAAAACTACAAAAAACTAGCCGGGCGAGGTGGTGGCGCCTGTAGTCCCAGCTACCCGGGAGGCTGAGGCAGGAGAATGGCATGAACCCGGGAGGTGGAGCTTGCAGTGAGCTGAGATCCGGCCACAGCACTCCAGCCTGGGTGACAGAGTGAGACTCCGTCTCAAAAAACAAACAAACAAACAAAAAAAAGTAAGCTAAAGAAAAGAAAGTGTTATTAAAATCATAAGGAGCCAGGTGCAGTGGCTCACGCCTGTAATCCCAGCACTTTGGGAGGCCCAAGCAGCAGATGGCTTGAGCTTGCAAGTTTGAAACCAGCCTGGGCAACATGGTGAAAACCAGTCTTTACAGAAATACAAACATTAGCCAGTTATGGTGGTACACACCTGTAGTCCCAGCTACTGGGGAGGCCAAGGTAGGAGGATGGCTTGAGCCCGGGAGGCAGAGGTTGCAGTGAGCTGAGATCCTGCCACCGCACTCCAGCCTAGGTAATAGAGTTAGACCTTGTCATACACACACACACGCAAATGGCTGGGTGCAGTGGCTCACGCCTATAGTCCCAAGCACTTTGGGAGGCTGAGGCAGGTGGATCACTTGAGGCCAGGAATTTGAGACCAGCCTGGCCAACATGGCAAAACCCCATCTCGACTAAAAATACAAAAATTAGCCGGGTGTAGTAGCGCACGCCTGTAGTCCCAGCTACTCAGGAGGCTGAGGCTGAATCGCTTGATCCTGGGAGACAGAGGTTGCAGTGAGCTGAGATCATGCCATTGCACTCCAGCCTGGGTGACAGAGAGAAATTCTGTCTCAAAAGAAAAGGAAGAGAAAATATATTTACTGTTTATTACATGGAAGTGAATCATCTTAAAGGTCTTCATCTTCATTGTCTTCACATTGAGTAGGCTGAGGAAGAGGAGGGATTGGTTTTGCCATCTGTGGTGGCAGAGGCATCTGCATTAAAAGCCTGTTCAGACAAATATCCCTTCTCCTCAGTGATTTTCCTAATGGCATCTAGGAACTCATCTACTACCTTTTAGTGGGCAGAAGCTGCTTTTCCTGTTATCTGGACATTTTTTAAGCCAAAGCTCTTCTAATATTATCAAACCATCCTTTCCTGGCATTAAATTGTCTGGCTTTAGATCCTTCATCTTCTTTTTGCTTTAAGTTATCAAAAAACTGCTTTTTCTCAATTCATATTAAATAGCTATTTTTTTTAATAGTAATCCTTCACCCACATAGAAGCTGCATTTTCAATAGAGAAAAAAGGTATTTTGCAAAAAGTGCAAGGTTTTTGCACCTGCTGGTAAGATGGTTTCACAAATTTTCTTTTCTTTTTTTGCAATGGTCCTTACTCTGGGTTCATTTATCTTGAAATGGTAGGCAACCACAGCTGCAGACCTCAATCTGCAGCACATATCAGGCAATTCAGCTTTTTCTTGTAATAGCATGACTTTGCTTCCTGGGAGCACTTCCAGCATCACTAGTGGCACTTCATATGGGTCTCGTGGTGTTATTCAAAGTTTATGGTATTGCACTAAAAAGGATGAAAAACATGCAAGAACCATGATTTTACTGTTGGGATACACAATTTACTGTGGCATTTTAAGCAGACACTCAGAACACTTGAGCTCATTGCAGTAGCAACAGGAGTTAGCTACAAATTATTACAGTAGAACAGTATGTACTAGTTAATGTTACACCATGATGTAATACTGCATCTTTATGTGTATTTGCAGTTTTCTAGATGTGCCACGTATGGTCTGTAAGTTTTTGCCTACGTTTTGATAAATTTTAACTCTTTGTAACAGATTTGTGTGTATTTTATGGTAGTAAATGAAAAAATAGACTAGAATCTACATATTTTATGCACTCATAATGCCTTTTTCTATTTTTTCAATATTTCTAAGCTATGCAGTTAATCTATAAGTTTTTTCAAATTATAGCAAATCTCCAAAAATTTTTCTAATACATTTATTGAAAAAAATCAGTTGTAAAACATTATTGTAAGTATACTGGTGCAGTTCAAATCCATGTTTAAGGGTCAACTGTATTTTGAATACATTTAAGTACTTCTGATAAATGAAATGTTATTACATGTTTTTGGTAT
The DNA here is from genome assembly GCF_000951035.1 of Colobus angolensis palliatus. NCBI lineage: Eukaryota > Metazoa > Chordata > Mammalia > Primates > Cercopithecidae > Colobus > Colobus angolensis. The sequence continues at coordinate 167,824 of NW_012118376.1, forward strand.
AGAGTTTTCAAAGCTGATATTAACATGTAAATGCCATCAGTCGGCCTTGTTAACTGCCTTTGTAGTTATTGGGCTCATGAGCCTCTGGAATACTTATGCATCTATTTACATAATACATAGGCAGGCTCTAGTTTTCTAAAGAGTTCAGACCAGAAAAAGAAAGCTTGAGATGGTATCTTGAAACATTTTTCCTGGGGCTTAAAAGTGGAGACCTTGCTGGGAATGGTGGCTCATGCTTGTAATCCCAGCACTTTGGAAGGCCGAGGTGGGCAGATCACAAGGTCAGTAGATCAAGACCATCCTGGCCAACATGGTGAAACCCCATCTCTACTAAAAATACAAAAATTAACTGGGCGTGGTGGTATGCGCCTGTAGTCCCAGCTACTTGGGAGTCTGAGGCAGGAGAATTGCTTGAACTTGGGAGGTAGAGGTTGCAATGAGCTGAGATCGCGCCACTTTTCACACCAGCCTGGTGACAGAACAAGACTTTGTCTCAAAAACAAAAACAAAAACAAACAAACAAAAATAACAAAGTGGAGACTTGCAAGTAGAAGGACCAATTGTAGCATATTGTACAATTTCTGAATCATCCCGAGGTAGTTGTAAGTTACTTGATTTCCTCACGTGTAAGAGAAGATTGGACTATATTGTATCCATATTTAAAATTATTTTTTTTGGAATTATTTTTCCCAGAGCTTTCAAACTCTTATGCTGTCATTGGCTGACCAGAAAAATGTGTGATAGTATGAGATAGAAGACAGTTGGGACTGGTGGGGACTGTAGGAAAGTGAAGAGAAGAGATCCTGCCTAAAAACATTCATATCCAGTGTATTCTTAAAACCCTCTGGCCAAAGAAAGACATCTGAAGCCTGATCCCTTATTCAGCAAACATTTTTTGAGTTCCTACTAGCAACTGTAATACTCTAATGTAGGTCAGATACAGGCAGTTTGGAAATGCTTTAACTCTTTTTTTTAACTCTTTTTTTTTTTTTTTTTTTT
>NW_012118376.1:168872-172423 GCF_000951035.1 Colobus angolensis palliatus
TACTAGCAACTGTAATACTCTAATGTAGGTCAGATACAGGCAGTTTGGAAATGCTTTAACTCTTTTTTTTAACTCTTTTTTTTTTTTTTTTTTTTTTTAAGACGGAGTTTTACTCTTGTTGCCCAGGCTGGTCTGGAACTCCAGGCCTCAGGTGATCCGCCCTCCTCGGCCTGTCAACAAGCTGGGATTACAGGCATGCGCCACCACACCAGGCTAATTTTGTATTTTTAGTAGAGACGGGGTTTCTCCATGCTGGTCAGGCTGGTCTGGAACTCCAGGCCTCAGGTGATCCGCCCTCCTCGAGCTCTCAAAGTGCTGAGATTACAGGGGTGAGCCACTGCACCTGGCCTGGAAATGCTTTAACTCTTGACTGAAGAAGGAAGACCACAGCATCAGCATCTAGTATGACAGTGGCAGCAATGCTTATTAGATCAGTGGTTCTCAATTTTGAACCTGCATGAGAATCACCTCGAGGCCTTGTTAAAAAGAAACACAGATTGCTGGACTTCCTTTACCCCCAGAGTTTTTGATTCAGTGGGTCTAGGAATGGGGTCCATGACCAGAACATCAGCATCTAGTATGACAGTGGCAGAAATGCTTATTAAATCAGTGGTTCTCAATTTTGAACCTGCATGAGAATCACCTCGAGGCCTTGTTAAAAAGAAACACAGATTGCTGGACTTCCTTTACCCCCAGAGTTTTTGATTCAGTGGATCTAGGAATGGGGTCCATGAATTTGCTCTTCTAACAGATTCCCGGGGCATGCTGATGCTGCTGGTCCAGGGAACTTCTTTGAGAGTGACTACATTTGATAAATGAAGCTTACAAATCAAATGTGAGAAACTTTTGTCCATTCAAAAGCTTCAGTGACTCCTAAAGTATGCTTGCTTGCTTGCTGCCCCTTCCTTTTGAAGTTGCAAAAGCTAAGTTTGAACTAAGGGGGAAGAACTTGAGTAAGCTTTTTTTTTTTTTTTTTTTGAGACAGAGCCTTACTCTGTCTCCTGGGCTGCAGTGCACGATCTTGGCTTACTGCAACCTCCGTCTCCCGGGTTCAAATGATTCTCCTGTCTCAGCTTCCTGAATAGCTGGGATTACAGATGCGTACCCCCATGCCTGGCTAATTTTTTTTTTTTTTTTTTTTTTAAGTAGAGACTGGGTTTTGCTGTGTTAGCCAGGCTAATCTTGAAATCCTGACCTCAGGTGATCCACCCACCTCAGCCTCCCAAAGTGCGGGGATTACAGGCGTGAGCCACTGCACCCAGCCCTGTCTATTTTTTAATAAGCAAAAATATCCAAGACAACTTGAAACTGGTCTCTAATCTTTTTAAACCTGATTACTTGTAACAGTTATGCCCATTTCTTGGTCAGAGTTCTGCTTTTTGATATTTCTGAATGTATTGTTTTTTAAACTACCAGGTACTGCTTTGACTTCTGAAGTTTTCTGCTTTTGGAAGAAATCTTACTTCTAAGTTATTCATTCTGTCTAGATATCCTTAAGTTTGTCCAGTATTGTTGAAGCCTACATGTTTCTTTCTTTCTCTTTTCTTTTCCTTTCCTTCCCTTTCCCTTTCCCTTCCTTTCTTTTCTTTTCTGAGACAAAGTCTCACTCTGTTACCCAGGCTAGAGTGCAGTGGTGTGATCTCGGTTCACTGCAGCCTCCTGAATTCAAGCAATTGTCCTGCGTCAGCCTCCCAAGTAGTTGGGACTACAGGTGCACGCCACCACAACTGGCTAATTGTTGTATTTTTTAGTAGAAATGGGGTTTCACCATGTTGGCCAGGCTAGTCTTGAACTTCTGGCCTCAAGTGATCCACCCACCTCGGCCTCCCAAAGAGCTGGAATTACAGGCATGAGCCACCGTGCCTGGCCTGAAATTTTTCTATTCCCTAAATTGTCTTTCTTTTGTGTTCCTTTTTGTTGGTTTAGTTTCTTATTTCATTTTGGAAACTATTCTGGAGTATCTAGTGAGCCTCAGCTGTGTATGATACTAAAAAGGTGATTAAAAGCTTTTTGTGAATCAGTGAGGCCTGTCACTGGTGGACTTCAACTTAGATATTTAGGTGGTGAACTGGTCTAAATTTTTTTGGTTGATTCCCAAGTTTGGGGAGGTCTGTTGTCTAAGATTGTAAGTTTTTCTATGACACTTTTCATTTTCTTTAGAGGAGAATCTTCCAGTGTAGAGTTCTAATCTTGACATTCTGAGAGCAAGGTAAGTATATTCTTCTGTTATATACCTCCGAGGCATATCATCCGCTGTAATCTGAAAGTCAGGAATGGGAAGGTTTTTGCGGGGACAAGGTTCTGTTTGCAGCCTTTCTCCTGGTGCTCCTATTTTAGGCCCCACTCCTGTCTTCTACTATTGGAAAAGGTAGTTGATTGACTGTGGGAAGGGGTGGGAGTCTCATTTCTCTGTTATTTAAACCTTCAGTCAATTCCTCCATTTCAGTTGCATACTTCACACCTCCTCTGCAGTCCCTTTGCTTCTAAATTCTAGCCAGCAGGTTGTTCACTTAGTTCCCTCTTTGCAGGCACTTTTATTATAGTTTCCTTGGTTTTGTCAAACCAGGCACCATTCCTTCTATTTTCCATCTTTAATACGTTTTGAAAACTGTATTAAAGTTACTTAAGAACTGCTACTGCTTTTTACAGTCTTTGGTGTTATAGGTTTATACCTTGTTTTTTCCCCCTTCACTTTCATTTTAGTGGAATTTTGGAAAAGGAAGATAAATGAGTATAATTAATTCGCCACGTTTGACCAGAATCACTGAGCCCTTAGCTTTTGAATTTCTATAAGGCATCTTTCAGAACAGTGTCGGAATGTGTTGACACTGTTGACAGTTAATTGATTGGAATTTGGTGGATGATAAAGTGTTGGCTTTCTGAAAATCTCTCCCTGTAACCAACACCTGAAAATCCAATGCATGATGTAAGCACATCTTAAAATTAAAAACAAAATTGATTAGCCCAAACCTAAGGAAAAGAGAGCACTGACTCAGCTGTGTCAGGTAACTAAGGTATTGCTATAGTTTGTCTCCTAACACTGTGCCTCATGAGCACTTGTAAAAAACAGTAAGCACTTAATTTATGTCATGAGTCATGCCAGGCACTGGTAGTACAAAGCTGAGTAGATAGCCATGTAAACAAGAAATTACAGTACTGTGATTTAAGTGCTGTAATAGAGATGTATGTTGTGTTTGGTAGCACAGAGAAGGAAGTGCCCACCTCTACCTTGGAAGGTCAGAGAAAGCTTCACATAGCCAGTCATGTTTGTTTTGAGCCTTAATGAACAAATAAGAGTTGGGGAGGGGAAGATGTATGAGTAGTTATTAGGGTATTTTAGGCCGAGAGGTGGCATGGGTAAAAAGCTTCAGAGGTGAATTACGCTAATTGGAAAGTTAAGGTAGTTAAGGGAGATGTGACTAGAAGGATAGAGGCCAGATCATGACTATGTCATGTTAAGAGGATTGTACTCTTCCTCTAGATTAATGTAATGGTCTTCAAAAATTTTATTTATTTATTTATTTATTTATTTATTTATTTATTTATTTATT
>NW_012118376.1:172648-184158 GCF_000951035.1 Colobus angolensis palliatus
GTGTTTTTAGTAGAGACAGGGTTTCACCATGTCAGCCAGGATGGTCTCGATCTCCTGACCTTGTGATCCACCCGCCTCGGCCTCCCAAAGTGCTGGGTTTACAGGCATGAGCCACCGCACCCGGCTGTCTTCAAATATTTTTGATGCAGTACCCATATGAAAGATTTTGAACATCTTCCTTCATATGTGTATATTTATAAAATTACATGTACTCTCTGTATTAATATATAAATATACATATTTAATGTGTATGTAATAAAACATATAAAAATAGAAATGATAACGGAGAATAGTAACTTCTTCCTGCACACAACTTGAGAAGCTGTTAAGTAATGGTGAGCAATAGAACAATTTTAAGTTGGTAGTTATTACCACGCTTGTATTTTAGATCAACTACTCAGGCTGCAATATGGAGGAAGTTTTGGACTTGGAGAAGGCAGATGTGTGTGTGTGTGTGTGTGTGTGTGTGTGTGAGAGAGAGAGAGAGAGAGAGAAAGAAATGCTTGGGTGTCTCAGCGACACTTTTTTTTTTTGAGACTGAGTTTCACTCTTGTTGCCCAGGCTGGAGTGCAATGGCGCAATCTCGGCTCACTGCAACCTCCCCCTCCTGGGTTCAAGCGATTCTTCCACCTCAGCCTCCGGAGTAGCTGGGATTACAGGCACCTGCCACCATGCCTGGCTAATTTTTGTATTTTTCAGTGGAGACAGAGTTTCACCATGTTGGTCAGGCTGGTCTGGAACTCCTGACCTCAAGTGTTCCACCTGCCTTGGCCTCCCAAAGTGTTGGGATTACAGGTGTGAGCCACCGCACCCAGCTGAGACACTCAATTGCAAGATAGGTTAATTGCAGCAATTTAGTCAAGAATAATGGCTTGAATTAAAACCGAGTAGAACAGGGCTTGAATTCAAGAGATTTAAGTAGTAATGTCTATAGGAGTTGACAGTGATCTAGATAGATATTATGAGGTAAAAGAGATTGCCTTGGTCAGCCATTAGTTGATAAAGGGAACCAAGAGGAGAGAAACAAGTTTGTAGCAAGGTGAGATGACAAATTGAAGGAACCCTGAGATATTTGTGGTCAGCCACGTGGGAATGCTTTATAATTGGATATTGTTGGTCTAGTATTCAGGAAAAGAAAACTGGGCTGGGGATAGAGTTTTGGGAGTCAGAATATATAATTTTTGGTTGGAGCTGTGAATGTGGATGAGCTCATGCAGGGTATTTATATAGCAGATCAGGCATCTCTGGGAATAGTCATTTAAGGGACAGCTGAGAAAGCTGTCAGGTGAGAATAGTGTCAAAAGAGCCAAGAAAGGGAGTGAGTTTCAAGAAATGAGTAGTAGCCAGGATCAAATGTAGCAGAAACACTAAATGAGGCAAGAAATAATTAGATTGGATAAGTTATCTTACCTTGAATTTGAGAAGCCTAGGGTGGAAATCAGATTGCCATGAAGTGAAGGTGTTGAAGGATGAGGAGCAGACACTAGAAATGTGTCTGCTTCTCCTTTAAGACCAAGCATCTTTGAAATAGTAGCTTCAGCAAGCTCTCGGGTTCAGGAAATTCTTTTGGTTTTGCTTACGGAATGGGATTAAGCATTATTTTTAGGATCTGGCAAAGGAGTCCATGGCAAGGTGTATTTAAAATTAAATTAGAGTAGAAAGGGATAATTATTGAGAAAGAGATGGGCGAGAATGCAATATGGAGCACAGGTGGAGGAGTTAACCTTCAGTAGGAGGAATATTGTCCTCATAGACTGAAGGAAAGGATATGACTAGTTTGTAGGTTAAAGCAGGGGACTGAGGGAATTCCTTAGCTGATGGCCTCTGTTTCTTCCGTTCATTCATTGATTTAACAAACATTGATTACCTGTTACGTGTCAGGCAGTGTTCTAAGTTTATGAGAGCTGTGAACAGAGCCTTGCCTTCATGGAACTTCATTCCAGTGAATGATAAAAGGCAGGGCCATCTGCGAAGTGTGGGGATGTAAAGGTTGTCAGAGCCTTGGTAACAGAGGGAAGAGTGGGAGACAGTACTGAGTAACTTAAAGGTCCTAGCTGAGATTAGAAGCCACACATTCTGGTGTTCTTGAAGCCGTCTAAATCTAGTTATTATTGTACCTGAAGAGCACAGTAGAGTTAGAAGGGTTAGCAGAGTGTGTTAGAAGACTTTTCATTTTCAAGCCAGATGTGGTGGCTCACGCCTGTAATCCCAGCACTTTGGGAGGCTGAGACAGGCGATCTCCTGAGGTCAAGGGGTTCGAGACCAGCCTGGCCAACATGGCGAAACTCCATCTCTGCTAATAATACAAAATTAGTCTGGTGTGGTGGCGCATGCCTGTAATTCCAGCTACTTGGGAGACTGAGGCACCAGAATCGCTTGAACCTGGGAGGCGGAGGTTGCCGTGAGCCAAGATCGTGCCACTGCACTCCAGCCTGAGCGACAGAGTGAGACTCTGTCTTTAAAAAAAAAAAAAAAAAATTCATTTTCTTCATTCTGCTGAAAATAAAGCAAGAAGTAGGTATATCCCATTTTTGTAGTGTTCTATTCTGTTATTTTAATATATGTATCACTTTTTTCCCCCTTAGCGGCCCTTTTCCTTCTATGTAGAACATCTCTTATCTTGGAAGACCAACCTAATAATTATTAAGTTTTCCAAAATGTCACCAATTTTTTAAACATTCGATGTCTTTTCTGTGGAAAACATCCTGAAACCAAGTCCTGTGGAAAGTCTTAGAAGTCTTTTGAGGGCTGGGACTGCATTTAATATTTATATTCCCATTTCCTACTACTGCTCAGTACACATACCACACACAAAGCACTTGCGCTCGTGTGAACCAAAGTGTATGGGGATTCTTTAATAAGGTAGGGTTTTTTTTCCTTCTTTCACACCTAGGAAAGTCGCAGAAGTTAATTGATTGGTAAAGCACTTAAACATTGTTCTGATTCTTACTGAGAATTCAGTATATTATTATTTTGGAAACAGTTTCAGAAGTTATCCTATCTTCCTTATTCTTGATAAATATTTTTAGTCTTTCTAGACAGGGTATACTTTTCAGTCAAAGTAGTTTCACCCAAAGTAACTGTACCCCTGTACTAATTCTATTACAGCCTCAATAGTGGATTTTTTTTTATATGGGGACTTTCATGATAGAATGCGTTTAACTAAATTAAGCAGTATTCGTTAAGTGACAGAAGTAGTTAAAAGACAGAGGCCTCAACATGAAATGAATTTTACTTTATGCATTGTTATATAACTTCATTATTAAGCTCTAAATTGATTGGACTGGATCCCTTAGAGGACTTTTTTCAACTTTAGGATAGGGATTTAGACCACAAAAGCTGTGACTATGGTAAAGTGTAGCATGATACAGTACAGGCAGAACTTAGCAATCAAGTGAGGTCTCTAGAGCCAGGTAGTGGCTACATTTAAATTAGTGATCCTCTTATTAGCTCCATAATCTTGGGCAGGGTAGTTTTGTGTGTCTCAGTTTCCTCATCTGTAAAATGGGGATACAATTATGAAGATGAAGGGATTAAAATAAACAAGTTTGCTTAATAAACAAGTTTGTTAAAAGTGTTTGTTGCACATAGTAACTTCTCAATAACTCATAGCTATTGTTACTATGGGTTTTTGGTTTTTTGCTACATTTTACTTTATTTCGTATATAAGGAAAACAACCAGTTGACTAAGCAGTTCCAGAACTGCTGTGATAGTGTTCATTAGTCAAGAAGAAAATGAGATGGAAGGAAAACCTTTCATTTCTTCCCCAGACATATATTGCCAGTATCACAGTAACTCATGACAGCACATGTGACACAGGCTGATTTTCAACATAAAGAGAGCCCAAGCAAGAAGGGTGAGTATTCAGTTACATTTCTAGTACTCAACTGAATTTTATTTTTTAACCCTTTTTTTTTTTTTTAAGACAAAGTCTCGCTCTGTCATGCAGGCTGGAGTGTAGTGGCGCAGTCTCGGCTTACTGCACCCTCAAACTCCGGGACTTCAGTGATCCTCTGCCTCCTACTTCCCCTCTTGCCTCGCCACCAAGTAGCTGGGACTACAGGCACACCCCACTGTGCTCGGCTATTTTTTGTAGAGATGGTACATTTTGTCATGTTGCTCAGACTGGTCTTGAACTCCTGAACTCAAGTGATCCACCCACCTCAGCTTCCCAGAGTGCTGGAATTACAGACGTGAGCCACTGGCACCTGGCCTGTAATTCTTTAACTTCTAAATAAAGAACATGAAAAGCTTGCTTTTTTTTTTTTTTTTAAAGTTTTGGTACTACTGAAGGCCAAAAATAATTTTATGGAATATATCTGTTCCCTTCCAATCAAAATCCACTTAAAAGTTTTTGTTTTCCTTTTCTTCCCCTGTATTATATTTCCAAGTATCTATTTATCTGTTTATTTACTTATCTAATTTAGAGACAGGGTCTTGCTCTGTCACTCAGCCTGCAGCCTCAACTTCTGGGCTCAAGGGATTCTTCTGCCTCAGCCTTCCAAGTAGCTGGTTCTACAGGCTTGTGCCGCCATGCCTGGCTAATTTTTTTTTTTTATTGTTTTTGTGGGGTTTTTTTGGTAGAGATGGGGTCTTGCTATATTGGCTAGGCTGGAATCGAACTCCTGGCCTCAAGCGATCCCTCCACCTTGGCTTTCCAAAGTACTGGGATTACAGACATGAGCCACTGTGCTCAACAAGTTTATCTATTTAATGTTCTGACTTCATGGATTCTTTTGAAATATTATGCTGATTTTAGGGGCTGTGATAGAGCTATAAAAATATTACTTCTCAGTAAGCAATTTGAGTTTTAAATGTTATTTATGATGAGTAATCACTAATTCTACTGTTATAAATTTTATAAGATACGCTTAAGTAATATTGTTTTTATGAAAACTCTTTTGTATAGGTGAGTCATCTTACTGGTTAGAGTACAGAAAAGTATTTAAATATCTGATTTGGTCTTATTTATTAAAGCTGTTTACCACTTATGGGAAACTTTAAGGTCAGATATTGTCAGTTTCTTCAGACTGGGGTTTAATATATGAAAAGTTAATTTAAAAAATAAACAAAACAAGCTCATATTACCTAAAAATACGTTTCTAAATTCTTATGGTAGCATTAGTTTAGACTATAGGTGTCATGAGGGCAGGGATTACCTTGTCTATAAATTCATTTAACAAATGTCTACTGAGTAATTACTTGTGCCTCACAGTCTTCTAAATGTTGGAAGTATGACAGCAGTGGACATAATAGGAAATCCCTGCCCTCGTAAGATAGCATTTTCATGTAAGTTATCTTTGCAGTGATTGACATCACCATGACCTTTAGGCTGCCTCAGGCTGAGTACAGGCATGCAACCTAGACCTCTTACCTAGCCAGTTTCTGCTAGAGGTTACAAGTCAAGTTGTGCCAGGGGACTTCATATGTCCCCTCTGTGAGTCAGTCTTTATAGATCTTGGGAATCTCTGGAGGATTCTAAGCATCAGAGTGAAATTTCAGTTCACCTAAAAAATGTAGCATCCATACAATAAATGTACTAATTTGACACCAGAGGGACTGTTTTTCTCTTTTAGTAATTTTTAATGTTGTAGTCTAAGTTGAACAGAAGAGAAAATTATAATAGTATATTAACATTTTAAAGTAGATTTTTCATGTAGATGAAGGAAATAACCTTAGAGATAATAAATTCTGCCCTTTAAAAATTTTTTAATGTTTTATTTTTGTTTTCAAGTATAGAATGGCCTCTTGTAAATTGGTGCCTGTGTTATTTATTTTTATTTTTATTTATTTATTTTTGAGATGGAGTCTTGCTCAGTCGCCCAGGCTGGAGTACAGTGGTGCAATCTCTGCTCACTGCAACCTCCACCTCCCAGGTTCAAGCAATTCTTCTGCCTCAGCCTCCCAAGTAACTGGGATTACAGGTGCGATGCCTGTGTTATTTTTAAATGAGGCAACTGAGGACTTTGCCCAAAGTCCTATTGCTAGCTGGTGGTAGAGCCTAGCCTTCTGTTGCTTGGCCGTGTATTCTTCTTTCCTTTAGAAAAAGAAATGTCCACCACTTAGTACAGTAATCCATTGGTACAGTGTCAAACTAAAAATTGGCTGTTTTATGAGTTTCTTTTTTTTTTCTTTTTTTGAATTTATTTTATTTTATTTTTTTCTTTAAGTTCTAGGGTACATGTGCACAACATGCAGGTTTGTTACATATGTATACATGTGCCATGTTGGTGTGCTGCACCCATTGACTCATCATTTACATTAGGTATATCTCCTAATGCTATCCCTCCCCTCCCCGCCTCCCCACAATAGGACCCGGTGTGTGATGTTCCCCTTCCTGTGTCCAAATGATCTCATTGTTCAGTTCCCACCTATGAGTGAGAACATGTGGTATTTGGTTTCCTGTTCTTGCGATAGTTTGCTGAGAATGATGGTTTCCAGCTGCATCCATGTCCCTACAAAGGACACGAACTCATCCTTTTTTATGGCTGCATAATATTCCATGGTGTATATGTGCCACATTTTCTTAATCCAGTCTGTCACTGATGGACATTTGTGTTGATTCCAAGTCTTTGCAAAAATATGCTTCACGAATTTGCGTGTCATCCTTGCACGGGGATCATGCTAATCTTCTTTGTATCGTTCCAATTTTAGTATATGTGCTGCCGAAATGAGCACATGAATTTGTTTCTTCAACGTTTTTGAAATCTCTCTCTCTCTTGAATCCTCATAGTGCTTTGTATTACCTCCCCATGGCATTTATTACTTTCCACTCATATTGTAATCATCTTCTATTAACAAGATTTTTTTTTTAGATGAACTGTCTTTGAGAATGGAGCCTGTGTATGTTTCTTCTTTGTGTATTCCTCACAGCTCTTAACAGAATTCCTGGCATTCACCAGGTGCTCACATTATTAAACATGTACTCATAGAGATTATATTTTGGGTTTGGTAACAATGTGAAACCACAGGAATCTATTTAGTCTACAACATTTTAAGAGGCTGTTTGGCTTACCATCAGATCTAAGTTTGAATTCTGGTTCCATCCTCTTCTTGGCCGTGTGATCTTGAATACGTCACTGAACATCATTTTCCTCATCTGTAAAATGAGAATACGTGCCCCATCTAGCTTTAAGATTTAGGTAAAATGTATACAAAGGGTCTAGCCTGATGTACTAATAGCTACTCAGTGAATGGTAACTATTATTGTTACATTTGAAATTTATTTTCTATTTATTATAAATGCATTTTAAAATAATATTAAATAACTCTGTTACCTATGTGAAGGATGTGCAGTAAGAAAAAGGTCCATGGTGAAAAACTGACAACATTTTGATATGGTTAGCAGATTGTCCACTCTGGGCTTTTTAGCTTGCCAATTGCTTATTTAAGATGTTTGATTTGGGGCTCTTAAGAACTGGTTTACCATACTAAAACTCAAAGAGACTGATGTATAAACTAGAATGGCAGTTTATTAATAAGTCATTAAAAATGTATTCTCACATAGGAAAACAAATGCCACAGTGGAATCCAGATTGTAATCAGAAGCTTGCTTGAGGAATAAGGATAGTGGGTTGGGTATCTAATACTACATTAATCTCCTGCATCAATCGTGACCTGCCACTTGGCTACATCAGGACCCCTTCTCTTCTAGAGAGTGCTAAAGGCACTGCCTAATCACCTCTCATAAATCCTGTTCTAACTTACATAGTTGTCTGCTTTCAGATTGCATGTTCTTAAAGCAGACAGCAGAACACTGGAGGAGGTTTTATACTTACTCATTAGCCTGTCTTTCCTGCTGGAGTTTTACAACCTCACCTTAGTTGGATTTTGGGATCTTAAACAGACTTCTAAAAATGTTTTAAATTTAAACTTTGTATTAAGTGTACAGAAAGTTTTAAGTATACAAAAACCTAAGGAGGATTATATAATTAACCCCTATGCATTCATCACCTGGCTTCAACAGTTATTAACATGTGGCTCATGTTTTATCTGTACTGCCTGCACCTCTCTATATTATTTTAAAGTAAATTCTAGGCATCATATAATTTTACCTGTAAATATATGAGTGTGTATCACTAAGAAATAAGGACTCTTAAAAAAAACACATCTTCAGTACCATTATCATACCAGAAAAATCACTTAATAATTCCTTGATATCTAGTAAGTGATCACAGTTCCCCAGTTGCCACATCAATGTCTTTTTTACTATTGGATTATTCAAATCAGCTTTCAAACATGGTCCACACATTATATTTGGTTGGTGTGTTTGTGGATTTCTTTTAGTCTATAACAGCCTCCTTCCCCTCCTTTTTTTGCTGTTTATTTACCCAATTTGTCCTGTGGAATTTTTCACAATCTTTATTTGGCAGACTCATGGTATGCTTTAAAATGTTCCTCTATTCTGTTTCTGGTAAACTTGTTGCTAGATCTGGGCATGCTGAGATTCAGGTTTTAATTTTTTTCCTCCCAAGCATATGTTATGGGTGGTGTGGTATGCTTCTTGTCTGTTTTGTTACACAGGGAGGCACATAACAATGTCTGTCTTGCCATTTCTCTTTTTGTGTGTTCAGATTGATCATGGAGTTCAGTGTTACTAGCTTCATCCAGCCATTATGAAATTCTTTCCTCCCCTCCCCTCCCCTCCCTTCCCTTCTCTGTATGCAGCCAGAATGATCTTTTAAATATAAAATGGATTACATACTACCTACCTTGCTTACAACTCAATAGTGTTCCACTGCTTGTAAACTGACACCTAAACTTCCTACCACAGTCTATAGGAATCTGCAAAACCTGGGGTTTATCTGGCTTTCTAAACCTCATTTTATGCCATTCTGTGCTTTGAGAGGCAATGTGGCATTATTGTTAATAGCTTGGGCTCTTGTACTAGACTGGGGTTGGGGTGTGATCTTGGGTAAGTCACTAAACTGCTCGGTCCCTCTATTTTTTCATATCAAAAATTGATGTTCTAATAGTATCTACCAATAGGATTGTGATGATTAAATAACGCATATCAATATCAACATTGTGATGATTAAATAATGAATATCAGTCACCTACAACAATGCCTGTATAACATAACAAATACCAAATGTTAGCTGTTGTGGTTGCTGCTGGTGTTGATGCTGTTGTTTTTTATGTCTGTGTTCAGCCACACTGGTACTCTTCAGTTTCTGAACGTGCCAAGCTCTTGACAGCCTCAAGATCTTTGCACATCGTTCTCATTGTCTCTTGCAACATGACAAACCATCCCAACATTTAGTGGCTTAAAACAACAATCATTTAGCTTACAAATTTGCAGGTTTGGCAGAACTTGTGAGAGGTAGCTCATCTCTGTTCCGTATGGCATTGGCTGGGGGTGGCTTAACTGAGGGCTATGGGGTTTACTTTTCAACGGATTACTCATATGGTTGGCAAGATAGTCTTCACTCTTGGCCAGGAAGTAACTAGTGTGGAGGTCTTGATTCCTCTTGATTCCTTTCTGCAAGCTGCTTGTCCTTACAGCATGGTAGCTGGGTTTTCAGAGTGAGTATCCTGAGAGAAGCAGGCAGAAGCTGAATGGCCTAATACAATGTAGACTCAAGAAGTACACAATGTTACTTTTGCCTCATTATTTTGGTTCAGGCAGTCACAAAGGCCCACTCAGGCTTAAGGGGAGAGAGCACATAGACTCTACCTCTTGATAGGGAAATAACAAGGTTTTCTAAAAGAGGGACAGGAGATACTGTTGCAGCCATCTTTGGGTAATGTACTTTGCCATACACATGCTGTTGCCTGAACCTGAAACACTATTATCTGTCAGATTCCCACTCTTTAGCAAACTAACCAACTTCAATTAGGTCCCTCTTTTTTCCATTGTCTTTGTTTGCTCTCTTTCTCATCATAGCTCTTCATTTTCCTTGGTAACACTTACCACAGTTTGTAATTTTTTTAAGTCCATGGGTGTTAAGACCTGTTATGTACTAAGTACCTAGCATTGGACCTGTTGAAATGTTAAAATGTGTTATTTGTTACTTGCAAATCTAAACATCATGAATCACGTTTGCACGAAGGAAAGCATGTTCTAAACTTTGTGGAAAAAAATGGAACAAATACACAGAAACACCAGGAGTCAGTCCTTTAACTCGTTAAATTTCATGCCTTACTCCTTAGCTTAGGGTGAGGATGCGATGAAGAAAAACATGTAAAAATGTTGGGGTGGGAGGAGAACTCAGTTGGAATAGCTAAATTTCTACTTACCCTCCCCATACTGTAAAAACCCAAACCCACAAATCTGTTTTCTATTCCTCTATCACCCTGTTCATGGCAAGAAGCTTCTAGCTGGTCCTTAAAATATTTTTCTTGAGAAGAAAGCATGATAGCTAAGAAATATTTAGTACTCTCAGGGAATAGCCAAATATATTTATTTTACTCAGGGAAAGCAAAACACACCTTCACTCAGTAATAGTGTTTTTTTGTTTGTTTGTTTTTTTGGTTTTTTTTTACTTTTGGCACACTTCTAACAAGATTGGTTATCAGGTTTCTCAGCCCCCAGGAGACTGGGCAGGGAAAAGAGAATAGACTTTCGGAAGTGAGGTATAGATAATAGCAAGGAGAACAGCTGTTGATGGCCTCAGACAGGAAATAGTTTTTCATAACCTTGAGCAATGATGACATTGTAGCCTGGGAATCATAGTAATGTGTGGTAGAAGGTCCCATACATTTTAAAAGAATTTCATTCACTTAACAGATACTATATGCAGTCTTGCTGGTTGTTGGAGACAAAAGGTGAATAAAATGCACATGCCCCTGCCTTCATGGAGATTTCATTCTGGGGATGGGGCAGACCTTATGATTAATGTTTGCGAGGTATATCTTTTTCCATCCTCTTTTAACTTATAGGTGTCTTTATATTTAAAATGGTTTTTAAGGTGATCTTCAAAATGGTTTTCTTTGTTGCTTTATATACAATCTGACAATTTCTGCCTTTTATTTTTTATTTTTTAAATTTAATTTTATTTTCTAAGAGACAGGGTCTTGCAGTGTTGCCTAGGCTGGACTTCAAATTCCTGAGCTCACCTCAACCTCCCAGGTAGCTGGGACTATAGGCAAATGCCATGGTACCTAGCTAATCTCTGCCTTTTAATTGTGGGTGTTTAGATCATGTACATTTAACATGATTATTGATATGATTGGGTTTAAGTCTACCATCTTATATATATGTTCTGTTCGTTCTGTCTGTTCTTTATTCCTCTCCTTCTTTTCTCTTTTGCGTTACTTTAGATTGAGTATTTTTTATGATTTATTTCATCCTTTTGTTAGCTTACTAGCTATACCTCTTCTTTTTAAATGATTCTTTAGGGTTTATAGTATACATCTTTAACTTATCACAGTCTACCTTTAAGTGATCCATTTTACTACTTCATATATAATAAGAACCTTACAATAATATAGTTTTATCCCCCTGCCTTTGTTATTGTTATATATTTAATTCTAATGTTATAAACCCCACTTTTTTTTTTTTTTTTTT
>NW_012118376.1:184869-233388 GCF_000951035.1 Colobus angolensis palliatus
AGCCAGGATGGTCTCGATCTCCTGACCTCGTGATCTGCCCGTCTCGGCCTCCCAAAGTGCTGGGATTACAGGCTTGAGCCACCGCGCCCGGCCGAGTTTTTTTTTTTTTTAAGGTAAAATTCACATAACATAAACCATTAACCATTTAAAAGTGCAATTCAGTGGCGTTTAGTGCATTCACAGTGTTATGTAACCATCACCTCTATGTAGTTCTAAGACATTTTCATTACCCTAAATTGACTTGGGTAAATTCTGGAAGATGAAAGATGTTTTTTGCTGGGTAGAAAATTGTTAGGTTGACAAGTTTTTTTTCTTTCTATACTTTATACATATTCTGTCTTCTGGTTTGCATTGTTTCCAATGAGAAGTCAACTGCCGTTCTTATCTTCATTTGTATGTAATGTGCTTCATACCCCAAGACTGCTTAAGGTTTCATCATTGGCTTTTAAGTGTTTAATAATGATGTCCCTTTGCCCTTGGCATAGTTTTCTTAATTTTTTTTGTGCTTGTGGTTTGTTGAGCTTCTCAGGTCCATGGCTTTATAGTAGTATCAGATTTGGACATTTTTTTCAAGCAAAATTCTTAAAATAATTTATTTTGGAAACAGGTCTTGACCTGTTGCCCAGGCTGGAGTGCAGTGGCGTGATCACGGCTCACTGCAGCCTCAACCTCCTGGGCTCAAGCATTTCTTCCACCTCAGCCTCTTGAGTAGCTGGGACCACAGGTGTGAGCCACCATTCCCAGCTACTTTTTGTTTTTGTAATATTTTTTAGAGACAGGGTCTTGCCATGTTGCCCAGATGGTCTTGAACTCCTGGCCTCAAGATTCTCCCACCTCAGCCTCCAAAAGTTCTGGGATTACAGGTATGAGCTACCGCACCTGGCCCAATTATTTTTAATCCTTCCCACTTTTGAGGACTTCAGTTGCATGCATGTTAGGCTGCTTGAAGTTATCCCACAGTAATCAATCACATTGGTACTATATATTTTTTTCAGTGTTTTTTTTCTGTGCTTCATTTTGGATAGTTTTGATTTCTGTCTCATCAAATTAACAGGTTTCCTTTTTTTTTTTTCTGTAATGCCTTATCTGCTTTTTATTTCATCCAGACATATTTTCATCTCTAGAAAATTGATTTGGGGCTTTTTAATACATTCAAGTGTAACTGCTTATGTCTTTGTCTACCTTATTGAACATGTAGACTGTAGTTTTAATAACTATCTTAATGTTCTTGTCTACCTGTTCTATCATCTGTGTCATTTCTGGGTGTGTTTCTGTTGTTGAATTTCCTACTCATTATGGGTTGTGTTTTACTTATCCACTGAATGTTAGATATTTAGGATTATATCTTATTTGGTGCTATTTTTGTATTCTATTCTTTTTTATTTCTTTGAGACAGGGTCTCACTCTTGTTGCCCAGGCTGGAGTGCAGTGGTGCAGCCATGGCTCACTGCAGCCTCAACTTCCTGGACTCAAGTGGTCCTCCTACCTCAGCCTCCCAAGTAGCTGGGACTACATGTACACACCACCATGCCCAGCTAATTTTTTGTATTTTTAGTAGAGATGGGGTTTCACCATTTTGCCCAGGCTTGTCTTGAATTCCTGGGCTCAAGTGATCTGCCTGCCTTGGCCTCCCAAAATGCTGGGATTACAGGTATGAGCCACCGTGCCCAGACTTGTATTCTTTTAAATATTCTTGAGCTTTGTTCTGAGACTCAGTGAAGTTGATTGGAAACAGTATGATCTTTTCAAAGCTTACTTTTAAGCTGTGTTGTGTGGGACCAGAGCAGCCTTTTACTGTACAGCTAATTTTAGCTCACTACTGAGGAGATGCGTTTATGGAAACTTTACCCAGTGTCCTATGTCCTCTCCCTTCTGGCAGAATGTGATTCCTGGGGATTGTTCTACTTGCTCTTCCTAGTGGCTCTTCTCTGGACTTAGACTGTCTTGTCAAAGGTATGTACTGATCACTACTTAGCTGAAAATATGAGAGGAATCCTCTATAGATTTCGAGTGCTTTTTCTGTGCAGCTCACCTCTGTTCAGCTCCCTCCTCTTTAATACTCTGTCCTGCAAATTCTAGCTGCCTTACCTCTCCAAATTTTCAACTTTGTCTTAAACTCAGGGCTCTGTTATGGTTCCTTTCCCTATGCTGTGGTCTGGAGGTCTCTCCAGTGAGTAAGCAAGAATATTTGTAGAGCAAGCTTGTTTCCTGCCTCTCAGAGATCACAGTGCCATGCTATTTATTGTGCAGTGTCTGAAAACTTGTTTTGTATATTTTGTCTAGTGTTTTAGTTATTTAAGGTGGAAGGATAGATCTGGTACTCCCATAAATGTCTGGGGGTAGACTCTTAAAATATCACAGATAAAATAAAGTTGTAATTGTGACACGTGTCATGAGGAGAGATAACTGGTACTATGAGAGTGTTTATTTGGAGACTCTGAAAGTGCTGCCCAGTAATCATCCCATACCTAAGTGATGAAAGAAAAAGCAATTAAGAAGATGGAAAGTATGAATTGTAAATATGTTTTAGATAGATCTGTATCATAAATGATTAGTAATCACTTATATAGACTATTGCTTTATGTGGGGCAAATAAAGCATTGTGATGGTTGAAAAGTATCTTTTTGTACTCCTGTTTCTTTGCATCATTCTTTCATGACACATCACACATTGTAAGTTGATTATTTAGTAGTCTGCCTCCTCTCCCCACTAGACCATTGATTTGACAAGGCTAGGAACTATCTGGTTTACTTGCCATTGTGTCTAACACAAGACACAAAAGTAGACAGTCAATAAATAAATGTTGAAGGAATGAATAAGAAAATGAGACCATGTTTCATACTTGAGGGTTTTCAGTTATGAAAAGTTTGTTTGCATGAGCAAAGTTAAAATTCTCAGGTTTTAGAAGGGCCTGGCCTAATCAAAGAAATAAAATATTTTCTAACATTTACATAAAGGTATAGTAACTTACATGGGCATATGGCTGTCTTGGAGTGAGAAAATACAATGTATTTTGCCAACATGACAGTAACAGATTTATAATTTATGAGATTTTGAGTTGGTCATTGAGTTATTCAGAAGTAAAGAAGAAATTTAAGTTTAGTTTCTATTACCAGATACCATACTTTTCTTTGGCAGTAGTGAAAAGTTATGGGCTTTGGAGTTAGTCTTGGATTTTAATCCCAGAAATACCAATGCTAGCTGTGACCATTGACTAGTTATTTAAACTGCCCCCTCTTCCAAGTCTTGTTATTACTTTTTAAATCTACTTTTATATCTTAGAGTTGTTTGAAATGTAAATGAGACTATATATATAAGGTGTTTACGTGTAATAAGAATTCAACAAAATGTTTTTCTCCACCTTTTCCCCTACTTTTCAGGTGTTTTATTTTTGTAACAGTACTGCTGCTGCTTCTGTTGTTGTTTTATTCTTCTTTAATTTTTCTTTTCGTTTCTGATTCTCTCATTGAATTTCATTATTTTTTAATTCTTTTTGCTTCTGAAACAGTGCTATTTCTAAATGACATGTTGGTTTGCTATTTAGTGAAATGAGAAAAATAGACTTGCTACTCAACTACGCTTGTTACTTTTGAACAATTGCTATAACTTGTCCCATGACAGTAATTTGTTATTCTTGAGCTTTAATTTTCATCAGATTACACTGTAGTCGAAGATACCCAGTTGGCAAACATATTGCCTAAAATTGCTTTAATAAATATAAAGTTCCTCTTATTAAGATTTTATGCCGGTTTTCAGTCATTCTATCACTATTAAACATTCTTAATAAAAAACACATACAATAGAATTTAGAATAATTCTGGGTGGCAGAGAGCTGATAGATTTTAACTGGATGATGGTTTGTATCATTATTATTGTATTAGTTTTCTATATCTACTATAAGAAATTACACAAACTTGGTGGCTTAAAACAACACACATTCATTCTGATATGGTTCTAGAGGTCAGAAGTATGAAAGCAGTTTAACTGGGCTGAAATCAAAGTGTCAGAAGCCCACACTCCTTTAGGAGGCTGTAAGGGACAATGGTTCCCTTGACTTTGTTAGCTTCTAGAACTGCATTCCCGGTTCATGGCGTCTCCCTTCATCTTCAAAGCCAGCACAGGGAATCTTCAAATCTGTATCTTCCTTCATCATATCACCTTCTGTAGCTAAGTGTCCCTCTGCATCCCTCTTGTGAGGATAGTAGTTATGATTACATTTAGGGCCCACTTGGCTAATTCAGGGTAATCCCCCATCTCGAGATCCTTAACTTAATCACATCTGCAAAATCCCTTTTGCCAAATAAGGCAACATTCACAGCTTCTAGGTCTAGGTTTCTTTGGGGGCCATTATTCAGCCTTCTACACTCATTTGAAGGGGCTATCAATGAATTCAATTTTTCAAGTGTTAGAGTGTTTTTTATGCAGTCCTACATTTAAAAGTCTGTCAGTTTATTGAAGTCTTCTATTGCTCTTCCCTCTTCTGTTTACGGTTTCACCCAGTGAAGTATGTTTTTCCTCCTGTGCCTGTGTCACAAATATTTAATTGTGATGATTCAGAAGAAAAAACCTACCTTATTGCATCATTTTCAAAGAAATAATAAGTACTTTCTAGAATAGGCCATATTAAAATTTATTTTTACAGAATCTAGCTTTTTTTTTCTTTTTTTGTCAGAGTCTCGCTCTGTCACCCAGGCTGGAGTGCAGTGGCACAATCTCAGCTCACTGCAACCTCCGTCTCCTGGGTTCAAGTGATTCTCTGGCCTCAGTCTCCCTTAAGTGGGATTACAGGCACCCACCATCATACCATACCCAGCTAATTTTTGTATTTTTAGTAGATACAGTATTTCACCATGTTGGTCAGGCTGGTCTTAAACTCCTGACCTCAGGTGATCTGCCTGCCTTAGCCTCCCAAAGTGCTAGGATTACAAGCATGAGCCATTGCGCCTGGCCTATGGTTGATTTTTGACAGATTGGAATTATTTTGAATGACATCTTAAGGCAACTTAAGGTCATTGCACAGAGTGTGAGTTAAAAATGATCCAGGTTGTTTGACAAACACTTTAGTATTTTATTTATTTATTTATGTATTTATTTATTTTGTATTTAAGTAGAGACGAGGTTTCACCATGTTGCCCAGGCTGGTCTCGAACTCCTGAGCTCAGGCAATCCGCCTGCCTCGGCCTCCCAAAGTGCTAGGATTACAGGCATGAGCCACTGTGCCCGGCTTAGTATTTTATATCTAACTAAATTCTGAAGCTTTCTTTTGAACCATCCAGCAAAATTTTCATTGACCAATTTCAGTTTTGGCATGTTACAGACCCCTTTATCCTTCTATAATCTGAACACCACACATAAAGGTATTATTTCTTATCAAGAGTTTCTGAAATTAGAGTAGAATAAGTGTTTCAATGCATGTAAGATTTGTTGGAGTTCTACAGCAAAGGCATATTGAAATCAGTACAGAACGGTAATAGAAAGAACTCTGATTTTGGAAACGGAAGATGTGGTTTCTAATCCCGACTCTTTAAATGCCTCATTGTAAGTATAAAAATGGTCTTGTTAAAATGCCATTTCTGCTTCCCAAGATTAATTATGAATACAATTGATAGTCCATGCAAAACTGAAAATAATAACTTATTGTACCAATGCAGACATTTTTAGAATTTTGTTATTCAGTCTGTGGCATACCTTTAGGTATGCCTTCATCATCTTCTATCTACTGACATTTCTTACCAAGGAAGGAGAAAATAAAACCAGGATAAAGATTGATTTAAAAAAAAAAAAATCTTGTGAAGCATGCTTACAACTCCTAGCTAAACTTAGGTTTAGAATTTATCATGGACCTGTTTTCTATCTCCTCTTAGTTTTTATTGCAATTTAAAGGTGGTTGTACTGAAGCATCCATGTCATTGTCTTCTCTCAGATTTCAGGTATTGGCTCTCAAAAACTGTTAGACATTTCAGAAATTTCCCTAGACTCTTGTCCAAATGTGAACATTTTAAAATGACAATTGATTAGTGTATTGATTACTCTTTAAATGTTGGATAATCCGAGAACCTCCCTGTTCAATTTGAACAGATTGCTTTTTAGCAGAATGCTGCTGCCTTTGAAGTTTGTGATCTAAAAAAATCCATATCCAGTGGCCTCATATCCAGCCAACAGAAGGGATAGTGGCGGAGATAGAACTTGTGAATGAGAAAAGCTCAGCCCATGCTGGCCAAATTACCATAGAAAGAAAAAAATCTCTTCCTCTTATAGGAAGTAAATGGTAAATCTGAACAATGAGCTTAAAGACACTTATATTTAAAAGGTTTGATGACTTTTACCCAGTAAAAGTAAGTTGTCCAATAAATAGTTTCTGGATTATATCTAATTCTTAACGTCAGCTTGGAAGAAGTCCTAGAAATACGAAAAATTACAGGTGAGGCTAGACTGCTGTGATGCTATGATATATATTGTTTTTTGTCCACAGTTCCTGGCTCATAACTTTCATATCGTTTGTTACAGACTCTATAATCTTACAATGTTGGGGTGCTTTAGCCTCAGAAGCAGGTCTCAGGAAACAGAATTTCTCTCCGACCTGTTTCTTGTCCTATTTTTACTTACCCAAGGCAGGACTCTGATCTGATTGTGAGTCAGAAGATCCTCATTTCAGAGAGGGTCCTGCCCCATACTCTAGAGAAGGAGTGTGCACAGAAAGGCCAGAAAAATCTGAAGAGATAGGCCTCGTTGGGTTTTTTCAGTTTATTAGCATTAAATTATACCCTTTTTGTCTAATCACATTTTGACGTGGTTGTCGATGCTTCATTCATGGCTATCCAGTGAAGTCTCCATAAAAGGCCTAAGAGAACAGGGTTTGGGGAGCTTCTGGATAGCTAAATGTGTATGAAGGTTCCTGGAGGGCGGCATGCCTGGAGAGAGCCCGGAAGCTTCACACCCTTTCCCCCTACTTTGCCCTATACGTTTCTTCATCTGTATTCTTTTATATCCTTTATAATAAACCGGTAAACTGAAGTGTTTTCCTGAGTTCTATGAGCTATTCCAGCAAATTATTTGAACTCAAAGAGAGGGTTGTAGAACCCCAACTTAAAGCCAGTTGGTCAGAATTTCTGGAGACCCAGACTGGCAACAGGTGTCTAAAGAGAAGGCAGTTTTGGGGGACTGAGCTCTCAGCCTGTGCAGTCTGACACTATACTACCTCTAGGTAGATAGTGTCGAAATTAAATTAGAGGACACCCAGTTGGTGTCCACTGCAAAAGTGATTGCTTGTTGGTTGGTGGAGAGAAATCCCCCACATTTAGTCACAGAAGTCTTCTGTTTGTGTTAATTGTTGTGGTGTGAGGGAAAAAATAAACATGGCTTGAGTTCATGTTTTTTCCACTCAGAACTGTTTTCTTAGAACCCTTTCATTTTCATCATTTCAATTGGAAGAGATGTGGAAAGGAGGAGAGATGAGCAATGCCATCAATGCAGATGGTAGATTCCTGAGCAATGTTGATGACTGGATTCCTATTTATATAGTATTTGGGGGCTTTGTGCTATTACTATTGTCAGGTATAATATTTCAGTAACAACGGTGAGAGAACTGTGAAGATCCTGGTACTAGCACCCAGAGTAAGTGAGAAGTTATCGATATATCTTCATACTTGTCTCTTTACTGAATTTTATTGACAGAGTGGGATAGTACAAGCAACATAATTATGATTACTGTTAAGCACTTTTCAGGGTACCTGAGTGTTTTCATGAGGTGTATATATGTGCACTGATAACACTTACCTTTTATCTGTATTTTGAAGACAGTTTGTGCTGTACTACTTGATTGGAATTATAGTGTGGTTTGGAAGGCTCTGAAAACTTATTTTCAGTCTTTACAATTTGCACGGGAAAATAATCTGTATTTTGATAGAATGATCCCACTTCTATAACAGATTACAAAAAATAATAATAGTGTTAGCCTGTTGAGGCTTTGAGACTAGAAGTTGGTTATTCATTCCAAAGCATCTCATATTTGCTTTAGACATTGGCTAGATTTTATCACATGTGGTATTCTGAGAAGGGTGACAGAATATTTTGATAAAGTATGAAGTTCAAAAATACCTTCTGCTTTTCCCCTGCTGTTCTTGTCACCTGAATTTGTTTCTTTCAGGCAAAAAAAAAAAAAAAAAAAAAATCTAAGAATTTAATTTTTTCAGCATTTATTGAACACCTCGCATGGGTCAGGCATGAGTTTGGTGACAGCAATGAACTGTCAGGTTTACATGATAAAATAATTATTCTCCCATTCAGTGACTCAGTATAAGATAAAGATACGGGCTCTAGAGCAAGACAGTATGCCAGCTCTATAATGTGTCATCTTGAGCAGTTACATACTGTCTGTATGCTTCAGGTTCCTCATCTTCAAAAGAGGGATAGTAATAACAACTTCATAAAGGCTGAGAGTTCAGTAACACAGGCACAGTGCTTAGAACAGTGTCTGACCACGTGTTAAGCTCTTTAAAATGTTAATTATAGCCAAAGAATGTACCACATACCCATTTTATAGGTTTAGGCCTATGTCTTCAGATTTAGGAGTAGCATATTTAAATTTCTGAGTTTGAATTGTGCAGCCTGTGGCTTCCCTCCTTTGGGACAAATGATGGAAGTTGTTGTTGAGTAATTTTAATTTGTGTGCTCAATTTGTAAAAGGAAAATTGCTGAGACATCACATAATTCCAACTGCAGGAGGTTAGAAACTGTCATCAGCTTTTTTTCCTGTCACTATTACTTTTTTGACTCCATCAATAATGTTTAAGCTATTCAGTTTTCATTATGTTAGATCTGTAACCATTCAGTTTCTGCAGAGAATTTTTAATATTTTGTAAAATCAGGAACAAGGTAAAACAGGATAGTTGAAAACACATTGTTGAAAAGAAAAAGATGAATAGATGTAGTGGGAACCTGACATGAGATCATCATGAGAGTAGAAAACAACCTGACTGAGTTTCTTGGCAAATGAGTGAGGAGTGTATTGAGTTGTAGTCTTGTTTGGGTGTAACAGCAAACAGATGATTTTTTTGCCTAGCACTGTCATTAAGATACTGAGTGATTTGATGATCCAATGGGAGTTTCTTTTATCAATCTGTTAAACAATTCAAGGGAGAACTTTAAATCTTAATTCAGTGAAGGCATCTTTTAGGGAATTGAGATAATCAGAAATTTGCTGTCTCACTATATTACTAATACAGGGAGAAAGAATTTAGTCTTAGAAAGTTTAGAAAGACCAGGAGCAGTGGCTCATGCCTGTAATCTCAGCTCTTTGGGAGGCCAAGGCAGGATGATCCCTTGAACCCAGGAGTTCTAGATCAACCTGGGCAACAAAGTGAGATCCCGTCTCTATAAAAAATAAAAAAAAAAAATTGGTTGGGCATGATGGTGCACATCTTTAGTCCCAGCTACTTGGGAGGCTGACTGGAGAGGATCACTTAGCCTAGGAGTTTGGGGCTGCAGTAAGCTATAAGCTATGAGCATGCTACTGCACTTCAGCCCGGGAGACAGACTGACAGCCTATTTTTTTCTTTTTTAAAAAAGAAAATTTAGAATAGTTAACAGGCTCCAAAAACAAATACTTTTGCTATTTCTGCCAAAGTACCTACAAAACAGAAAAGAGTAAGTACATTTAGGATATACTGGTGATAGGATGGTGTCAAATTATTTTAATGTTATGGTGTAACTTAGAAATTTACATAAACTTTGCATTTTTCACTGTAGTCTAGCCATACCTAGTATTGGAATAAAGTTTTTAAAATTGTTGTCATGATGTTAAATTGTTGCAGGGTGATATGCTGTGCTCATGCTGCTGTTTGTAGTACCTTTGTAATTATTATTACCACTTCTGTCTCTTTTCTTAAGAAATAAGACTACTTCTTTTCAAATGTCTCAAAAGAGCACTCGATTGAGATTCTAGAACTCTTTCATATAATGAGAGGCTGTTTTTGATTAAGAAAGATTTAAGAGTAGGTATTACCACTTTGTCCAGACTCCAGGGCATGAATTTTAAAAGAACTGAAAATAACTGGTTCTTAAATGGTTGGATGAGGCAACTGAAATTGGAGTTCTAATATTAATATAATCCATTTGAATATTGTGGAATGTCTGCCAAATACAAAGTCTTTAGTATAAGGGTGTCCAGTCTTTAGACTTCGCTGGGCCATATTGGAAGAGGAAGAATTGTCTTGGGCCACACAATATACACTAACACTAACGATAACTGAGGAACTTAAAAAAAAAAAAATCACAGAAAGGTCTGATAATGTTTAAGGAAGTTTACAAATTTGTATTGGGCCACATTCAAAGCTGTTTGAGCTTCATGTGGTCCACAGGCCTGAGTTGGGCAAGCTTGCTTTAGTAGAATTGATAATTTTTCTGTTTATCATTTGGTTCAGCTATTCTTTATCTGTACTTGTTTAGTTAAAACATCATCTTTTATGCTGTGGTAGCTGGAGAACGAATTAGGAATTTTTATCCAGCTTTAGATGATTGGCTTCCTTAAAGTTCATATTCATGGGATTCCTCAGGGCAAGCTTGCTGGTTCACAGTTAAAACTATATTGGTAGTTAAAGCTTACTTGTGTAGGATAACTTGTGTGGGATAACTGCACTACAGAGAGAATTCTGAACAGACATAGCTGATGGCAAAACTTGGATCAGTTGGAAATTTGTGGCTGATTTCTTTTGTAAGAAACATTCTCCAGATAAGAGTATCCCCAAATCTGTTTGCTAGATGAATCCAATATCACTGGGGCTATACTTTTATTTTAATTAAAAACACTTTTTTAGAGACAGAGTCTCACTCTGTTTCCCAGGCTGGAGTATAGTGGCACAAACATTGCTCACTATAACCTCAAACTTTTGGGCTCAAGCAATCCTCCTGCCTCAGTCTCCTGAGTAGCTGGGACTTAGGCATGCACCATCATGTCTGGCCAACTTTTTTTTTTTTTTTTTAAGTAGAGTCTCACTTAGTGGTCCAGGTTGGTCTTAACTCCTGGGATCAAGTGATTAAACTTCTGGGATCAAGTGATTCTCCTACCTCAGCTTCCCATTCCTGGGAATACAAGCATGAGCCACTACACCCGGTCTGGGGCTGTAATATTTTCAATTGGCATTTACTTTGTTAAAAAATTTAAAGCATGCCATATTCAGTAAAGTGCACAAATCTGCAGCTCTATGGATGTATTTATTTAAGACAATGTTCTACTAGCTGTGTATTTAAAAGCAAGCAAATACATTGGATTAAAAAATTATTTGCGGCCGGGCGTGGTGGCTCAAACCTGTAATCCCAGCACTTTGGGAGGCCGAGACGGGCGGATCACGAGGTCAGGAGATCGAGACCATCCTGGCTAACACGGTGAAACCCCGTCTCTACTAAAAACTACAAAAAACTAGCCGGGCGAGGTGGCGGCGCCTGTAGTCCCAGCTACCCGGGAGGCTGAGGCAGGAGAATGGCATGAACCCGGGAGGCGGAGCTTGCAGTGAGCTGAGATCCGGCCACAGCACTCCAGCCTGGGTGACAGAGCGAGACTCCGTCTCAAAAAAAAAAAAAAAATATTTGCTTAGAAAAACCATTTTTCTTAAAATTATATGTTCACATAGAAAATTGAGATAAGAAAAAATAAGTCACTTGTAATTCCACCATCAAGAACTCTAAACATTTTGGTGTATAAGCATTCATTCATTTATTATTATTTTCTGAATATATAATATGTGCCAGAAATTTGAGATGCTGAGGATACAGCAATGATTAGAACAGTCAAAATCCTTGCCTTTGAGGAGATTATACTTTACTTGGGGGAAAGGGACATTATATAAGATAGTATATTGTGTGTCAGATGGTGATAAGTACCATGGGGGAAAATAAAAGAAATAAAGGGAAGAGGGAGTCCTGGAAGGGACTGTAATTTTTACATAGAATGACCAAGAATGGCTCTACTGAGAAGGTAACATTAGAGCCAAGACCTGGAGGAGAGGAAGAAACATACTGGGCAGACCTGAGGGAAAAGAGCACTTCAGGCAAAGGCCTTGACAGGGGCAGTGCCTGGCATGTTTGAGAAACATAAGGAAGGCCACTGTGACTGGAACAAAAGAGGGCAAAGGACAAATGAAGGTGGACAGGGAGGAGGGGATTGTGTCCTCTAGTTGCTCTCCCTCCTGGCTACACATGCGAATCACCTTAGAGGCTCTTAAAAACAACTGATGCTGAGCTCCCCACCCAGGCCACTGATTCGGGGTGTGGAAGCTGATTTCTAATGTGTAGCCAGGGTTGAGAAACACTGGCACAAGGCCTTTAGGCCATTTTTTTTTCTTTTCTTTTTTTTTTTTTTTTTTGAGATGGAGTTTTACTCTTGTTCCCCAGACTGGCGTGCAAATGGTGTGATCTCACTGCAAACTCTGCCTTCCAGGTTCAAGCAATTCTCCTGCCTCATCTTCCTGAGTAGCTGGGATTACAGTCATATGCCACCATGCCCGGCTAATTTTTTGCATTTTTAGTAGAGATGGGGTTTCACCATGTTGGTCAGGCTGGTCTTGAACTCCTGACCTCAGGTGATCCGCCTGCCTCAGCCTCCCAGAGTACTGGGATAGCATACGCATGAGCCACTGCTCCCGGCCTCCTTTAGGCCATTTTAAGGACTTTGTATTTTACTGTGAGTGAGATGGGAAGCCATTGGAGAGTTGTGAGGAATGATCTATCTGACTTATGTTTTATTATTTTAAAATTATATATTATTGAATGTTCCAGACATACAGAAAAGGACTCATCATCCGACCCGCTTTAATAGCCATCTGCATTTTCTCATGCTTACTTTATCCTGCCTCCCCACCCCACTTTTTTTTTCCTAGAGTATTTCAATGCTAGATTGAGTTTTTAGAAGGATCACTCTGGTGTCTGTGTTGAGAGGAGGAGAGGCAGAGCAAGGGCTGAAGTAAGTGTATCCTCTGTGTATTTTTTTCTTAGGCTTTATAGATATGTTTTTATACAGTATCCACTTATTTATAAACTATCTTCTTTATTATATTGCACATTTTATGTCACTGGATATGCTACAACTTTGTTTTCTCATGGCTATATAGTGGCTTTTGATATGCATTGCCAAGGTGTTTTTCAGAAAGACTTTACTAATTTATACTCCCACCAGCTGCTTTGGAAAGTGTCAGGTTTCCTTAAGCTCTCACTAACATTGAATTTAGTCATTAAAAATGGTTTCTGTTTTGACAGGTAAAAAAAGATAACTCATGGTTTTAATTTTAGTTATTTGATGTCCAGTGGTTTAATTCCATTTTCATCTGCGTTAAAAACTAGACTTTTATCATTTGCTAGCTGTGCGACTTTAAGTCACTCAGGAGCACTGTTTTCATACTATAAGATGGGTGTTGTGTATCTGCTTTACAGAATTTTCATGAATGTTCAGTAAAAGCATTTCGTATGCCCAGGTCTTCAAACCTTTGATCATGTTCTGCGGGGCTGGGGGGGGAGGGGGGGACGAGGAAATGCATCTTACATTGTGACAAGCATATATAAATATGTGGCTGAAAGTTTCTTGGAACAAGATATATGTCCTCAACAAGTATGATGCACTTCTGATATTTTGCATTTTCATTCACTTTTAAAAATACCCCTTTTGACCATTAAATTGATCATGATTCCCTGGATTGTGACCTGGGGTTTGAAAAACACTGTAGTAAGCTTGTCTTGTTAAGGTGCCCATTTATCTATAGGATTCCCTCTCTCAGGTAGCTCAGAAGTCAGTCTCCATCTACCTCTAATATAATTCACTTTCAGGAAAGCTAAATAGGGAAAAGGCCTCCCACTTAGATTATTGTATTCCTGTATCATATTTTTGGTCAGTGAAAAATGTTAATTGCTTTTCACAGTCAGAAAATGTATTTGGGTTTATGTGATACCATGATGACTGGGTTGTATTAACACTACTTTTATGAAATAGAGCTAATGCATCCAAGCACAAACACCACATCACTACAGGGATTATATTAGCAAAACCCAAAATTGAGACATTAGCTGACAAAAATTGCAAGTAATGTGGGGCGAGGTAGCTTGTGTCCAGTGTCCCAGCGGGAGGCTGGGGTGAGAGGATCCCTTGAGCCCAGGAGTTCAAGTTAGGCCTGGGCAACATAACCCCATCTCTTAAAAATAATAATCAAAAAAAGCAAAGTATAAGTCACATTTAATTATATTTAATATAGCCCCTTTTCAACAGAAAAAAATAAAATAATATGAAACCTGGATAATCTCGGGAAATTGAGACTGTATGACTACCATAAAATAACAGATGCTATTCATTGGTAGACTTATATAGCTAGATGACTTGAGGACCATGCAGAAAAGACTTAGCTGTAATTAGTACCTGTGACTAGACAAAACTTGATCAGATGAAAGAGTCACTTCCAAGTCTGAGGGATGTTGGAAAGAAAATTGCATAGAGAAAGAGAGTGGGAATTTACTGTTTGAAAAACACTCAGGAGTTTAACTTATTTGGCAATAGAACTGTGTTATTTTTGACCTCTAGTTTAACATTAAATATGTTTTGTGTAAATTGTTTTTTGATGCTGAGCCAGGAAAACATTTTAAGCAACTCTAAGTTAAAAGTTTGACTAACATGCATTTACTTACTCCTCCATTACCTCCACAGCTCACCCTTTCACAATGGAATAATTTAGAGGAGTATCAGAAACACTTTGGTATGAAAAAAGAAAAACTAAATTTTATACCGAAGGACCATAATTTACCTTTATGTGGTTCGAATTGGATATATGAGATGTGGTTTGAGTGCTGAATTTTAGACTCTGGCTTTTTCACTAGTGGAGCTAAAATAAGGTTTTAAACAAGCTCAGAAATGAGTATAGCAATTTGTTGGGCTCAGATGGCCCAGAAATACATGAATAGCTGTTTAAGCTCACTAGTGGTCAGGGATATGCAAATTGAAACTACAGTGAAATACCATTTCATGTTCAAAATTGGCACAAATTAAAGATGTTACGTGGACATTACCAAATGTTAGGAGAGTGTAGTGTAAAACTAATGAGTGTAAATTGGTACAGGTGCTGTGACTTGTGCTAATACCCTATGACTAGGAATTCTGCTTTTAGTGTGTCTCTTGTGTGTGTGCACAAGAAAACATACAGGAACATTGTAATGCTAGTTTGTAACAGTGCAAAAATGAGAACTACCTATATGTCTGTTGGTAAGGAACTGGCTACAGAAAATATTGTCTAGTCCAACATTCTCCACAAGAAATATGATGTGAACAACATGTTATTTGAAATTTAGTTTTAAGGTTCTAAAAAGGAAGTCAGAACCAATTTTTATATATTTTGACACAGTTTATCCAAAATGCTATCTTTTTTAAAGTGATTAATGTAAAAATTATATTACATTTTTAAAAAAATGCTAAGTCTTTGAAATCCATTATGTATTTTGCATTTAGAGCACATCTCAATTTGAATGTTAAATGTTTATTGGAAATACTTGATCTGAATTTAAATTTCTATTGGAAAAAGTAGATTCACATACCCAGGTTGCTCCAGGTACTAATTACAGCTAAGTCTTTTCTGCATGGTCCTCAAGTCATTCAGTGTCTGAAAATACTTAAAAGCTTTTCAGACACTAAATTGAGTATCAGATAAAGTTTAAATGAACTCACTTTCTCAGTTACACCAGCTGAATTTCAAATGCTTAGTGGTCAGGTGGCTAGTGGCCACCATATTGGATAGTGTAATTCTAATCATAGCATGTATTTGTTATGTGGCAGTTAAATGACCTAGGCTGGGCATGGTGGCTTACACCTTTAATCCCAGCATTTTAGGAGGCCGAAAAATGGGAGGATTGCATGAGCCCAGGAGTTTGAGACCAGCATGAGTAACATAGTGAAACCCCATCTCTACAAACTAAAAAAAGCTGGATGTGGTGGTGCACGTGCATCTGGAGTCCCAGCAACTCCAGAGGCTAAGGCAGGAGGATCGCTTGAGCCTGAGAGGTCACGGGTAAAGTGAACTGTGATCGCACCACTGTACTCCAGCCTGGGCAATGGGGCAAAACCCTATCTCAAAAAGAAAAAACACCGGCCTGTGTTATATAAAGTAAAATGTAGCTGATTATTCAAATTTTGCTTTGTCAATAAGAATTCCTAGAGAAGTTCTGTGACGTTTTATTGTTTGTTTTGAGCAATTTTAAATATTCACAATAATACAGGGAATACTATACACATATCCACTTTTCAAATTTCACAAATGTTAACATTTTGGTCAAGTATCTCCAGATCTTTCTCTTCAATCCGGAGTTTACTTACTAGAATATTTATTTGTTTAGATATTATATGGACTGAGTATCCACTCATTTAGTTTGTAGTAAGTATAAAAGAAAAGTGTACCTAAGAGTATTATGATTGTTTGATGAAGGTGATATTGGCACTTAAATTGCCTTTATAACAACATTTCATTAGTTTTTTTTTTTTTTTTTTTTTTTTTAAAGATGGAGTTTCACTCTTGTTGCCCAGGTTGGAATGCAGTGGTGCAATCTCAGTTCACTGCAACTTCAGCCTTCCAGGTTCAGGCCATTCTCCTGCCTCATTCTCCCGAGTAGCTGGGATTACAGGCCCCTGCCACGACACCCAGCTGATTTTTTTATTTTTAGTAGAGACATGGTTTCACCATGTTGGTCAGGCTGGTCTTGACTTCAAGTGATCCGCCTGCCTCAGCCTCCCAAAGTGTATACAGGTCTGAGCCTCTGTGCCCAGTCTAATTCATTTGTTTTTAAAGTTTTTAAGGCTAGGTGCAGTGGCTCACATCTGTAATCCCAGCACGTTGGGAGGCCGAGGCAGGCAGATAACGAGATCAAGAGATCGAGACCGTCCTGGCCAACATGGTGAAGCCCCATCTTTACTAAAAATACAAAAATTAGCTGAGCGTGGTAGTGCGCGCCTGTCATCCTACCTACTTGGGAGGCTGAGGCAGGAGAATTGCTTGAACCTGGGGGGTGGAGGTTGCAGTGAGCCGAGATCGTGCCAATGCACTCCAGCCTGGTGACAGAGCGAGACTCTGTCTCAAAAATAAATAAAGTTTTTAAGAACTGGATGTCTATTGGGAAATCGCTTAGATTTTTAATAAAACACCAGGAGTTTAATCTATTTGGCAGTAGGTTAAATAGTACTACCTATATTAACAAGAATTAAACTCTAGTTATTAACAAGAGGTTACTTTCTTTAGATTTCCCAGGCATATACTGTCAGTTGTCAGAATTTAGCTTGAGTTAGTGGAAATCATATGGGAAGAGGAGAATATTTAAAGTCAAATAAAATGGAATGTACCATATCAATTCTAAATGTAATTTATTTATTATTATTATTATTTTTTTTTTTTTTTTTGAGACGGAGTCTGACTCTGTCGCCCAGGCTGGAGTGCAGTGGCCGGATCTCAGCTCACTGCAAGCTCCGCCTCCCGGGTTTACGCCATTCTCCTGCCTCAGCCTCCCAAGTAGCTGGGACTACAGGCACCCGCCACCTCGCCTGGCTAGCTTTTTGTATTTTTTAGTAGAGACGGGGTTTCACCGTGTTAGCCAGGATGGTCTCGAACTCCTGACCTCGTGATCCGCCCGTCTCGGCCTCCCAAAGTGCTGGGATTACAGACTTGAGCCACCGCACCCGGCCTATGATTATTACTATTTTTGAGACAGGATCTCCTCTTTTGGCCAGTGGCCATGACCTCAGCTCACTGCAGCCTTGACTTTCCTGGCTCAGATGATTTCTCCTGCCTCAGCCTCTCAAGTAGCTGGGACCACAGGTGTACGCCACCATGCCTGGCTAATTTTTTGTAGAGATGGAGTTTCCCCATATTGCCCAGGCTGGTCTTGAACTCCTAGGCTCAGGCAATCTGCCTGTCTCAGCCTCCCAAAGTGCTGGGATTACAGGTGTGAGCCACCACACCCAGCCTAATAATGTAATTTTAAATGTGGTATATCAAGCATACTTTTTGATGTATTTTTAAACACTGACATTTTACCTGAAATGGGTAGGGTTTTTAATGGGTGGCAAGGACAAAGTCACTTGGCAGTTATTTAATACATAGCAAGCAAGTTTCTTTGAACATTGAAGATGTTGCTTAAATGTACATTGAATGAGGTTGCTTGATTTTTACTCTGAATTTCAGCATATTGCTTAATTCTTTATGGCTACTTATGAAAGTGCCTAAGAATAAGTACTAAAATCTCTTAGTAACTAATACCATGGTCTGTAGATTATAAAAACTACTCTTAAAGTGAGAGATGACATATAAGAAATGTAAACAGTAGCTCACACCTGTAATCCCAGCACTTTGGGAGGCCAAGGCAAGCAGATCATGAGATCAGGAGATCGAGACCATCCTGGCTAACACAGTGAAACCCCATCTCAACTGAAAAATACAAAAAATTAGCTGGGTGTGGTGGCAGGCGCCTGTAGTCCCAGCTACTCGGGAGGCTGAGGCAGGAGAATGGTGTGAACCCAGGAGGCGGAGCTTGCAGTGAGCCGAGTTGGCGCCACTGCACTCCAGCCTGGGCGACAGAGGGAGACTCGGTCTCAAAAAAAAAAAAAAAAAAAAATGTAAACAGTATTGTTACTCTTTAAGTGTATTTTTATAATTTAAGAATCTTAATTTCCAAATGGAAATTTTAGATTTGTTATTTTCTTCAAATATGCCAGTTAAATAATGTCATGAAAGTATTTCTGATACTCAACTGTAATGCAAACATTTACTTTTTAAAACCTTTAATTTCAGTGTTCACTTAACAGATTAAAAGATCAAGGAATCCAGATCATACTTTTTTTTTTTTCTTTTTAAAAGAGACAGGGTCTTGCTCTGTCACCCATCCTGGAATGCAGTGGTACAATCATAGCTCGCTGCAGCCTCCCACTCCTGGGTTCAAATGATCCTCCTGCCTCAGCCTCTTGAGTGGCTGAGACTATAGGCATGTGCCACCACACCCAGCTAATTTTTAAATTTTTTGTAGAGGCAAGATTTGCATGGGCTCAAGCAATCCTCCTGCTTTGGCCTCCCAGAGCACTAGGGCTACAGTGGTGAGCCACTGTGCCTGGCCAGATCATACCAAAAACAAACAAACAAACAAAAAAACCCAAAAATAACTCCTTCCAGAAGTCTCGATACCTCTATTACAGCAGGGTTACCTTACAATTTTGTATTTGCTACAGAGTAACTTCCAGGTTTTAAAAAACATGCACCTGCTATGTTTTTGGTTCATCACTAGATGGAGTTATTGCAGTATAACTATGTGTTGGGTAGCCATTAGTAAAAAAAACCTTTGCGTTCTTCAAAGTTTGTATATGGTTTTTAAAAAAGAACATTGTATGTGTAAGCAATCAGCTTATTACACATATCATGGTATAGGAACATACAGTTGGTAGTATGTTAGATTATGCAGTCATAATCTCTGAGCAGCATCAAAACAGGTATCTTAATGAGATTTTTCTTAGGGTAGGTTGTATGTATGAGAAAGAGAGGGGGTGGTGAGATTTAAACCAGTTGTCTGATAATCGTGTAGAGTTTCAATTTATATTATTAAGTTGTACAGGATAATTCTTTCTAGGAAATTCCAGTGCTTGAGCTGCTGCAGCCAAAGTCATGCTATGCCACTTCATAGTGGCACTGAAACAATTCTCCAGCCATTACCTATCAAGTTAAATGGTAATTAGTGTCCGTCTATTCCTGGACTTGTCCTTGCCATTCTTATTTTGACCTGAATGAGTATTGTTCAGCTTCTCTTGCCACTTCAGTCACCCAAAGGCAAGCTGAGAGTAGAATGTTTTTTGTCTTACTTTCCTGTTCACTTCAAATCAAGGAGGATGTTTTTGTTGGGGATTGAATGTACCTTGAGCACCTGCAGACCTACAGTTAGGCATGTTTAGATTTCTGCTCCTCTCCTACTTCCCCTTATTCCTCTCAGTTGAGTTGCAACCTATTAAAATTGTCATTCTGTGATTCTTTGGCAGTGTTCAAAAATGGCCCCTAAAGCATTATTTCCCATTGTTAATTGTTATCTAAGTGTAATTTCTTCACAGTGCCATTTTAGAAAGATATTTTAATACTTATACAAGGTTAAGAAAAATTAAACAATACTTAAAGGATAAGAAAAGAGAAGTAATTGCCCCTGTCTTATTCCTTCCTTCATTGAGCCCCATCCCCAGAGGCAACTACTTTTAAAAATTGTAATTTTTATTTCTTTTAGTGGTTGCTTCCGTAGCTCTAATAAGCTCTTATATTGCTATTTGTTTTTTTAATTAAAAGCTTTGGATTTTAAATCCTTATTGTAGAAAGTCAACTAGTGGTGAACTTTTGCCATTTCCACATTTCCCTTTCCATTTCTTCCTCTTCCCACCCATCTCAATGCAGTTATTCTTATAAATTGCTCTGTTGGTTCTACAATTTTAAATGGGGACCCCAAAATCAAATTGTGTATACTGTGGGGTGGTGTTATGAAGTGAATGAATGACCAGGGTGTAGCTTGTATAGTTCTGAACTACCACCAATCAGTTATTGGGGGGCATGTTATTGCAAAGTTTGTTGTAAATAAACCTCTTTCCTCAGTTTTCATTTGCATAGTTTTTTAAATGACAACTGTTTGAAACAATTAGCAAACTTATTATCATATAGAAGCCTGGAGATAAGCTGATTTGTTGGTTCAGTGACATCATCAAGGAACCAGAGTCTTTGTTTTTCCATATGCTATTATTAACAGAGAATGTTGGCTTTGTTCTCAGGTATGCGCCCCTCGTGGCACTAAGGATTTCTTCAGGTCCTGATGTCACATGCAAACATACCGTTTCAGAGAATATTCCTTCTTACATGTGTACTGTCTGTGAGTGTACCTAGAAGTTTCTGGCAAACTTTTCTTGGTTATTTCTTGGAATTGTTTCAGAGGTCCATTCCTAACCCAACTTCTGGCAAGAATGGGATTGCCATGCTTATCCTTAGTGAAGCTCACGGTCATATGGAAGAGGGTAGAGTATCTGAGGTTTGTTGGGGAGCAGCAAGGAAGAACAGTTGGTAGATAGTCAGCCAACAGGGTTTGCAGCAGAGTCAAATCCTCAGTGAAAAATATTACCAGCCTTATTTCTAATACTTATTAGAATACTTAGAATACTTTCAGGCTACTTTCTTTTGGAAAATTAAAAAGAAAGATAATTGGAAAAATAAAAAGAAAGATAATGTTTGAAACAATAACCTTCCTTATAATCTCCTTTGCTACAGTAGTAGCCATTTGTACTTACATGTCTGAAAAGGACACTTCTAAGCTAGGCATTAAAGGTAGACTAGGAAATACACAATTTCTCTTCCTTTCCTTGAGTTTGATTGTATTTATTGGACCTATGCCTTTGCACTCTCTTGGGATGAAGATTTACTGATTAATCATACAATATTTGTGAAAGTATAGACTTCATTGGTAACTTTAAAACAGCATCATCATTGATTTTTAAAAATCAGAGCTATCCAAGTGATGAATATTAACTGTCTGCTTTTTTTCTAGACGTAGAACTTATGTATCTTTTGGAAAACAGTTTTCTGTTTTGCTCTACTTTTTTATGATCCTCATTTCTTTCTTATTGCGCAGATGCCTGAGAGCTAAGTGTAGTAATTCTTTATGTCAGCTCTAGGGAGTTTGAGTAAGTCTTGTTTTTAAAATAAAATTCTGATTTTACTACTTTTTTTCTCAGGGTTATCTTAACATTATTCCAGTTTTCCACATCCATAGTAAGTTTTAGCATCCATCACTGTATGTAGTACTGTTACAGAGTTGTAGCTCAAGATGAAGAACTTGAGAATTATTGTTACACCAATTCCTAGAATTATTTTATGAATCAACAGAAAAATACTCCAGTAAGCTTTTCTTATATCAGTAAAGTAGTTTGAATTACTTATTGTTCTGGTTATTGATGTAAGAAGTTACTGAATAGATGGTGCTCTATGATTAAAGTGTGTGTGTGTTTGTGTGTGTGTGTGGTTTTGCTGCTCTAAGCTAGTTTAAAGCATTTCAGAACTGTTGTGGTTTTCTGTTTTTTTTTTTGTTTTTGAGGTGGAGTCTCACTCTGTCGCCCAGGCTAGGGTGCAGGGATGTGATCTTGGCTCTCTGCAACCTTTGCCTCCTGGGTTCAAGTGGTTCTCCTGCCTCAGCCTCCCGAGTAGCTGGGATTACAGGCACGCTACACCATGCCTGGCTAATTTTTGTATTTTTAGTAGAGATGGGGTTTCACCATGTTGGCCAGTCTGGTCTCGAACTCCTGACCTCAAGTGGTGAAACTGCCTTGGCCTCCCAAACTGCTGGGATTACAGGCGTGAGCCACTGCACCCGTAGTGGATCTATTTGTCTTTAAAATTGATTTTTAGAGTAATTTTTTAGGAATAATTTTTGGTTTCTTAGAAGAGATACTTTGAGTGCTCTTAACAAGTACCCATTTAAGAAATAATACTGTAGTAATTACTGAATAAGGCTTGAATTTTATATTATAAATATAATTAGTAATATCAGTAAAAATAGTAAACTATCCATCTCAGTTGGTCTCACAGACCAACTTTCAGTGAGATATTTACCTCAGAATTGTCTTTTGATTTTGATTCTCATATTATAGCCATAAATATAAATCGTAGGAGATGTAAGTATATTACATGAAAGAGTTCTGAGGTCAAATAATTTGCCAGATGCTGAATTATTGGTTTTAGAGTGGCTTCTTTACTGCAGAACTTCTCAGAAACTTTAACATACTAATGTACATTATAAATGTTTTAGAATATAACGTAGTATTTGCGAAACTTATTTAAACATGGAACATTCATTTCTCAGACTGCTGTTCAATATAAATATACTTTGGGAAATGCTGGTGTTTGATCCAGTTAGTATTTGTGTGAATTGTTGTAAAGAAAGTAGTGTCTAACCTTTATTTATGAGTGCTATACAGTTTATGAAAAGATATTAGCTTTAATACCTGGACACTTGGAACAATCAGTTTCAAATGTATTACAGGTCTTTTTAAGAGATTAAGAGCTAGATTTTTAAGATAGCTTTTTAAGATTTCAGCTATATGTAAATCCCTTAAAGATTTTAGATATAGCTTCTCTACTGCTTCTTCTACAGCTTTTTTCTAAATGAAATTTATGGACATGCTTAGTGTTGAAACATACCCATCATAAAATCTGGTGATTCCCCAAACTCGGCATGCCAGCCTAGTTTTCTCTGAGCTCCAAACTAGTGTTTTTAAGTTCCTGACCCAAGAGTTCTACATCCAAACCCTGTAGGCATCTGAACTCCTTCAAAACTGACCTCATCTTCCCCTTCTACTTCCCCAGTCTTAGACTTTACTTCCTGTGTCCCATCCTTGCTAGTGGCACTGTCTTCTTTTCAGTTACCCAAACTAGAAACTCAGGAGACTCAGATTCCTTCTTTGTCTTATACATCAGGATTTCTCAACCTTGGCACAATTGAAAATTCTTTGTTGCGGAAAGTTGTCTTGTGCATTGTAGATGTTTAGCAGCATCCCTGGATGCTACCCACTGGATGCCGACAGTAGTTTCCCTCATTGTGACAGCCAAAAATGTGTCCAGACATTGTGAAATGTCCCAAGGAACAAATCACCCCAGTTTGAGAACCACTGCCCTATATCCAGTCTATTACGTACCTACTGATACTACTTCCTAAATTTACCTTTAATCCCTTATCACATCTTCATCCTATTCCCTAAACTCCCAACCTCTTTTATTTGTTAATATTTTGTTGCGGCCAAGTTTTGTGCATGTATATGACAAGATCTGGCTCTGTCACACAAATTGGAGTGCAGTGTCATGATCTTGGCTCTCTGCAACCTCTGCCTCCCACCCCAGCCTCCCAAGTAGCTGGGACTACAGGTGTGCACCACCACACCAGACTAATTTTGGTTTTGTCATGTTGCCTAAGCTGATCTTGAACTTGTGAGCTCAAGTGATCTGCCCAGCTTGGCCTCCCAAAGTGCTGGGATTACAGGCATGAGCCACCGCACGTGGCCCAGATTTATCTTTCTAAAATGCAAAGCTGAAGCCGAGCTAGGTGGCTTACTCCTGTAATCCTAGCAACTCGGGAGGCTGAGGTGAGAAGATTGCTTGTGGCCAAGAGTTCAAGACCAGCCTGGGCAATATAGTGAGAACCCATCTGCTCAAAAACAACAACAACAACAACAACAAAAAAAAACCCTAACTATTTCCTGCTTATAATATCTCAATAGCTTTCAGTAGACACCCTCATGAACTGTCTTCTCTCTTTTTTCATTCTCTATTTTTTCATTCTAGCCTCATTCTTCAAAGGCACTCATACTTACCTGTACTAAGGTTCTTGCTACACAGTGTACTTAGCCCTCCTCTCACTGTGCAACAGTGTGTTTCAAACTCTGTTTAGGCATCTGTTTTCTATCATAGCTGTCAGTTACTTATTTTTAGAGAATCTATCATAGTGAAGAGGATTTTGCTTTTAACATATCCATCTTTTCTCACCAAATTGAATTTTTCAAGGGCAGGGACCATCTGGATCCTACGTCTTGGCATATAATAGATATTCAATAAAAGTTTGAATCGTTTATTAGTATGCCCTGTCAGATGCAGTAACATCCTCATTACTTCTAGGAATTCTGTTCCCTGTATCTGTAGTGAAAATTATTTCCCTAGTCTTCATCATATAGACTTTGAAGCGCAGGCTTTTGACCACAGAAATCTTAAACTATAATTTTCTTTAAAAAACCAGCTATTCAGAAGAGAATTGAAGAAAGCTATGTACTTAGTTGATATTCAAATGTCATTTGCTTATAAGATAGCTAGTTTAAATATTTTTATTCTGAAAGGAAATTGTGTGGATTAATTAAATGTATGACTCAATATGATGTAGAAAGTCTTTACCATACTAAAAACATTGCATTTCCATTGAGTAAGGATTTGTTGATCGGTTGTAGAAAGCTTGCAAAAGCAATATTATTGTCTTAATAACTAGTTTACTGTTTTAGAAAATATGTTTATTAGAACACATTCCTATAATCACCAACTTGTGTTATTTAGGTGAATTTAGGAAATTTAACCCCTATCAAATGAAAACAACAAAAAAATCAAGTAATCGAGTTAGTAAAGAATAGTGTCCTACCTCCCTTCCTTATGTGCCTTAATAGAGTTGTGTATGATTAGATATCTCTGTGACTTGTAAGTAACCACTCTCAGCCTGATCAACAGTGCTTTTACCTCAGACTTTAATTAGAAGGTGAAAAAAGAAAAATAGGGGTTACAGGGCTTTTGGAGGATAACCCAAGCTTATAGCACCAGCCTCACTGAAAGTCAGTGGTTGAGGATGGGGAAAGAGGGAATGAATAAGGCCTATTCCCAATTCAGAGTTCATTATCCTGGTACAGTGCTTTGCCAGATTGTTAATAATTATTAAATGAATCCATATATAATGGCAGTTAAACAAGAAGTAATGGCTCCACTTCATATTTTAGGGAGTGGCACAAAATGTATCACTTTTCTTTTAAGAGAGATTCTTTAATAAGAAAAGTTGTATAGGAGGTTTCCAGAAATAAAACTAGGAAAGAGCCAGATTACCTACAGGGAAGGTACCTCCCTTTCACACAACTCTCTAAGTGTTGAAATGGATATAGGGAGTCATCCAACCTCTTATTAACCTTAAGAGCCATTTTGCTGTGGACTCATATTTGCCTTGCCTGTTTTTCTAATTTTTCTCCTCTCCATATTTACCCTTCCTTTCTTCAAATTTATAATTTTAAAATTAATTTACTTAATATTAAATATTACCAATTAAAATTTTCTTTATGACCTTGAACTGCTTTAGAAAAGAAATATGTGTAGTGAAATGAAAGATGAGTTTTATTTGGGCTCTTAAAAAAAAAAAAACGCTGCTTCCAAGATAATTTTTACTCAGAACTTGGAAATTTTTGAATTATGGTGCTTCCATATATATAGATCATCTCATGCTTGTTCATACTGTAAAGAATTCTGTAATGATATTTTAAGTAAGTATTTTTTATTAGTTTTTGTTCGTTGTAATTTTAAAAATCTTTGTATCTTTATTGCCTTGCTTGATCTAAGTAAGAGATATTTGTGGTTTCAGCAACTTTGTTTTCCATAGACTTTTAAGTATAGTAGAGATTATAGTGAATGTATGTTTTCCCAGTAAGTTCTTTACTTATTCCCAGGTTATTCTGGGCTTTAGATGGGTAAAATATGTTTACATGGGTTTCAAATGTGGTTTTAAGTGGATAAAAATGTTAACCTTGTAAGGGTCAAACATAAGATACTTGTGTTTTAGCAGAGCATAGTTTATTCTCATTATTCACGTCTTCCATGAAGGTGCCAGCAACACTAAGTTAGCAAATACTGTACTGAACCATTGCTCTTAGGGAAAAATACTGTGTCATGTTCCCACAAGCCTCTGCTCATGACATTTTCGTCAACTAATCAGTACATAACCATGTTTTATATGTGTTTCTATTTAAAGACATCTTGCTTAATATATATTATTAATGCATTAACATTGAACTGATGGCCAACAGCACTGTAACTCATGCCTCAGTGAAACTTATCTAACACACATATTTTCTCCACAATACAGCCTTCTTGCACCTAGGAACAGCTAGCATCTGGGAACACTTCAGCATGATGCTTATGGGACATTTTAAACAAAAGCACCAACAAAGTGTGAAATGTGAAAAACATGGTGCTAAATAGACCACAAAAAGGATACTTGTATATGTAGTATGAGAGCTGAAACAAGAAGGCAATGTCACTTTGTTTAGCTTTAGATGGAAACATGCCATGTCAGGTGATGCATGGTTTTGCACTGCCCTGTGTGTATCTGTGAAAGACTAAGAATGTGCCACAGTATTGATTTGGGGGTTACAGATAAATTTTAGTGAGTAGGTGAATTCACATGTACAGAATCTTCAAATAATGAGGATTGACTATAACTGTTTTTAGAAACCTTATGACTGGATACTTAGAATATGCAAATTTGAAAGTTTCTCTTTCAGGTATGTGGAAATTGTTGATTAAGCAGAATCATCCTTGTAGTTTTCATGTTCTCTTGTCTAGTAAAATAAAAATGGCTGCTTTCAGTTCATCATTTTCTTTTCTGCCCTGCAGGGAACAACCTATCTTCAGCACTCGAGCTCATGTCTTCCAGATTGACCCAAACACAAAGAAGAACTGGGTACCCACCAGCAAGCATGCAGTTACTGTGTCTTATTTCTATGACAGCACAAGAAATGTATATAGGATAATCAGTTTAGATGGCTCAAAGGTAAGCTACGTTTACT
Source organism: Colobus angolensis palliatus (assembly GCF_000951035.1). Classification (NCBI taxonomy): domain Eukaryota; kingdom Metazoa; phylum Chordata; class Mammalia; order Primates; family Cercopithecidae; genus Colobus; species Colobus angolensis. The sequence goes on from NW_012118376.1 coordinate 212,237, forward strand.
TTGAATGATTTGGCTGTTTTTGCTTTTTTCAATATGGCATTTTAGTTTTATTCAGAGGATTTTATCTTCATTAATATAAAATGTTTCCTTTTGAGTTCTTAAAACTTTTAAGAAACAAAACTGATTATTAAGGTAGCAACATGTTTTGTCCACTAAATTACTTTGATTAACCACTTTATTATATTACATGCCAAAATATTCTACAAATTTGAGGTCATTCTGTTTATTTAATATTCATTGCATATCTGTTATGTGTCAGGCATTATGCCAGGTACTAGCAGTATAGTGGTGCACAGAATAGACATGGTCTAGAATTCTGGGAGCTCTAATTCTTTTCAAATATACTGCTATAGACTAGTAGCAGATCAAAGTCCCTATATCTTATGAAGTTTGTCAGTGTCAATACTAAAGCTGACATTTCTTCTCTGAAGAGAAAGTATAAGGACAAATCCTATTTTATTTTTAGGAGAGGCAGATAATGTAACAGAAGCAAGGACTGCCTGGTTTCAGATCTCAACTCCACCATCTACTGAGTGTTTTGTCTTTGGGCAGATTACTTCTCTGAGCCTCACTGTTCTCAACTCAGTATTGGTAGTTGTAAGGATTAAATGAGTTAATATCTGCAAAGCACTTAAATCAGTGCTTAGTGGATAGTGTGCCCTTCAGAAGGGTTGGCGGGGAGTTCCCTTTTTCTTTTAGAGACAGAGTCTTGTTCTTTCGCCCAACGTGGAGTACAGTGGTGCCATCTCGGCTCACTGCAACCTCTGCCTCCCAGGTTCAAGCGATTTTCCTGCCTCAGCCTCCCCGGTAGCTGGGATTACAGGCGTGCACCACCATGCCAAGATAATTTTTGTATTTTTATATTTTTAGTAGAGACAGGGTTTCACCATGTTGGCCAGGCTGGTCTTGAACTCCTGACCTCATGATCTGCCTGCCTCAGCCTCCCAAAGTGCTGGGATTACAGGCGTGAGCCACTGTGCCTGGATGGGGGATCCTTTTATCATCAGTGAACTTCATAGAACTTACTTAGAGAAAGAAATTCCAAAGAAAAATCAGATTCTAAGATTCTAGATTTACAGTTTGTAGAAAGATGAGGTCTTCAGTTTCTTAAAGCCATGAGGCCTTTCCACTTCCAGGAATTTTTGCAATTAAATGAAGGGGTTCAGTGCACACACTGTAGAGCCAGACTGTCTGGTTTGAATTTTTGTTTCTACCATCTGCTTGCCCTCTGTATTAGTCCATTCTCACACTTCTGTGAAGAAATACCTGAGACTGGGTAATTTATAAAGGAAAGAGGTTTAATTGACTCACAGTTCCACATGGCTGGGGAGGCCTCAGGAAACTTGCAATCGTGGCAGAAGGTACGTCTTCACAGGGCGGCAAGAGAGAGAATGAGAGCAAGCAGGGGAAATGCCAGATGCTTATAAAACCATCAGATCTGGTGAGACTCACTATCACAAGAACAGCATGGGGGAAACTGCCCCCCATGATTCAATACCTCCACCTGGTTCCACCCTTGACACATGGGGATTACAATTCAAGGTGAGATTTGGGTGGGGACACAGAGCCAAACCATATCACCATCTGATCTTGAGCAAAGTATTTAGCTTCTGCATGCAGGGCTGGGCACTGAGGTTTGTGCCTGTAATTCTAGCACTTTGGGAGGCTGAGGCAAGAGGATCACTTGAGACCAGGAGTTTGAGACTAGCCTGGGTAACACAGTGAGATCCCATCTCTACAAAAAAAAAAAAAAATAGAAAAAAAATTAGCCAGCTGTATTGGTGCATACCTGTAGTCCTAGCTACTCAGGATATTGTGACTGGAGGACCCCTTGAGCTAAGGAGGTCAAAGCTGTAGTGAGCTATGATTGCATCCAGAGTGAGACCTGTCTCTTAATGGGGCGGGGGGGGGGGGAAAAAAAAAACACAACTTCTGTATGCCTCAGTTTTTTCCTCTGTAAAAAGGAGTGAATAAAAATACGTACATCATTACACCATAGCGTTGTTGTGAAGAGTAAATAAATTTAGGCAAAAACACAGTGTGTATAGTAATCACAATACAAACACTCACTGCTATTGTTATTAATGCTAGTATCAGGTGATTATTGCCTAGTGTTATGTAGGGAATAAAAGATAATTTAATTTAATGCTAAACTTTTTGTCTGATTTTTCTGTGTACTCATTCCTTATCTCCTTAACTAGGTTAACTAGATTATAAGACCCCAAGGGCTGTTTGCACTTTGTGTCTTGTATATAAGTAACATGTATTTACTTGAATAATTGATTTTTTCATTTTTGCTTAGAAGATTTAAAAGACTTGAGAAATAGAAATAGTTCATTTCTGTGAAGCTTTTTTTAGTGAAGAATTTAGTGAAGAATAATTTTGTCATATTTTGTAACTCTCTGGTTTAGTGAAGTTTGACAGATACTAAATATTATAACCTGAGACTCTAGAGTGTTTATTTCTTTTCCCTTATTTAAACCTTGAGTTCTCTGTAATCTGTTTTGTTTCTGGGCCCAAATGACAGATAACATGCCTCCTTTATTAGAAAGGAGGGTTAACAGAGATAACAGAAAAAGATAACAATCCTCCATTGTTAGAAAGGAGGGTTAAATGTTGTATAGAAATAAAGATCAACTGAGTTGTCCAATGTCCAAGAAAAGAAACCATATGGAAGTGATTAAATAGATTTCATTTGCTAACTTAACCTTCACCAGATTAAAATACTTTGAGTTATTTTAAAGGAAGGAATTTTAGTGATTAACACATAATCCTCATGTGTTCTTCCCACTGAAGCAATATGAAATGTTGCTCTTGCATTTTTCCATTTCTGAATATACATTGCTGATTGTAATTATTAGAATCATAAATGTCTTTTGAAAAGCTTTTTGTATTCTTTTAACAAAATCTATCTTCTGTAGCAGAGTTATATTTTCTGTCACATTTTCTAATTACTTTTCTAAACTGATGCTATTAACTGCTTCAGTTCCTATGGGAGTGGTTGTTTTTTAAGTCAGCAGTAGTGGTTTATTTGACTCAGCTAAACGAGTATTTTCTCCATCTCACCCCCCACTTCTGCTCTTCATGATTGAGTTGGAAACAAACCCCTTAGGTGCCCTGCCTAGAAAACATGCACTTGTTCTCACTTAATCCCTCTGCTGTGCATATGAAGTTTGCTTTAAGGTTTTCTGATTATGCTACAGAGACCTCAGCATGGTCAAGGGCCAGGATCAGGGCACTCTGTGTGATCCGTACGTGAGGTAGTAATGACACTGCATTTCTACCTCTTTTCCTTAAAAGGATTAGAACTCCAGGGTTGAGAGACATATTTATTTTAAAGAACTAAAATTTTTCTTTTAAATGCATTCTACTCAAAGAAGCTAAGAAATAAAGCTTTTTAAAAGTGTGGGATCATCTGTCATTTTAAGGTTTTCTTGATTAAAGAACAAGTAATACAGAGACAAGGAAAGGGTCAGAATGGAGATTAAAATAAAACTCGTCAAAGCAGAAAGAAGTTAATTTGAAATAGTTAAAATGAGGGGGCTTAGTGACCAACTAACAGCACATTGGTCAGTTTTCTTAGATGCCTATAAAACCTGTTGTTGACTCACTTTTGAGTTATTAGGGTCATGTATAAAATGCCCTTGTCTTTTAGAAAACACAGAGATCCCAGTTCACACGTACCCTCCTCAGGACCAGCAAATCTAAGGCAGTGCCAACCAGTCTTGACTTCTTCTTGCCTTTCACTCTTTCACATCCTGGTCTTCACAGTACTTACTACTGTGTGAAATTATATTGGTCAGTTATTTATTTACTTGTGTGTTTACTGACTCCTCTTATTCTAGACTGTAATCTGCAATTACATTGCCTCTCTTGTTGTGTCTCAAATTTTTAGAACCGTGTTTGGCATTTAAAAGGTACTCAATTAAAGTTGAATGAATGAATGATTCCTTACCATTTGTTAATAAATTATTTCCTATTTAGTCTTTCATTTGATGACTTCATTTGATGCCGTTCAAGTTAGAGCAGTTATTAGCCACATTTTACAAATCCCAAATGACATGCTAAGAAAAGCAGTTTTTGAACTGAAGGGTAAGGAAACTGTATAAGTATGAATATGTAAATTTTGTCTGAGGTAAAAACACTTAATTGAGGATAAGGGCTCTCATGTAATTACAGTGGACATATCTTCTGTCTGAGAGAAAGGAAGGGACCACTCTATTTTACTGTTTTTTTATAGTAGGACAGGTGTCATGCATTCATTTTTATGACTTCTCCAATACCTGCATAGCTCTTAAATATTTACTTTTATACTGTTGTTCACATGGTAAGCAAATTTAGTTTTGTTTAGAAAATGCTCACATGGTAAGAAAATTTAGTTCAGAAAATGCTTGATGTTTCATTCCACATTTAAGAGTTCAGCAGATGACTGCTTATGAATTTGTTAACATCTATCTATTACTATTGGAATCACTTTCTAATCTTAAATTTGGAGAGCATTAGACTAAAAAAATGATTCCCCCTCACTTTTATGGTATTAGCAGAGAGAATGAGGTAATATTTTATGATAGTTGAAATTTATTGTAGTGATCACCAAAGTTAACATTTAGTAACATGCTAAAATGCTAGTTTTCTAAGAAATTATGTGTGAAACAAAAATGATAGCAATTCTCAACATCACGAATCTATACCACTTTATAAGAAAAGAAATGAGTATGCAATTGACTCTTGATACTGGTTTGAATTATGCAGGTTCACTTATATGTGGATCGAAAAATAGAGTATTTGTAGGATGTGAAAACCAAGTATTAGAGGGCTGACCTCATATATGCAGGTTCTGCAGTGCTGACTATGGGACTTCAGTATGCACGGGTTTTGGTATACACAGGGGTCCTGGAACCAATCTCCCGAGTATAGCAAGGAATACCTCTATATTTAGAAGTTTGTAAAGGGAAAAAGTACTAAATGATTGCAAGTCTTTTCTGTATCATAATGTATTTCAGGTAAATCAGCTTGAAGAAAACTCAGTTACGGATTTTAGAAAATCAGTGTTGGCCAAGCACGGTGGCTCATGCCTGTAATCCCAGCACTTTGGGAGGCCGAGGCGGGTGGATCACGATGTCAGGAGATCAAGACCATCCTGGCTAACATGGTGAAACCCTGTCTCTACCAAAAAAATACAAAAAAATTAGCCGGTCATGGTGGCGGGCATCAGTAGTCCCAGCTACTCAGGAGGCTGAGGCAGGAGAATGGCGTTAACCCGGGAGTTGGAGCTTGCAGTAAGCCAAGATCACGCCACTGCACTCCAGCCTGGGTGACACAGCAAGACTCCATCTCAAAAAAAGAAGAAGAAGAAGAAAATCAGTGTCATATTTTCTATATATGTTTTCATTTTTGAAAGATTCTTTAGAGGGTGGTACCCTACTTTTAAATAAACCACTATTAAGGCCTACTTCTAGTGATTTTCATCCAATATTAATAAATGTCGATTCTAAACATTGAAAAAGAAAAAACTGACGACGTTAAAAACTCTGACATTTTTTGGATCATAGGTAAACTTATTTGAGTGTAAAATGTTGAAATTTTTGATAGAGTGTCATCATATTTATATTTTAGTTAACATATTTCCACACTATCACTTATAATGCCAGAAACTATTTCTGTAACTATCTTTATGTATTTAACATTGTGGCTTATTGATAATCCTAAGCTTTTATGTAACTGAACGGTCTTGTATTTAAATGCCTGTTTGCTGATTTTTTGCTGGTTACTCATACTTGCTTTATTTTTTAGGCAATAATAAATAGTACCATCACCCCAAACATGACATTTACTAAAACATCTCAGAAGTTTGGCCAGTGGGCTGATAGCCGGGCAAACACCGTTTATGGATTGGGATTCTCCTCTGAGCATCATCTTTCGAAAGTGAGTTAAATCATAAAATTTGAATGAAAATCTTCATCTTCAAGTCATATATCTTAAATATATAATACCAAATGGGGAGTATAAAATATAGGAGAAATTTATTTAATATTCTTGGAACAACAGTAGTGACTTCAGAGCAAGAAGCAAGAGATCATTAGATGCTACTGTCACTTGGAAAATGTATTGTACACATTAAAAACAGTCACCATTGGTGGAGAAGGATTTATGTGGTTAATTGTCTGTATGATAGGAATTAAAAGGTGGGGATTATCACTTCAGAATGGATTTTTGTCAGAGATTAGTACCCTCAGTTGGAGATGGTCTGCAACATAGGCAGTTACCAAGGTCTTTTGAATTGTGAAAACTCAAGTTGACAGTGATATAGATTTCAGCATTTTGATGTGACAGCAGGTACATACAGATTACTGTGTTTAGGGGAAATTGTGCTTTATCTGGATGTGGAATACTCCGAGTTCTGATGCAGTGCAGACTGAGATACTATAGACATTATGAGGACTTTTTAGATAATACTCACCAAGTGACCAGAAAGGCCAATAAAATGCAAAGCATCACCAGGCTGAATATTGGAAATAAAACAGTTCTCCTGTCAATAAGCAAAAGGCAGGTAATGTTTATACCAGCAGCACCTTGGGTTCCTGTGGATGTTACACAGAAAATAATATATAAGAAAAAACAATCTCAGTATACTAAGTGATCAAGGAGAAAAGTAAAACTCACTTTTCTCTTCAGATCTTGTGCCTGCCAGACCTAAAGATTTATTCTTAAAACCTCTGTTTGAAGCATTCAGTTAAAAGAATAACCATGTATTTTAAATACTTTACATGTGATTTGGTATATGCAGGGTATGATATAAAACTCAAGCCTGAGAGTTGAAATTTTTCAAGTGCAGAGAAATCAGGCTCTTAAAGATATACACCATTTATATTTACATTAAACTTTAAGCTGTTTTGCTTTACAGAAATTATTCTGTATTCAAATTCTTAAACTGGGTTCTTTTTAGAGATCTTACACCTGGTGTTGTGAATATATATTGAATCTATTTTGTTTTCTTCTAATTATAAGCATTTCTTAACACAGTTTTCAAGTGTTTTTGTTATCTTTTGGGTATGAATTATAGCTTAAATCTGAATTTTAAGCCTATTTTAACTTTTGCCTTGGTGATTATAAATCATTTTCTGTAGGATGATTAACACAAATATTAAAGCTGGGCGCAGTGGCTCATGCCTTTAATCCCAGCACTTTGAGAGGCCAAAGTGGGCAGATCACTTGAGGCCAGGAGTTCGAGACCAGCCTGGTCAACATGGCAAAACCTGGTTTCTACTAAAAATACAAAAAAATTAGCTGGGTATGGTGGCACATAACTGTAATCCCAGCTACTTGGGAGGCTGAGACATGAGAATCATTTAAACCCAGGGCAGTGAGCTGAGATTGCGCCACTGCACTCCAGCTTGGGTGACAGAGCAAGATTCTGTCTCAAAAAACAACAACAATGAACAAATATTATCTTTCTGGTTTCTCTTGTACACATCTTATTCTTTAAATATATTTCTTGAACTGTGGTAAAGATAAGGGTTTTACATTCAAAGTATCTCAACATAACTAGGATACAGGCATCCAGTGAACATTGCTCTTCCATAAACAGTTTTGTTGAGAAATTTTATGTTTATTCTAACACTTTTGCCATCATTCAGAACATTTTTAGAACTTGGTGTGTTTTTTTTGTTTTTTTTTTTTTATTGCCTATTAAAGACTAGCAAAAAAAATCTCTAAATATATCTACTTGCCGAATTTTTTAACTTGACAATATAAGAACTAAATCGTGGATTATTTTCTCAAATAAACTTGGCTTAAATGCCTTAAGTGCTTTTTGGGCTAAGTAATTTTGTCTATAAATTAAGTTCTTCATAACATCTTTCAAGTTACTGAGCAGCTAGCTAATGTAGTAAAGGAATAGTTTATTAACTTCTGTCAATTCTACTCTTTTCCTTTGTTTGAACTTTTCCCTGAGAATGGCTTTTATTTATTTTTTTTAGATTTTTTCTTCTTTAAAGTTAGCATATACTTTTGACCAGCCTTACTGGTGGTAAATCTCCTAGTATTTGAAAGTGGGTTGAATATTGGGAAACAGCTCTTAAGCTCTTGGAGCCAATTTGAGCTTATATACTCACGGAACTTGGCTCCAAGAGCTTAAGATCAGTCTCTTCAGAATGTTTTCATCCAAAGAAGACAAAATCACAATTTATTTTTCAGGCTACCTTGTAGACTAATTTTGGTGTTTTGCAGACTGTAGGAGGCTCAAAGGAGTTTATGATATTTTACATAAACGAAGCAAGTACATAAATATTCTAGCTTGTTTTATCAGTTAAAAGCCACGAGTAAGTCAAAACATTATAACGGTTTGGAGAAGGCAATTCTAGACAAAGACATCTCAAAATAAGGGAAAGTAACATCGTTGAAAAAAAAATGTATGGTCTCTTAAGATTGACTGGTATGAACAAAATTCCAGCTATGCTTGGATTGTTAGAGTGCTTACTAAGTTGTATTGTGTTATCATGGAAACCTAAGCTGTCACTTTTTTCTTTTGCTGAAAACTAGGGATATAAAACTTAGCAATAGTGTAGATTTTTACGAAGTTGCGAAGACTTTTAAGCATTAACTGTTCTGGAATGTTAAATTAGGATAAGAAAAACCTTGTATACTATTTCAGATTATATAAAGAGAAGTTTTGATTTGATTTCATTTCCACCAATGTGAGCGAGACCCTTGTAGCTTTGTATTCAGATATTTTACTGTTTGGAGATACTCTGTTCAATTAGATGAGTATAGTAGCACAAATTCACTTTACTGAGCTACAGATTATAGGTAGAAGTGACAAGGTTTAAGGTAAGAAGGAAAAGTTGTGATAATGACGACTTTAATTTTGACCCTCCTCCATCTCTCCAAGATTAGAGTATCACAAGCCTTTCCTTCCAAAATTTTTCTTCCCAGGATGGAAATGAAATCAGAGTTGGTTTATGGAGATTTGAGAAAGGAACTATAATTTCATGTTTTAATTACCAACTCTAACAGATACTTTAAGTTGCATAGAGATTTGGGGTTTTTAAATGTAGTTATTATGTAGTCTTAACTTACTCTCACTGATAATAGTGATAGACTAGCTTCCACTTCCAAAACATAAATAGATATTCCTTGTGGCCAGGATGTTTTATAGTTTCCTATGAGTTCCTAAGAATTAGTGTTTCATGTACAATAATTTTTGTTTTGAAATTGTTATCCATCTTAAAGACCATTGAGTATTATTCCTTTCTGCTGCTATACATGAGCTGTTTAGGAATCGTCGGAAATTAATTTTTAGTTATGTCAGTTAGTGAAAATAGTAAATATTGCTATTTGTATTAGTGAAAATAAAATGTGTTGTGTATTATGAGAGTTTATATTTTAGTAGAATTTAAAAGTGTTTTCTAAATACTGTGATGTTTACAAAAAGTGGTTATTTGTGAAATTCAGTTTTCTCACAGTATGCTTATGTTTACTGATTCTTTCCCCTACCTTAGTCTTAGTAAATTATTTCTGACCAACCAGGGGTCCTTTTGGTAAGCTAGCTGACTCTGAAGTCTAACTTAGATATATCATGATGTTTTGAATAAGATTTGTCAAAATACTTCATAGTGCACAAATGTTTGGAATTAGGTTTCATTTCCTGTCATTTTCATATTAGAAGCTATAATTAGTTTGGAGGCTATATCGCTTGTGTAGAGTCAGTTATTCAGAAAATAAATAACTTTACTGAGGTGAAAGTGGGCACTGTGACCTATTTTTATTTGGTTAATGTATGTAGTCTTTATACATTCAGTTTGCAGAGAAGTTTCAGGAATTTAAAGAAGCTGCTCGACTAGCAAAGGAAAAATCACAAGAGAAGATGGAACTTACCAGTACACCTTCACAGGTGGGTTTATCATTCCTATTCTTAATTATGAACCTTGTTCATTTCACATAGTATCCTTTATGCCAGAATTAAATATCCAAAGTACACATAGAAATGCACCCGTTAGTGTGGTGGCTCACACCTGTAATCCCAAGACTTTGAGAGGCTTAGGTGGGAGGATTACTTGAGCCCGGGAGTTCAAGACCAGCCTGAGCAACATAGGGAGAACTCATTAAAATTAAATTAAATTAATTTAAAAAAATAAAAATAAAATTAGCCAAGTGTGGTGGTGCAAGCCTATGGTCTCAGCTGCTTGGGAAGCTGAGGTAGGAGGATCACTTGACTGGGAGGTCGAGGCTGCAGTGAGCTATGATTGTGCCACTGTGCTCCAGCCTGGGCAACAGCAAGACCCTGTCTCAAAAAGAAAAATAGAGAGAGAGAGAGAAATACATCCTTTACTTAATTTGTACTGGTGGGAAAAGGTTTTTCTATATACCAATGCCTACAAGAGTATTTTTAATCAAAATTTCAGTTTAGTAATTCAATTCAAAGTATTTAATGTGCTTGTGACTTAGCAAAAGTACTTAAATATCATGTGATAGTCAAATGTAACCACAAAGGGAGTCACAGGAAAAGTTCAGGAAAACAAGTTTATTATACTTGCAGGTCCTAGAAACAGGGAAAGTCTTAAGGTGGTCAAGAGACAGAAAGCAGGAGTGAGGGGAAAGCCAAGGTAGAGCCTTTGTTGGAATTTCTATGGGAAAGGCAAAGCAGAGAGGGGGAAATAGTTTAGAATTGGCTGGGTTGAATAATTTCAGGGGGCTCTAAACTATAGGAGTGGTCCCTCATTGTCTGGTAACTGGCCCTGGGATGGATTAAGTTAGAGGAATATTGTCTCCTGGGGATGTATGGATCAGATAGAGGAGGTATGGCTCTGGATTGGCTAGTTTGCATATCAGAGACATGCTCTGGACTGGGCTCTTGCTGTCCTTAAGAATTAGCTAGCCCTAGAGGGGAGAAGCAGTCTCTTCCCAGCCAGAAAATTTTTTTAAAAGATGTCAGAATGTCATAATATACATAAAGTTAAAATACTGCACACACGCACAAACAGTAGGGTTTGTTTTACATACTTTTATTATTTATTTATTTATTTTGAGCTAGAGTCATGCTCTGTCCCTCAGGCCGGAGTGCAGTGGCATAATCTCCGGTTGCTGCAACCTCTGCCTTCCAGGTTCAAGTGATTCTCATGCCTCAGCCTCCTAAGTAGCTGGGATTATAGGTGTGCGCCACCACACCTGGCTAATTTTTGCATTTTTAGTAGAGGTGGTGTTTTATCATGTTGGCCAGGCTGGTCTCCCTGGCCTCAAGTGATCCGCCTGCCTCGGGCTCCCAAAGTGCTGAGATTACAGGCGTGAGCCACTGCCCCAGCCTGTTTTACATACTTTTAAAGTATACTTAAATCTGACAGTTGGAACATCTTTATGCTTAGCACTGAGACAATGGTTATAGGTTTTATAAAAGTATTACTTTTTCTTTGAACAAAGGACCTTTTACTTGTCCATCATAATCTTCCTTCAGTTGGAAGTTGTATCTCCAAGTAAAGTTGATTAAATAGTTACATTTTGGTACTTTTATAATACAAGGGTTTTACTGTATGATTAATATAGAATGCTACTATTTTCAGCTTTTTAATAGTAGGCTTTTCTAAAATTAATTTTTATTTTAATTGTTTCCTACGAGTAGGATTCAGCTCTTGTTCTCCTCTGTAGTAATTGTTTCTGAACTGTACTCAGTAGCTTTTATGGAAAGAAGAATCAGATATTACAAATGTTTCTCTGGAATGTCAGTAGTAGCAGATTTACATGGAACTTTCTTGAAGTAAATAGGAATTGCCTTGGAATTTAATAACTAACCAATGATTGGAACATTTTAGAAAATTATGTATTCTTTATCTCCCTTTCCACTTCTATCACTCAGCTCTATTTGGAAAACTCTACTGGTATAGAGAGTGGAATTTTTTTTTAAAATAAGAATAAAGGAGAGCACTGTTAAATATGCTTAAAGTACATATTCCCTCATAGACTAAAGGTGTACCCTGGATTGAAGCCAAAGCTCCATTATGTGTCTGTACATGCAGTGACCTGGAATAACTTTGATGATCATTTGAAACTTCTCTTGAGTCTGTCTTCTCTAAGTGCTATGAAAGTGTAGTGATACTTTTAAACATAAAACCCCATTTAAAATTAAATGCCAGTACATGTTGGGAGCTCTAGTTCCTCTAGTGAATGATTCCAGTATTATGAGAAGATGCAACAAACAGCACATTCAGTAAAAGAGTACTCAAAGGATTTTAATAAAATTGCAATGGATTAAACTTTGCCATTGTAATTAGTTTCTGTTTCTGTAATCGTAACTTCCGTTTTAGTTGAACTGGTCATGACCCATTATAAGTTGCTGCTAATACCTGTTCCTCCTTGGTGGAAGGAATGACTTTAAGCCTCTGCTTTGATTAAAGGAATATATAAAAGATGCTTATATTTGAAAAATACTATGAAATATAAAGAATAAGGAAATATCTTAAGTTCATCACTATTTGAGAGCCAAAATATATGGACCTTAATTTATCTTATCAAAACATTTGAAGCCTAATTGTCAATTTAATATACAGAAGACAGAGAGAATCATTTTTTTAAAAACATTTATCAGTTCAGCCAGGCGTGGTATGCACCTATAGTCCCAGCTGCTCAGGAGCTAAGGTGGGAGGAGCTTGAGCCCAGCGGTTTGAGGCTGTGGTGAGTTATTACAATCACGTCACTGCACTGCAGCCTGGGTGATAATATCTAATGTGTCTGTTCTAGTTTGAATTATATGACCATTGGCCATGCCTACCCTACTTGATTCTCAGTGGTTTAATCCAGTCTGCTGAATTAATGCTGCCTGAAGAATGTAACATTACTGTGGAATTTAGCAAAAGAACAGTTAAGTGGGATAATTGATAATAGGTTAAATAGGAAAATCGATAGTAGTAGAAACTTGGTCATAGCTTTCGTTTTTATTTGAGGGAGATGTAAGAGACTGGTTAAAAGTTTGAGTCAGACAAACCTAGATATAAATTACTTTTCTGTTGCCATGTAATACACTTGGTTGTTTAATACAAGTGTGTTTATATGTTTGTAACATGAGTATTACATTACTTATAGAATCATTGATCATCATCAATAAATATGGTAACGACACAGTGTCAGGTCATGGTTAGTAATGGGAGTTCTAGAATCTGAATTTGAAATTGGGCTCCAACCCTTAATAGTTTTCTTAGCTTAGGCAAGTCACTGTTTTTCTTCCTCTATAAAATGAGAATGAGAACAATATTTTCTTTTTAGGAATATTGTGAGAATTAAATGAGGATTACAAAGTACTTAGCATATAGTAGATAATAGATAAATATTAACAACTGATGTGGTTGTAATGGGGAGGATGATGATGTAAGGCCTTAACATCGTGTCTGGCACTAACAGTTGTCTTTAAAAATTCAGATGTCTTAATTGTATATTTATACAATATGTATTTGAAAAATACTATGCATCAGAATTCTACATCAGAATTCCCTGAAAGACTTGCTAAAACTCAGGTTGGTGAGCTCCACTCCCAGACTTTCTGATTTAGTAGGTCTAAGATGGTACCCAAGTATTTACATTTCTAACAAGTTTCTAGGAGATACCGAAGCTATTCCTATGTTAGATATTATATTGTAGAATATTATATATGCCTAATTCAGTTGTGAGTTTTATTTTAATTTTTTAGCCATTTACATTTTAGTCATTTCAAAGTATTTAGCCTGGTTTTCATTAAAATAACCACTCTAGTTTTGCATTCAAAATCAGTAGTTTACATGGTACTTAATTCAGTTTTACAGTTATATAAATATAATTGGCATAAACAGGTTTGGGACACATACAGCTGACTCTTGGTAAGCATTTGATGCAGCTGATGGTTGCAAAATATTCAAGCAGAGTGACAGTTAATCCACTAACCCTAAGCATCAATCAACCAGTATACTTTACATAGCGAAGGAAGAGCATAAATTGATTAATTTATTAATCCAGAAAGTCAGATTATAAGAACTTCTGTGGTTGTCACAAAATGGATTTCAGAAATGGTGGCTCTGGATGGTGACCAACTAGAGGAAAAATGTATGACTGAGGATATGAGGATCTTGTTTGAGAGCTCAGCCTCATCTTCCTTTATGTATCCTCCTGCTGTCTTCTTTCTTTCCATTCTCACTGCCATGGGATCTCAACACTATTAGCTCCTCCCCCAATTTTTCTGTCAGACCCTCTGCTCAGAAAACAGTGGTGGTTCTCATCTTTGTTTAAGTATAAAACACTAGAATGGACTGAGTCTTCGTGAATTTTTGTTAAATGGTAAAGAAAGGGCCCTATTTTCCTTAAGCCAACAAGGTTGAAACTGTAATGGGAATTTAATTTCAGGTTTTATTGGCATGAAATGGAAGGTGGTAGTGATATTTGGTATAGTGGGTCATGGCAGTGCTGCTGCGTACCTCCCCAGCCCACCCTTCCAATATGCAGTAGGTCGTTGATAACACCCTAAAGGCTTGTCCTAGAGTGAGGGTCAAGGTCAATTTTTTTCCATGTGTCCCAGAATATTTCTCATTTTTTGACTTTTGAGCCAAAATTTCATTTGTGGGTTTTATTTTAATTTTAAGTTACCCACTTCACAAATGGATAGGAAGAGAGAATTCTTAAGAAGCATTTCCTGAATCTCACATCTGTGCTCAGGTGCCTTTTTTATAATAAGTTGCATCTGTTAGTTTTGGTTTCCTTGATATTCTCTCAGATTTGTACTTCTAAACATATATTTTTTCTTCAGTGCTACTGTTCTTTTTCTTACTGTAGATTATTTGTTTCGGGGGGAGTTACAGGGAGAGTTTCTCAGAAACAAAATGAGATGTAAGTGGTTTTATTTTCTCAAAGGAAGGATATAAAGTCAATAGAAAGGATCATTTGATCTGTCTTTATTTCATTTTATTTTTTGCTTTTTTTCATTTTTCTTATCAGCTTTGGGTACACACACACACACACACACACACACACACCAAAAAAGAATAACTGAAGTAGGATGTTTAGGAAATTACACAAAATTTAGATTAAAAAAGAAATAGATGCTTAGAATATGTTAAATACAAAATATGTTTCAAGTACTATTTTTAGCATATGCAAAATTTCTGGAAGGTTTTACAGAATACTTTTGGCTACCTCTGGGGTAGTTGGAGGGAAAGAGGGTTTCAGTTTCCTTTTGTGCCCTCATGTACTGTTGGAATTTTTTCTTATGTCTCATCAGTAAATACTACTTTTATATTTTAAAACTGACTTTTAAAAAACCCAAGTTCTCAATTGGTTCAGAATAAAAAATTAAATTAAAAAAATAAAATACCATGCTTTGAGTGGGCTTTTTGTTTTTCATTTTAGGTATAATGACCTAGGATAACTATGCCTTTACTTAAATATAACTAATATTCAAGTTTTCTGAAGAAAAACTTGCTGCTTTGAGATGTTAGGATTGCTACAACCTCTATCCCTTTCTTTCTCCCCTTCTTAACTTGCCCCTGGGAATAGTCTTTCTACTTTAGTAGCATTAACATTTGTAGCCTCCCCAAGTTCCATGCCTCAAACCCTGCTCCCTCTTATGTTACCCTCATCCCAGAAGATGGTAACAACCAGGAGTCAAACTACTACCGCTCTTCCTCTCTCTCTTTTGATCCTAATGTATTTTTGCACACTCTTATCAACCAGTTCCAGCAAATCCCTGTAATCCTTAATTGCTAACCCTGGTTATGCCCTTTAAGTTTAATAGGTAATTTGCTTATTTTTATTTTTATTTTTTATTTTGAGATGGAGTCTTGCTCTATTGCCCAGGCTGGAGTGCAGTGGCATGATCTCGGCTCACTGCAACCTCCACCTCCTGGGTTCAAGCAATTCTCCCACCTCAGCCTCCCGAATAGCTGGGACTACAGGCACCTGCCATCATGCCCAGCTAATTTTGTTTGTATTTTTGTAGAGATTGGGTTACATCATGTCAGCTAGGCTGGTCTTGAACTCCTGACCTCAGGTGATCCCCCTGCCTTGGCCTCCTAAAGTGCTGGGATTACAGGTGTGAGCCACTGGCGCCCAGCCGGTAATTTGTTTCTCTTATCATTTCTACTGAACTGAATCTTCAGCAATTTAACTGTTTAGTAGGTTGCACATTCAACGTTTTATTATTTTAGTTTGGCTTGGCCTGTCTTGGAGAGTAATAAGCCTGATTTGTTAATACCAGAGATTATTATTTTATGGTTTCTTACTGGCTGGTTAAATTTTTTCTGACTAATTAATATGGTCCATAACTGACCTAGAATTAGTCACTTTGTGATTGCTATTCCCATTATTCACTTAATAGGATTTGACTTTGTTGTAAAACTTTTTTTTTTTTTTTTTGACGGAGCCTCGCTCTGTCGCCCAGGCTGGAGTGCAGTGGCCAGATCTCGGCTCACTGCTGCAAGCTCTGCCTCCCGGGTTCCCGCCATTCTGCCGCCTCAGCCTCCGAGTAGCTGGGACTACAGGCGCCCGCCACCGCGCCCGGCTAGTTTTTTTTTGTATTTTTAGTAGAGACGGGGTTTCGCCACCTCGCCTGGCTAGTTTTTTTTTGTATTTTTAGTAGAGACGGGGTTTCACCGTGTTAGCCAGGAGGGTCTTGATCTCCTGACCTCGTGATCCGCCCGTCTCGGCCTCCCAAAGTGCTGGGATTACAGGCTTGAGCCACCGCGCCCGGCTGTAAAACATTTTTATATTGTCACATTATACTGTAGATTTTATTCATGCATTGACTGTCAGCTAATGGAAACAAAGCAGATTTAGGAGAAAGATTTAATAAAAATGAAATTAAAGATCAAAATAGAGGTTCTACTGAAAATTGAAAAATGGTTAAGTGATAATGTGGAATTAAGAAAGTATCCTTTTGATCTTTAACAGCTTGTATAGTTTATAGCATTATGGAACTATTAATTAAAATACTTAAATGTGAAATAAAATACATACAGCAGTATAAAACCAGAAGTCCCAAAAACATAAGTCTCACCACATTAATATTTACATATTTTTTTCTAGGACTTCATGTGTAACATTCTAAATGTGAAGGATATAAATATCATAACCCAGTTACTGTTTTACATTCTGATTTTTAAAAATTATATGCATTTTGCTACATTGCTCATATTTGTCTTGTTTTTATTAGAGGAAATCTTGTATTTTTTTAAGTTGACAAATTATGATCATTCCTAACCACTGTCCTGTTGGACACTTATTTTTCCCCCCCAAATATAGACAGATATTTCAACTGTGACATTTTATTGCCCAGGGATCATAAGAGGTCCACCAAGCTGCTCTTTAACAGTCTGGTTTTAGCACCTCCCCTAGTTAATAGGTCTATCAAATGACTCCTCATTCTGATTTCCAATATCAAATTTGGTTAATCCGATGGTGGCAGACATAAGTGTCAGCTTGAGCTTCATTTTAAATTCAATTTATTTAAAATGAAATAAATTTTAATGCTATTTAAATAAATTTACTTTGAAAGACAAATCTTAATGAAAAGTAGAAATAAGACAGGAAATTTTGTGAAGAAAAGTAATTCCATTATGAGTACCAGACAAGGTAAGCTGAAATGCACTAACATCATTATAGATAATAGGTTATGGAGACATTTCTTCTTGCTTTTCTAAGTAGCTCTATAGGGATTGAAAAGTAGGGCAGATAAAATGTGCTGCAAATTTCATTCACCCCTTTCCTCATCCTCCCCCTCTCCTCATCCAGTTCTTCTCCTGTACCCCTTCCATTATCTACTTCTTCCACCAGAATCACATCTTCGTGTGTTTTTGTGCATCTTTTCTTCTGAAGTATAGTCATTCTTTGAATATCTTTTATTCCAACCAGTTAGTTATATAAACCAAACATTTTTCGGTTATTTGAAACAGTTTCTAAATTGCATTGTATTTCCATTTCTAAATTGTATGTTTCAGAGAGTTTTCTTGTGAGTAGCCCAGCTTCAAAAACTTTTTCTCATAGCCTGCCATGAATAAAAAATAAAAATTTCCATGTTTTCTTTTTAAGTCTTTGACTCAAGTTTCAGTTGAAATTTGGTTCATCAGTTAGCATACATCAATGGCAGTTTTAACCTCAAGATGATATTGTGTACTTTAACAAAAGTGTAACTATTCTTTATCCTCCACCCTTTTTTTTAAAGGAATCTGCAGGTGGGGATCTTCAGTCTCCTTTAACACCAGAAAGTATCAACGGGACAGACGATGAAAGAACACCTGATGTGACACAGAACTCAGAGCCAAGGGCTGAACCAACTCAGAATGCATTGCCATTTTCACATAGGTACAGATTCAATTCAGCAATCATGATTAAGTAAATGTGTAAATATGGAAATGTTTGGTTCCAGGAACCCTTGTAGTTACAAGCTTTGAGTGAAAATTCTAGGTTGACTTTGACTTTTTTTTTTTTTTTTACTGCTTCTGTTAACCTCAGAAATGAAATACACAAACTTTTTATTAATTTATAGTTTATAGTTGCATAGATGGACTGCAGTGAACATTTCCTTTATGTAGAAAAAGGAGCACTAGGCTAATTACAGTACAAATTGTTTTTCAGTGAAATAAAATCTTGTAAGTTGCTCCTACCTGTCTTTTAACATAGCCTCTAAAAGGCCTCCTTTATTAACCTGGTTTCTATTTTTGTGTATGTTCTTGAAGGTTGTAAGTTGGAATTTTTTTTTTTTTTTTTAAGTAGGCTTTCCACTCTGAAATTAAGTTTTATCATAGTCTGAGGTGATCTCACCACATGATTTCACGGAAGGAAACAGTGGGATAACTTTTAGCATGGGTTTGTTAATGTTAATGGCAGATTTATCTTTGTACACCAACTAACAGGAGATAAGTCTTCACTTGCTTTTGAATTTTAAAAGAATCTGATAACTCTGAAAACATATAATTTATCCTAAATGTGTTCCAAACCAGTTATATTAATTATTGGCTATACTTGGTATATTTGGGATGTAAGGAGGTCTGTGCAATTGCAATCTTGCAAATGTAAAACAAATACCTATCAGTCATCCATTTTAAAGTTAATTTTTTATCCTTCTTTGGAAACTTTTCACTAGGTTAGTTTTAGTTAAAATTAGGAAAACAATTTTCCTTCATTGTACATTTCTTTTGGGGACCAATTAAAAAAAATCCTTTGGCATATTAAGCAAAATTGAAGTGAAGTGAGATACTCTTCAACTGTCTTTCTCATGAGAATTTTTATTTTGATTGAAATTTGTTGAATATTAAGGGCATAGGATTAAATATAGTAGAGGCTAACATTGAGAGACCTCATTGTCAGGCTGAGGAAGAAGAAAAAATTAGTTAAGATTTTTTAAGGAATGGCCAGGTGCAGTGGCACATGCCTGTAATCCCAGCACTTTGGGAAGCTGAGGTAGGAGGATCACTTAAGGCCAGGAGTTTGAGACCAGCCTGGGCAACATAGTGAGACCCCTATCTCTACAAAAATGTAAAAACTTAGGCCAGGCATGGTGGTGCACACACCTCTTAGCTGCTTGGGAGGCTGAGGCAGGAGGATCACTTGAGCCTGGGAATCCAAGGCTGCAGTGAGCTATGATTGTGCCACTGTACTGCAGCCTGGGTGACAAAGTAAGACCTTGTCTATAAAAAACAAAAAAAGTTTGTTTAGGAATGAACAGAGGAAAACTGACTATGAGGCCGTTCTAATTTGTTGCTAACAGTGCTAATAATTTTACATAAAACAGTAGATATATTTTGGAGTTATAGATTTATTGTTTTATTGTGGTGTAACCATATTTTCTGTTTGTAGTTATAAGGATGACTGAACACATGAAAAATTTTAGTTCTTTCGATCTGAATAATATGTTTACATTATATAGTCTTTTAAAATATACAGTTACAAGTAAATAATCATATTAGTATGCAATTTAAACAAATATTTTACTATATTGAGGAAAGGAAAAATTTTCTTGCTATTAAATTAGATTTAACATATCCATTTAATAAACAGACTTACAACTTCACCAATTATAATTATATACTTGATTTCTTTGGCTAACACTTAAATTGAGCCATCTGTGTTGAATACTGTAGCATTTAGAAATAAGAAATTTTGTATTTAACATTTGTAAAAGCTATTTGTAGTTTATTTTATGCACCTAAAATTTTCCAATGTCTACAATTTTGTCAATCCTTGGTATTTGGAGTTACTACCTGGAATTGGTCTTCTCCATAATTTTTCTCTGTTCTCAAGAGTCTTTAATAAGAGTTACTTTGACTTGAAGTACATAGCTGCTTTGACTACTGGAATTTATAGATGAGTCATGAAGATACTTGACAGAGTTCTGAATATAAAACTTAACAGGTCAATTTAAGTTTTTAATTATGTGAGAGGTATTACATAATCTTGTAGTTCTTGTTGAAAAATACTTCACAGGATTTTTTAAGACATTCTCTGAACTTGTTTTGGTTTTACATTAGTCAATATTAATTAGTATTCAGCTAGTTAGTTGACTGAAAACAAAATTTCCACCTGAGGTGTAGAACATTGAGTATTTTAAGTTAATGCTAGAATCCCAGAATATCAGAGCTAGAAGAGACCTCAGAGATGATATAATCCATGATTTTCCGAACTGTGGTAGTTTGATATCAGTTTAATAGGCCATTTGTGGCTTTCTGAAAAATGAAATATAATGAAACCAAAGAGAAAACATTAGAGTAAAACTCATATTGAGAGTAGAAACTGTTTCAGTAGTGTACGTATATGTGTGTGTGCTGATTATAGTGTAAAATGTCAAAGTTTGAAAGTGTGTGCCTTTGGCATATGGAAGACTAAATCCCAGAGGCTGGATGAGTTGCCTAAGTCACACAGTTCATTAGTAACAAATGTGAGTCTACAGCTCAGCTCTGATCCTGGTATGCACTGTCAGTTACAGTTCATTAGGCAAATACCCAACACAAGCACATTGTTGTGCCAGGAAGTTAGTAACTATTCCTGTCCTAGGAGACCTGTATAGAAATAAGATCCATGTTTCATGATTAGAAAAAGAATATTAAAATAAATTTTATTGAAATCTAAAACTCACAAGTTTTTAAACTGGGCACACTATTATTTTTTCCCATCGCAAAGGAACACAATTAACTATTTATTTATTTATTTAT
>NW_012118376.1:233543-247583 GCF_000951035.1 Colobus angolensis palliatus
TTTTTTGTATTTTTAGTAGAGACGAGGTTTCACCCTGTTAGCCAGTATGGTCTGGATCTCCTGACCTCATGATCCACCCGCCTCAGCCTCCCAACATGCTATAAAATCTTAAGTTTTTAATGCTTAGACTATATTGTCTTCCTTCTCCAATATGTGTTTTAGCAGAAAATAATTAATAACAAAAAAATTTTTTGCCAGTATTTCTCTGTTTTAGTTGATTCCATTTAACTGCTGAATAAGGAGCAAAATCACTGGAATGTCTATGTTCTAAAAAAAGATGGAGGGGGATATAGGAAACAGTGATCTAGTCAGTCAGATTAATTAAGAGTTGACTGTAGTAATAGCTACTTAGCAAGCTATTTGTTCTTTTCTTAAAATTCAAATTTTATGACTAAACCTCATGAATTTGTTAATTAACATATCAAAAGAAGGTCCTGCCTTTCATTTAGCACTGAAAGTTTTAGTAATGTGGTTACAGTTTGTTCTTTAAGTCTTTCTTAAAAAGTTACTTAGCTTTAGAGAAATAAGCAAGATTTAAAACATTTTTAATATTTATAACTTTTTATTATAAAAATTTTCAAGCATACATCAGAAAGAAAATACTGTAATGAACTCCTATAAACATGTCACCTGCCTTCAACAGTTATGAAAAAATGGCCAGTCTTGTTTCATCTCTGCCCTCATCTACTCCTCCTCCACTGTGTTATTCTTAAAACAAATTCACAAATACTTTTCTAAAATTACTTTTGAACTTTTGAAAAACATATTTACTACGCTATTACAACTTTTTGTATTATACCTGATTCAGTGGCATTATAGATTACCTTGAATCATTTACTACTTTCTTTGATTTTTAGCTATGCAGCTGAACTAAATTTTAAATGTATGAGCTGCTCAATACTCCTTAGTCAAGTGCTATAGTACCGTATTATATCCTTGTCATAAACTATGCAAAAATATTCTTATTGAATAAGCTTCAGTGAATTGATACTGTTTTAGTGTACTTATTTTTAAAGTTTAGAGATGTGTAAAAAAGGGAGATCATGAGGATGAAAATGTTTACTGATTTTTTGGGGGGGAAATGTTATTAAATTTTATCTAAATTGCTGTTTATCTTTTTTTTAACCTAAATGATAATGTCTTTTGAGATTGAGCAGGTATACACTTGAAAATCCTTTGAAACAAATCTTAGATTAGTTATATATCAAGAAAAGTAGCTATATACTAATAGCCTGGCATATACGTAAGAGGGAAGGTTTTGTTCTCTTTCCAGGGAATTCTTGTTTGCTTCATAGCATCAACTGTCTGGAATTCTAGAATTTACTTGTTTTTTTTGTTTTGTTTTGTTTGTTTTTTAAATAAATAATAATAGATTTTCTAAAAAAGATTTAAAGCCACTGAAAATTATCTTGGAAATAGTTGATTTTATAGTATTCCAGTGCTGTCACAATGTAATACTGAAAACTTAAAGTTTTCATTTTGTTCATTACAATTTTTTGATCCTCAAATATGGTACAATATTGATAAATAATTGTTGTCATATTTTCAAGAGTTCAGAAAAGACATATACATTAGCAGTTTGTGAAGCTATTTTTGTACTGATAAATTTTAATAACAGTTTGATTACCTTAATAGAAAATGGGCTCTTTTAAACACTGATTATATTTAGATTCTTCTAATGTTTAGATAATGTGTTCTCATGGTGCTTCTAGAATTTATGTATTTTTGGGGATATTGCATGTACCTTCTATTCTGTTAAAGAGATTGTTTTCTGCCACATTATGTGTTTCCAACAGATAATCATTAAAGGATGTATGCAGAAATACTTCTTTCTAGCATATTAGTCTTGCTTTAAATCAGTATAACTACAGTTTTATCACAATGTATGACATCTGTATGGGTTTACTCCATGTATATTTATCATCAGAGTTTTAGAAACACTTTACTTTAAAACTATGACTAGGAATTTTTGTGCAATTTCAAAAACTTAAATTTCCCTGGAAATTTTACATAGCATTTTAACTAAATGCTAGTTACATACAAAAACATCAAAATAAGTACAACATTTTTATATTTAACAGAATAAATGGAAACTAAAATACAAAAGGAAGTGCTTAATTTTTTTTTTTTTTTTCTTGAGATGGAGTCTTACTCTGTTGCCCAGGCTGGAGTGCAGTGGTGTGATCTCGGCTCACTGCGACCTCCACCTCCCGGGTTCAAGCCATTCTCCTGTCTCAGCCTCCCAAGTAGCTGGGATTACAGGCTTACACCACCACGACCGGCTAGTTTTTGTATTTTTAGTAGAGACAGGGTTTCACCATGTAAGCCAGGCTGGTCTCAAACTCCTGGCCTCAAATGATCCGCCTGCCTCAGCCTCCCAAAGGGGATTACAGACATGAGCCACCATGCCCAGCCCTTATCTTAAATATAGTTTGGATTTACTGTACTTTTAAGATGATAAAAACAGGAAAAAAGTGATTGGCTGTTAAGAGCTCTCAGGTACTATATTCTCCATACTGTGATATGTTTCCCTTTTTAATGGATAGCAAATCTTAGATTATAGTAATAAACTAAAATAGAAGTAATTTCTGTGGATAACTTTCGTTTGGATAAGACTGCGTACTGTATATAAAGCTGGGACTTGATTTCAGAAGAAGTGACTTTATCATTGATACAATTGTAGGTGAAAATTTTAAGTTATAGGATTCTCCTTAATAATTGACTTAAATATCATTATTCCTCCACCATCAAAACTCAAAAACTAGATTAGGTTTTTCTAGATTAACTTGAAGGCAAGGAACATTTGTGAGAGATCATAACTCAACAATTTAGAGATGTCAGACATTTTTTACTATCATTGTGAACAATAGTATTTTATAAGAAGTATGTAGTAATTTGGTCATTTACACTGTTCTGCATTCTCTGGAAACTGAGAAGCAGTTTATTTATTTTAAAATAAGATGAAACAAGAAATATAATTTAGTGACTAAGTGTTTATTAGCTTTCTGAATAGATACATTTACATTTTCATGTCTTGAATTTTTTTAAAGAACTAATGTTTATTCTCTAAAGATTTTGAGTAAAAGTTAAAATTTGCTACACCATTTTGTCAAGCACTATCACTTGATATAGATTATTCACAAGAAAAAAACCATGTGAGATAAAGACATTATTAACCCACCTCCAATGGTGATTAGACCCTTCCTCTTCTTCATCTCTGCCTTACTGTTATAATTAATGGGAAAGAATGTTCATCAATCCCATTCCTAGTGATTGTCAGTTTCTCTTTTCAAGAAGAGTAGCTGGAAATACAGGTGTGGTCATTTGCCATGGAACAGATTGATCCTAGATTAATTATGATCTCTTTCTTGTGGAGGGCTTAAAAAAATTCCTTTTTCCCCTCCACTTCTGTTCCTAGCCTGCTACAGTGGGGATTTCATTGGAAGGGAGGTAGGTGATATGGACAGTTTTGCTCTAGGACGTAGCGAAGAATGTTTTTTTCCTTTGGATTTGGCCAACTTTTCTCTTAGCCAAAATAGTTAGGGCCAAGATAAAGATGTACACCTAGGCAGAGGCCAGACAAGCCACAAAATGCGTGACATTTGTGTTATATGTGACAGTAAATAGTGGTGAGGCCTTTGGTAAAATGGAGTGGGCAGGGTTCCCCTAAACATATTACAGCTTTTTAAAATGAAGCCAAACGAGGTTGGAGACTAGGTAACCCATATAGTTTCTAGTCTACATCTTTAAAAGGAATCTCTGCAAAGATTGGATCCATTCTTGCATCATGGGGATAATACATAAGATTCACACTTCATGTGGAACTAAGGACACAATCACTGATATAGAGACTGGTCATTCTTCAGGGACTGCCTTCTTTGTAGAATGTGTCAAATGTAGATATGACTAAACAGTTTAAATAAATGTACATTGTACTTTTGTTTTCTGTCTGCCATTTTCCATTTAGAGTTTAACTTGGCCGTGTATTCACTGTTGACAAAATTGTTAGGTTTTGGGATCCTGTTTTATTATATCTCAGCTTTATTGAGATATAATTCACGTACTAAATAACTACCTAAGGTATACAATTCAGTGGTTTTTAGTATATTCACAGAATTGTGTAACCATCTCCACAGTGAATTTTAGAACATTTTCATTACTCCCCACCCCCCAAAAACCCTGTACTCATTAGTAGTCATTCTCCCTATACACCCCCACTCTCCCTCCACCTACCCTAGGCAACCACTAAATCAACTTTCTGTCTCTATAGATTTGCCTATTCTGAACATTGTGTATAAATAGAATCATAATACATGGTCTTTCGTGACTGGCTCCTTTCACTTAGCATGTGTTGTTTGTTTGTTTGTTTGTTTTGAGTCTTGCTCTGTCACCCAGGCTGGAGTGCAGTGGTGCGATCTCGGCTTACTGCAATCTCCATTTCCTGGGTTCAAGCAATTCTCCTTCCTCAGCCTCCCAAGTAGCTGGGATTACAGGAGTGCGCCAGTATGCCGGCTAATTTTTATATTTTTTGTAGAGATGGGGTTTCACCATGTTGGCTAGGCTGGTCTCGAACTCCTGACCTCAAGTGATATACCCGCCTCGGCCTCCCAAAGTGTTGGGATTACAGGTGCGAGCCACTGCACCCAGCCAGCATGTGTTTTTAAGGTTGATCCATGTTATAGAATATATCAGTATTTCATTTCCTTTTCTTGTCTCATGTTCTTGTTCTATGGATATACCATATTTTATTTATCCATCCATCAGTTGATAGACACTTTGGTTGTTTCCACTTTTTGAAAGTTCTGATATTATGAATAATGCTGTTATAAACATTTGTGTATGAGTTTTTGTGCAGACATGTTTTCAATTATCTTGAGTATATACCTAAGAGTAGAATCACTGGGTTGTGTGGTAATTCTATGGTTAGCCTTTGGAGGAACTGTAAAGCAGCTGTGCCATTTTGCATTCACATCAGCACATATATAAGGATTCCGATTTCTCCGTGTTATCAGCACTTGTTATTGTCTTTTTTATTATAGCTACCCTGGTTTAAGTGTGAAGTGGTATCTCATTGTGGTTTTTGATTTGTATTTCCTTGATGGCTAATGATATTGAGCATATTCCCATGTGCCTTATTAGTGACTTGTGCATATTCTTTGGAAAAATGGCTGTTCAGATCCTTTGCTCATTTTTAGATTATTTGTCTCTTTGTTGTTGAGTTGTAGTTCTTTATAATTTCTAGTTATTAACCTCCTACCAGATAATTGATTTTTAAACATTTTCTTCAGTTCTATTGTCTTTTCACTAATTTTTTTTTCTTTTTTTGGTGCTTTGCAGCACAAATGTTTTAAATTTTTAAATAAGTCTAATTCATTTTTTTCATGCTTACACTTTTGGTGTCATATCTAAGAAATCACTGCCTAATCTAAGGCTACAGTGATAAACACATATGTTTTCTTCTGAGAGTTTTATAGTTTTGGCTCTTAGATTTAGGTCTTTGGTCCATTGATTTTTATATATGATGTGAGATAGAGGCCCACATCTATCCAGTTGTTCCAGCACCATTTGTTGAAAAGACTGCTTTTTATACACTGAACTGTTTTGGCACCCTTGTCAAAAATCAGCTGATGGTAAATATGAGGGTTTTTTTCTGGAATCTTAATTATGTCCCATTGGTCTCAGTGTTTATGCCAGTACTACACTTTCTTTTTTTCAGAGTCTTGCTTTGTCACCCAAACTGGAGTGCAGTGGGGCCATCTCGGCTCACTGCAACCTCTGCCTCCTGGGTTCAAGCGATTTTCATGCCTCAAAGTGATTCTCATGCCTCAGCCTCCTGAGTAGCTGGGACTATAGACAGGCGCCACCACCCCCAGCTAATTTTGTATTTTTAGTAGAGACAGGATTTCGCCATGTTGGCCAGGCTGGTCTTGAACTCTTGACCTCAAGTGATCCTCCTGCCTTGGCTTTCCAAAGTGCTGGGATTACAAGTGTGAGCCACTGTGCCTGGCCTACACTGTCTTAATTAATTTATCTTTGTAATTAAGTTTGAAATTGGGAAGTATGATCACTTCTGCATTATTTTCAAGATTGTTTTGACTCTTCTCGGTGCTTAGAATTTCCGTATGAATTTTAGTGCCTAGAAATTGTATATGAATTTCCTTCTGTGTTTCTTGAATGAAACCAGTTGGGATTCTGATAAGGACTGTATTGAATGTGTAGATCAGTTTGGAGCTCATGGCCAAAATATTCCTCTTAATGTTAACTTTTGTGATCCACGAACATGAGCTGTTTTCCCATTTATTTGGAGCTGCTTTAATTAATTTCAACAATGTTGTTTGGTTTTCAGAGTATAGATTTTCTCCTTTTGCTAAATTTATTCAGATTTTATTCTTTTTGGTGCTATTATAAGTGAAATTGTTTTGTTAATTTCACTTTTGAATTGTTCATTGTTAGTATATAGAAAGACAATTGATTGTTGTATAGTGATCTTGTATCCTACAAACTTACTGAACTCATTTATTAGTCTTAATCATTTTTAGGGTTTCCTTAGGATTTTCTATACATAAAATTATATCATCTGTAAATAAAGCTAGTTTACTTTCTCCTTTCCTATCAGGATATCTTTTCTTTCTCTCTTTTTTTTTTTTAAACTCATTGCTCTAGCTAGAACCTGTAGTACAGTGTTGAATAGAAGTGACAAGAGTGGACATCTTAATCTTGTTCCTGATAGAAGGAAAGCGTTGAGTCTTTTACCATTAAGTATGATGTTAACTGTATGTTTTTCATGGATGCTCTTTATCAGGGTGAGGAAGTTCCCCTACATTCCTAGTCTTTTAGTGTTTGTTTTTTTCTATTAATGTTTATTCCTATTGATTAATGATTTCCTCTTATACCCTCACAACATGATGGCTTTAGGAATTTCTTCTTTGATAAATAGAGCAATATGCTTTTTTATGTTTATTTCTTAAAAGCTAATTGATGGTTTATTTTAAAGGAAAAATGAGCTGGACTAAAGAGGAAGAATTCTTACTAAAATATCACTATCTTTAAGAGCTCTTCACTGAGTATCAGTTTTCCTATGTAAAAATATGAAACCTTCCTGTCTTCTTGCATTTTATCTCTCCAAAATAGGTGAGGTAGCTCTTATAGAGAGTGGGAATGGGGGTACATTTGCTGTCTGACTTTTAAAGAGGTTTAGTTGATTTTTTTCCTTTAATGTTTTTTTTAATTGAAAGAAAATAATACAAAAAAACCTTTTTTTAAGAAAGAAAGAAATTGTAAACATTACATGGCGAAACCCCGTCTCTACCAAAAATATAAAAATTATCTGAGCATGTAGCGCACACTTGTAATCCCAGCTACTCAAGTGACTGAGGCGTGAGAATCGCTTGAACCCGGGAGACGAAAGTTGTGGTGAGCTAAGATCGTGCCACTGTACTCCAGCCTGGGTGACAGAGCGAGACTCTGCCTCAAAAAAAAAAACCCGAAAAACAAACAAACACAAAAAAACTTGATAAATTATAAGATTATTCCAATGAACATAAAGCATGTTCTTATTAAATATGAATAAAAATACACATTCTAAAAATTATTCGTTTCAAATAACTCTTATTTCTAGTGTAATTATTACTCTAGAAAAAGACTTAACTTGTGTTTTTCCTTATTGCATTATATAAATGTCAGCTGATGATTATTTTAAAGGACCAATTATATGGTCAATACTTGTTTTACATGGACAGTGTTCTACCTAGTTTTTATTATAGAAGGTTTGTTTTTCCAGATACATGTTTCGAGTATTCAGCATACTTGTATATTAACCTTCAAGCAGTATATCAATGCCATAATTATGTCAAAGGATATTTTAAAGGCTGCTGTATGTACAAAGTACGGAATTAAGTTACTAAACCCAATTTTTTTAATTTTTATTTTTATGGATACATTACAGTTGTACATATTTATTGGGGTACATGTGATATTTTGATACAAACATATAATGTATAACAATCAAATCTGTGTAGCTGAATATCTATTACCTCAAACATTTATCATTTCTTTGTGCTAGGAACATTCCCCATATACTCTAGTCATTTTGAGATACATAATAAATTATTGTTAACTATAGTTGCCTTACTGTGCTACCAAACTCTAGATCTTACTTCTTCTGTCTAACTATTTTTATTCCCATTAATCAACCCCTTTTTATATCCCCCTCCCCACTACCCTTCCCAGCTTCTGGTAGTCGTTCTATTCTCTACCATCAGAATCTATTCTATTCTGATGTCCATGATGACATCAGTTTTTTTTAGCTTCCACATATGAGTGAGAATAGACAACATTTGTCTTTCTCTGCCTGGCTTATTTCGTTTAACATAATGTTCTCTAGTTCCATTCACATTGTTGCAAATGACAGGATCTCATTCTTTTTTATGGCAGAATAGTACTCCATTGTGTATATGTAACACATATAGTACCACATATACACAATGTGGTACTATTGGTAGATATCCATTCATTGGTGGACACTTAGGTTGATTCCATATCTTGACTATTATGAATAGTGCTGCAGTAAACATAGGAGTGCAGATATCTTTTTGATATACTGATTTCCTTTCTTTTAGATATGTACCCAGCAGTGATATTGCTGGATCATGTGAGTTCTGTTTTTAGTCTTTTAAGGAACATCCACAGTTTTTCATAGTGGCTGTACTAATATACCTTTCCCACCAACAGGGTGTGAACTTTCCTCTTTCTATCCTCACCAGCATTTGCTATTTTCTGTCCCTTTGATAATAAATCCAAATCTTTCAAGTCTCATTTACCTGACACGCCAAAGGGATTTTTTTTTTTTAATTTTCAACAGTAAAGGTTCTCCATGACATTTAATGTGACATAGTTAATGGAGAAAGATTCCCTTCATAGCTGCATTGGTGTCTGTAACATGAGGCTATTGGAACTTTATATTAGCAAAAGTGTTTTCAGAAAGCTTATTTGATCTTATGGCTTAATTACCTTTTGTAATTGGATCATTTTAGGATATGCTTTACTCACAATCTAAGTTACTATTAAAGAGACCACCTAAGGTCTCTTTGGCTCTACGAAGTAATAGATTTTTTTTTTTTTTTTCTCTAGAGTTACAGAGAATGGATACTAGTAATTGGTTAAGTTATGTGAAGAACCACATCATGGGGTGTTACTTGAGTCCAAGAACACCACTACTATTAGTAGTTACGTCTTTTCAGCTTTTTAAAACAGATAAACTGTTCTGTCATTATTACATATGGTCAGAAAGTCTTAGGTTCCATAGCAAGGAAGGAAGCTGATCTTTAACTGTACTTTATTTGAAGTCTCACAACCCATGTGATCTACTAGATGTTCAGCCTTGAACTAATACTAGACATGTTATCACATCTGGCTTTTTTGCAGAGAGAATTATCTTGAGCAGTAAGTAATAAAGAAAAAGCATAACATACCTAAATAGTTTCTCCTCCCTTTCCCGTTACCACTTTTTAAAAATTTTCTGCTTGAACATTTTATCTTTTTATGGAAAAGCTGGACTCTTTACTCTCTTACATCCTGATATCTACTGGATATATTTTTGAAGACAGAGAAGATCAGTTCTCAAAGTTAGATTTTTTTTTTCATACTCCGGAGACAGCCAGTTTCCCTTGGTGGATGATTTCTCTGATCACCTTTAGTTTTGGAACTTAGTGGAGTCACCATTTCTCATGGAAGAAGAGGATCTACAATTTTTCCTAATTGACAGGATGCAAATAGTCCCTGACTGAGAGAAACTAACATGGAAGAAACATGAAAATTTAAAAAGACCCAGTAATCACAGCTTTAACTTGGAAGAATCAGAAGAAGTAGTATGTTTAAAGAAGACACTTAACTGCTTGGATTCCTTTGTATGCCTAGATATCATTTAAGCTATCTCCATGTAGAGGAAGAAGAGAATGACTTGGCGTGACATCCCATGTTTTGTTTCTCTGGCGAAATGCCATTATACTTGCTCTGCTAATTTTTAGAAGATTTAAAAGCCTTTGATGGAGAAAGATTTCTGTTGGTTGAAAATCAAAATAGCTGTTATTTCTGATAAATATAGTGAAAAATAAGCAACCTAATCTTCCTGGACTTCTTTGTAGAACTGACTCATAGATGCCATTTATTTTAAGATTTAAAAATATAGCCAGTTTCTACATGTAACCAGATACTAATATTTTGATCAATTTGGTTTGTTGTCATATGAGAACACTTACCTCCCTACCTCACAGGGATGTTGTGAGGCAAATTTTAAATGTTCCTAAGAAAAGTTTAGAAATAATAACTCTTGTGGGTAGTTATAATCATAAGATTTTGTTTATTTTAGAATTTACAAATGCTTTCCCATAGTTATGAATAGATATTAGGTAACATTTTTAAATGGAAGATAATGAAGTTTGTACTTGATTTATCAGTGCATATCCTTGTATAAAGAATAATTTGCATGAAATGTTGCATTTTTTTTTAACCAAGAGCTTTTATACAATTAAAGAAAAGCTAAAGTAAAAATGTCTGGTTTCCCCCTTTATTTAGTTGAGATTTAATTATTCATACCTCTTCTAGAATCTAACACCAATAAATTATTTTTTATTAAAATATTTAGAGAAAGGGTACTTCCTCCCCAAAATATGATACTAATACAATATGTGTGCTCTTCTATTATAGAAAGCAAATATTAAAATTGGTGAAGATGTACTTTAGAAATAAGGAAGAAATATAACAGAATTAGTCATTACCTTAACAGTACTGCTTTTCTGGTATTTAAAACTAAGGGCTTGTTGTATCAGTTCCCATTTTATTATGGGAACAGTTTATAGAATGTGTTCTGAACCTGATAAAATTCAAGAGAAAATAATTTCCTGGGAGAAAATGTGAATAATACAGTGGTCTGTCATTATTTTATTGGTCTAAAAATATGGCATTCCTACCACCATCTCTCTCTCAAAAATGAAGGGATTGTACTTGGGTTCTTCTAGCTGTGCCACCAGTTGTGTTCACAGTCTTAGACAAAAGACTTTATCTCTGTCAGCTACAGTTTTCTCATATATTAAGTAAAAGGGGTGGTCAGGTGGGTAATGGTTTCTAATCTCCTTATCTTGATTATCTTAAAGTGATCCTGCCTTTAGTCTAGGAAATAAATAAGATGTCCTCTTATGGCCTTCCATGGCAAAGCATGAGATTTAGTACTGCATTTATAATCATTAAAACACTGATAATGTTATTGTGCTATAGAAAAGAACCCATTACATAAGGCAGATTAGCCATTTCTGTCTTTAAATAGAACATTAGAAAAAAAGTGGTGTCCTATGTTTTTGCATTATGCACACACATAATTAAAATTACTGAAATTCCTTCCAGATGGCATCATGGATTAAAAATGTGTGATCCATCAGTTACTACTTTTCAACGATAATGTAAAATTAGCACAAGAGACCGCATTACTTCATAGTATCCTGGAATGGATTATTATAATGGGATAAATTTCTGAACTACAATGCTGTCTAATAGCTACGCTTATAGATTCAAACTTATAGATTGAATTAAATCTTCTATACTTGGGGATGGATTTTAGCAGTATTAAATTATAACCAGCAAAAAGAAACCAAAATGCAACTTGTGCTGTCTAGTGGCTCTCTTTGAAACATAATATCAATCAATGGAAAATAGTGAAGTCAATTATGCCATTTTTGGGAAAGCAAGATGTAAACATTTAATAACTTACATACTGCTATACTTGGAAATATTGTAGACATTTAGTGCTTCAAGTAGTGTTGTTTGATATCTCACCTGTGAGTCATACCTTACAGTCCTTAATACAAGTTCTAGACTAACTTAAGCGTTATACCCAGAAGGGCCAGGGAAGACTATCACTTGTTTTTAATTCAGTGAAGTTAGTGATAACAAATGAGAGAAAGATGATCCTTGTTGTTCTTCGTGTTTCTTCCTTAAGAGATCATCTTGCTCCACTCCCACTGCTTTACTTGACTAGTCAAAATAATAATAATAATCATAATCATTTAAGAGTCCATTTATTCAGCAATCTCAGTATAAAACTTTGAATGCTAGGTAGTGAGCACTATCCTTAGTACTTCCAAAAATTAGATGGTATAGTGTGTAGAAGTCTATTCATTAAAGGGCCTACTTGGGTTTATATTTAATCCTGTGTTTTCATAATTTTTATTTTTTATAGTTTTATCTCTACGCTTTTTTTTTTTTTTTTTGGACAGTTGTCTCATGAGAAGTAGAATAGATACAGTTTCTACTTTTTCAGAAAGAAAAATCCAAAGCATATGGTTAGGGAATTTTTCTAAAATCTATAGATAGGTACCAGAATTAGAACTTTACTCTAGAATCCCTTGCTTCTCTACTTCAGTCTTTCCTTAACCTGTCTTGAAGAAATTTTAAGTCACCATATGGAGACCAAATATCAGAAAGATGATAATTAACAATATTGATTCACTATTTGATGCAAAAATAAGTTATGAATCTTTAAAATGTGTAGTTGAAATTCAATGAGTATGGAGTCTATAGGCATTTAATATATTTAAGAAAATATTGTGTGTTTCGGTTAAGTCAGCATGGTCATGTTGATTTTATTTTATTTTTTTATTTTTTTGAGATGGAGCCTCCCTCTTGTCACCTAGGCTTGAGTGCAGTGGCACGATTTTGGCTCACTGCAACCTCTGTCTCCCGTGTTCAAGTGATTCTCCCACCTCAGCCTCCTGAGTAGCTGGGATTATAGACGTGCACCACCATGCCTAGCTGATTTTTGTATGTTTCTTAGAGATAGGGTTTCACCATGTTGGACAATCTGGTCTCGAACTCCTGACCTCAAATGATCCACCCTCCTCAGCCTCCCAAAGTGCTGGGATTAGAGGTGTGAGCCACCACGTCTGGACTATGTTGATTTTTTAACTATTTACGTTGAAAAATATTGGCCAGGCCTGATGGCTCATGCCTGTAATCCCAGCACGATGGGAACCTGAGTCAGGTGGATCGCCTGAGGTCAGGAGTTTGAGACCAGTGTGGCCATCATGGAGAAACCCTGTCTCTACTAAAAAATAGAAAAAAATTAGCCAGGCATAGTGGTGGGTGCCCGTAATCCCAGCTACTCAGGAGGCTGAGGCGGGAGAATCACTTGAACCTGGAGGCAGAGGTTGCAGTGAGCCAAGATTGCACCATTGCACTCCAGCCTGGGTGACAAGAGCAAGGCCTTTTCTCAACAAAAAAGAAAAATATCTTAACAGGGTTTAGTGTATGTGCTTGTGTGTGTATGTGTGCTCATAGTATTCTTGATTATGTAACTAGTAGTTTACATTTACAAAGCAAAAGTGTTAGAGGATCTTAGATTAAGATAATTTACATGATTATAGGCCATGGTAAACTTTCCTTATATGTTATATTCTTTCTTTGCTCTTTTGTCTATTGATTTGGTAATATAGTTAAGAATTCAGTCTGCATGTTTACCAAGTAGCTGGCTAAAGGTTTCAGTCCCGCTGAGAGTTAAGCTTTATGTTTCTGAAACCAGCATAACATAACCAAACATTTGGAACACTTGTCCTACATGTTTTCAGATTTGCATGTAATGGTATAGCAACTTTACAGCGTCTGGGGGAAGTTGGTAACAAAAGTCATTTCTTAGAAGTAGAAAGTTGAAACTTGTAACATAGCTTCAAAGGTATTCTGCAAAATATTGCCCTAATAGTTCAAAAATAGTTTCTAAATTTTATTTGAAATAAAGAGCTCAAAACTAGTTCTGTTGTAAACCAGTGACTGAAACATATCAAGAGTCTGGGAGTACCTGGAAAGCACAGTTATCTTTGTGGAGTATTTTGTAGGCGTGTTATATACATATATAATCACATGAATTAGAAATCATTTAACTAGCAAGTTATGCATCTAAAATCACCATGAGCACACACATGTAAGTGGTTAGTGTCCAGACCGAGCATGAGCAACTCTTTGGCATAGGTCCATTTTAATACTACTTAGGCCGGGCGC
>NW_012118376.1:247633-259760 GCF_000951035.1 Colobus angolensis palliatus
GGCCTCCCAAAGTGCTGGGATTACAGGCTTGAGCCACCGCGCCCGGCCGCCATACCACTTCTTAGAATCATTTATGTTTACTTACTTTCTCATTGCTTCATTAACTTGCTAAATTTATTCTCAGGTTACATGACAGGTTTAAACTTGTTACAAATAATACATCTGTAGTAACTAAGAATGACAATATAAATCATTGAGTGCATACAATATAAATCATTAACTGGGTTTGATTTAAATTATTTCTATTTCTGTTCTTTACAACACTAATCAAAAGGAGCCACTTTAAAATATTTAATGTTAAATCTTTTCAGCTTTTTAGCAGTTTGCAGAAGGTTCTTTGAGGATTCTTTATTGACTGCATATATGGAAGGTACCACCATTTGAGTGTCTATTTTTTGTCTTCAGGAGTACATTTACGTAGGCTATTTACTTCTCAAAATCACCCTATAAATATAAAGATAGTTGTTATTAACCCTAATTTTATACATGAGAAAACTGAGACCTGACGAGGTTAGGTAACTTGCCCAAGGCCCATAACTATTAAATGACTACAGCCATAGTTTGAAGCAAGTCATCAGATTCGAGCCTGCACTTTTAACCAGTTGTTACAGCAATTGATTCTTAATACAGATGTTCAACAAAATTCTTTGAAACTCAGAAATATTTATGGAGTGATAAAGGCATACACTATACATTTTGAAGTAATTTGTTTCAGATTAATTTTCCTCAGAAAAGTCAGTAGTGTTTTGCTTTCTTTACCAGAGCTGAGTAAAATTCCATATTTTATCTGATCTAAGATGCACCAAGAAAAAATATCGTCAATTAAACTATAACTGTGACAACTCTTTTAGGTTTACATGGACATAGATTTTAATACTAGCCTCTTTTGAACACACATAATATATGTAAAATAAATGGCTTAAGGTGTTCTTATAACTTCATCATATGCAGGGTCCAGCTCTTCTGATTCACTTTCTGACTACAATTTATGTCCATGTTTTTCACTCCAATATCATTTTTTGTGTGTGTGCTATCAGTAACATTGGTGATACATTGTTTCTTTAAAAACTTTTCTCGGCCAGGCACAGTAATGCCAGCACTTTGGGAGACTGAGGCAGGTGGACTGCCTGGGCCCAGGAGTTTAAGACCACCCTGGGCGACATAGAGAAACCCCGTCTCTACAAAAAAATACAAAAAATAGCCAGGCGTGGTGGCACTTGTCTATATTCCCAGCTACTTGGGAGACTGAGGTGGGAGGATCACTTGAGCCCAGGAGGTTGAGCCTGCAGTGAGCCATGATTGCACTACGGCACTCCCGCCCGGGCGACAGAGCGAGACTCTGTCTCAAAAAAAAAAAAAAAAAAAAATACTACTTAGTTCAAAATCATGTATGGAGCATGTCTTTGTGCCAGGTCAAAGGTGAATAAGATTGCCCTCAAAGGGGTTCATGAGGCAGCAGAATATATAACCAGTATGGATGATGCAGAGGTAGTGATCCATGGGGTGCTCTGGAAACTCAAAGAAGACTCCCCAAGCTCTCTCCATGATTACTTCAACATTCTCTGATGCTATACTTTCTTTACAGTTTTAACAAATATTTGAGTGCCAGGCAAACGTTAGTGAAGAAGTAAACAGTCTCTGTTCTTATAGTGTTTAAACTTCAGTGAGGGAATAAGAGAAATAATTGCATAACTATATAATTACTGTTAGGAAAAGTGCCACAAAAGAAGAGATCAAAGTGAGGGAAGAGGGCAGACGGTGGTATGGCTGGATCATGCAAGTAGGCTCCTTGTGGAGTCACACATAACTCATCCTTCCAGTGG
Organism: Colobus angolensis palliatus; assembly: GCF_000951035.1. Classification (NCBI taxonomy): domain Eukaryota; kingdom Metazoa; phylum Chordata; class Mammalia; order Primates; family Cercopithecidae; genus Colobus; species Colobus angolensis. The sequence goes on from NW_012118376.1 coordinate 249,457, forward strand.
ATCGAAGTTGGCCTGTAAAGTGGGGAAGGAGCGCTCGCGGCAGAGGGAGGGCCATCTGCTTTGGCCTTTGAAGCAGTTAGGTGTTTTAGTGCCCTCATCCTGAGGTTGTGGTAGTGACAACTGAAAGGAATCTATAGAGAAAGATTGGTATTGAAGAAATGAGAGAATTGTTCACTATTTAGCTTTGAGAGAAAGGAAATAGGAAGAAATAGAGATATTTCTAGTTCAGTAGCCAATAACATCTGTATCCTCCAAAATATTAGATACATAAAAGACAATAAATGTTGATTTATTGCATTTAATACATTGATTGCTTAAGTTCAGAAATTACACAAACTGAGCCCATTTAGTTGTACATGACCATCACAATACCAGCATCACCTGTCTAAATAAATTAGAAATGCAAATCATAATGCAGATAAAAAAAGAATGCTGCTTTAATCATTTTACATCTCCTCCAGATGAAACCCATGAGTCAAGATATATAAATGCCCAAATTGTATTGAAATTTGTCATATGGTTCTCAATTGTTAAAAATTTTAAGGAAAAGGTACTTTTGTGTTAAAATCCAGAATGTCATTTAGCACTGTTTGTTAAGATTCTCTGTGAATATCATGTTAAGTAGTATTGGTAAATGGAAACTAGAATAAGCGTTTTTCTTCTTGAATTTATTAACTTTTACAAAAATGCATTTGAAAGAGTGACTTATTTTGAAAAGATTAACATTTTTTAGCTTGCATATGAAGTTTGTTGCCACAAGTCATTTTAATATTATTCTTGAAGAATACTCAGCATGGCAGATATGCTTCCAGATCTATATAGAATGTCTCCAGGCTTTAGTTTGTTTTCTATAAATAAGTAATAGTCACAGAGATATAGTTTAACTGGTTGAAAGATAAGGGAAAATACCACTTATCACAAGCTCATAAACTTTTACATAAGCAGTTCACTAATATGGGTGATCATAATGTATATGATAAAAGCCCCTCTCAAGCTTGGGACTATGTAGTCATTTGGGATGGTTTTCTGAAAGCTGTTAATAAGCTAAGTAAACCTATAGAAGCACATTTTAGTACTTAGAACCTAGTTTTAGTAGAATCTGCATTCATCCATAGAAAGCAGTCTAGCAAATGTTAATAGTAAGGCCTGAAGTAGTTCCACAGATATCCATGTTTACATACCGTTGTAAAATTATTTACTTTTCGTATAAATATAGGCAGAGCATGCAGTCATCCATCTCTACAGTGTAAAGTCTTTCAAGTATTAATGGTAGATGTCTATTATTTCCATATCCTCAAAAAGAAATGTGGACATCCTTTCTACTTTATTTGTCCATCCATATTTGTAACTATTCTGCATCTTGAAATATGTTTTGCAAATTTTGCTGTGATATTTAAGGCCCTTAGAACAATAACTTAAATCTGTTTAATCCATACTTTACCAAACTATTAAATAATTTGACCCCAACTTTTCCTTTTGATTAGCATAATCTGATTATCACTAGTTTTTATTAATCCATATTCTAAACTAGTTTAAAAGTAGTCACCTATTTTTCAGTGATCTCTGTGTGGCATTCTCAACACCCTTATATATAACTGCATATAGCCAATTGTAAATTACCCCTAATGTAATGGAGCAAAGGAATAGCACATGTGAAAAAAGACATTGTAGTTCAGTTTGAAAAACCTTACGGTGGGCATCTTAATATTGCTGTGGTATGGAAGACAAAGTACCCATCCATTACAGCATTTGAATTTAATAGCCTGTGTTAGTTAATTCATACTTAGGTTAAAGGAAGCCCAAGTCTCTGATCCAGATATCATACATGACAATTTCATACAAAGAAAAATTCTTCCTGTAATCCCAGCACTTTGGGAGGCCGAAGCGGGCGGATCACGAGGTCAGGAGATCGAGACCATCCTGGCTAACACGGTGAAACCCCGTCTCTACTAAAAATACAAAAAAATTAGCCGGGAGGTGGCGGGCGCCTGTAGTCCTAGCTACTCGGAGGCTGAGGCGGGAGAATGGCATGAACCCGGGAGGCGGAGCTTGCAGTGAGCCGAGATCGCGCCACTGCACTCCAGCCTGGGCGACACAGCCAGACTCCGTCTCAAAAAAAAAAAAAAGAAAAGAAAAATTCTTTCAAAGTCACAGATTACAAAAGAGGGTGTTAGATCAAGGGAAGCTGAGTTTTTGTGAGGAATATGCTCAAGACTGTCACTGTACTGGAAAAACAACAAAGCAAATATCCTGCTGAAAGGAATTTCTGTTGTGTTGTCTTTCTGTAGCTAAAGTGGTGACTCTTGCTGAACTAATCTGGAGTTGGAATACAGCCAGGCTTCATCACATTGGCCAGTAAAGTTGGTTCTTGTAGATGGCAGACTTTTGCTTCCATCCAGGCTGATCAGGAAGCCTTTAGAAGGAAAACCAAGAAAAGCCTCTTTTGATAATAGCTGAGCAATCAGTAGTGGACTAGGCTATTATTTATTCTGGGCTATATTCATTTATTATCATCTCCCTTTGCTTAGAATTCATTTGCATAATTTTCATCAGGGCCCTTACCTTTGCATATTATTTACATAGCTTATATGTGCATTAAATAAATGAAGTTGATAGGGATGATTCTGCCACAAGTAACATGCTATTAACAAACATTTAAATAATTTGATGTTATATCCTTTGATTCTGGCCTCCTCTTCAAAAACAAATTTAAACTGAATGCAAAAGTTTATTATTGGGTACTACTGTTTTCTAAAAGATGAAAATTTATGACAAATTTGGAAACACATTTTACTGTAAAATTATCCATATCTTTTCACGCAATTTTAGCTTTGGTAAAATCTGTTAATCATCTTTTCAATTCTGCCAGTACCTAGAGAGATTTTTATTTTAATTATTATGGTGTTTTCCAACAACACTACATATTGTGCTAAACAATTTTTAGGGTGCATTTTCCTTAAGTGACCTACTCTGCAAGGAAATGGTGGCATTTTTGCCTCCAAAGTTAAATCAAATTATAGAAGGCCAGATAAAAACATTCATTTCTATCTTGAATATTATAATAATTATAATGCTATTACCCTGTAAATAAGAGAATGGGCTTGAAATAAATTGATCTCACTCTTGGCAAGAGATAGATGTATATTCATAAGAGTTGAAAGAAACTTAATTTTTTATTTAGTATGTAAGACTGGTTTTCTGAAGACATCCCACTGTGGAATGGTCTAACATCATTTCCTGAATAAATTTCCAAAGAAACTTTTAATCAATGGTCAGTTTTTTAAAAAGGGAAATCAACAAAAATACTTTTATGAATCTAGTAGATACGTAATTCACGGTATCACCTTGGGTCAATTTGTTTTTCTTCTCACTTAGGAACTAGCAGTAGGTCCACTGAATAGTTTTTTATTCCCTTCCCTTAGATCTGTCTCTCAGCCCTCCAAATTCACTGATGTAGGGAAACTACGATTTACATTAAGGTATTTAAAACAACTGTAAGGCACTTTGAACCTTTCACAAATATCCCTGAGCAAGAAGTTAGCATCCACATCTCCTTCCTAAAAGAGGATAAGCTGCTTAAAATTTTCAAAGGGAATTTCTTAAGAGGCTTTAGCATATCATGGATAGGGACCAGCAGCAAGGATACAAAGTGGAAGTGAAGCTGGGACTTCCTGTGGCTCTTCACCCTTGTATTTCCATTCCTCAGCCACAGCTACGTTAGGGCATGTGGCAAAGACTACAGAAGGCACTGTGCCAGGCAAACAGTGCACACGTGTTAGCAGATGTTACAGTGTGGAGCCATCTCCAATGGGAGCTGCTCGTCAGCACATAGAAATGTTGCTCTTACTGCTAGAAGCACAGTTATAGGAACCAGGACATTTCTCAGGGCCCCTTATGGGACGAGCTAGACTTTTTCTGTGCTCTCTCAAATCAAATGGGAAACTCTGCACTAAAGTACAGAACGTTTTTATGGAGTACACATAACGTAGATTCCCTTCTCCCTTCTCACAATCAGAAATTAACCATACCACTTCTTTTTTTTTTTTTTTTTTTTGAGACGGAGTCTCGCTCTGTCACCCAGGCTGGAGTGCAGTGGCGGGATCTCAGCTCACTGCAAGCTCCGCCTCCCGGGTTCACGCCATTCTCCTGCCTCAGCCTCCCGAGTAGCTGGGACTACAGGCGCCCGCCAACACGCCCGGCTAATTTTTTGTATTTTAGTAGAGACGGGGTTTCACCGTGTTAGCCAGGATGGTCTCGATCTCCTGACCTTGTGATCCGCCCGTCTCGGCCTCCCAAAGTGCTGGGATTACAGGCTTGAGCCACCGCGCCCGGCCGCCATACCACTTCTTAGAATCATTTATGTTTACTTACTTTCTCATTGCTTCATTAACTTGCTAAATTTATTCTCAGGTTACATGACAGGTTTAAACTTGTTACAAATAATACATCTGTAGTAACTAAGAATGACAATATAAATCATTGAGTGCATACAATATAAATCATTAACTGGGTTTGATTTAAATTATTTCTATTTCTGTTCTTTACAACACTAATCAAAAGGAGCCACTTTAAAATATTTAATGTTAAATCTTTTCAGCTTTTTAGCAGTTTGCAGAAGGTTCTTTGAGGATTCTTTATTGACTGCATATATGGAAGGTACCACCATTTGAGTGTCTATTTTTTGTCTTCAGGAGTACATTTACGTAGGCTATTTACTTCTCAAAATCACCCTATAAATATAAAGATAGTTGTTATTAACCCTAATTTTATACATGAGAAAACTGAGACCTGACGAGGTTAGGTAACTTGCCCAAGGCCCATAACTATTAAATGACTACAGCCATAGTTTGAAGCAAGTCATCAGATTCGAGCCTGCACTTTTAACCAGTTGTTACAGCAATTGATTCTTAATACAGATGTTCAACAAAATTCTTTGAAACTCAGAAATATTTATGGAGTGATAAAGGCATACACTATACATTTTGAAGTAATTTGTTTCAGATTAATTTTCCTCAGAAAAGTCAGTAGTGTTTTGCTTTCTTTACCAGAGCTGAGTAAAATTCCATATTTTATCTGATCTAAGATGCACCAAGAAAAAATATCGTCAATTAAACTATAACTGTGACAACTCTTTTAGGTTTACATGGACATAGATTTTAATACTAGCCTCTTTTGAACACACATAATATATGTAAAATAAATGGCTTAAGGTGTTCTTATAACTTCATCATATGCAGGGTCCAGCTCTTCTGATTCACTTTCTGACTACAATTTATGTCCATGTTTTTCACTCCAATATCATTTTTTGTGTGTGTGCTATCAGTAACATTGGTGATACATTGTTTCTTTAAAAACTTTTCTCGGCCAGGCACAGTAATGCCAGCACTTTGGGAGACTGAGGCAGGTGGACTGCCTGGGCCCAGGAGTTTAAGACCACCCTGGGCGACATAGAGAAACCCCGTCTCTACAAAAAAATACAAAAAATAGCCAGGCGTGGTGGCACTTGTCTATATTCCCAGCTACTTGGGAGACTGAGGTGGGAGGATCACTTGAGCCCAGGAGGTTGAGCCTGCAGTGAGCCATGATTGCACTACGGCACTCCAGCTTGAGTGACAGAGTGAGACCTTGTCTCAAAAAACAAAAAACCAAAAAACGATTCTACTTTTATTTCTGGGATTTTCTTCCAATGTTTATTAAAAGTGTTAGTACTTAAATTCTACTTCACTTCTAAACACTGTGTTTCCTAGAATATGACCAAGTGATTTCTAGTTCACTATAGGAACTTCCTGTAAAACTTCATCAGTCAACATATATCTCAATCTGTTTACCTGTAGCCAACTATATTGTATGTTGATCCAGACATTCCAGACTATGTGGCAAAGGTGGTGGATTGTTAGGCAGAGAAGGAATCTGAGATGGAAAGTAAAGCCTGGGGGATTATCAAGGCACATTAAAAAAAAAACAAGGGCCAGAGGCGGTGACATTTAGAAGCAAGTGCCACAGAAGTATAAAGAATAGAACAGGGCCAGGAACAGTGGCTCATATGTGTAATCCCAGCACTTTGAAAGGCAGAAGCAGGAGGATCATTTGAGTCCAGGAGTTCAAGACCAGCCTGGGCAACATAACAAGATCCCCTCTGTACAAAAAATTTAAAAATTAGTCAATTGTGGTGGTATGTACCTGTTGTCCCAACTACTCAGGAGGCTGAGGCAGGAGGATTGCTTGAGCCCAGGAGTTCAAGGTTGCAATGAGCTATGATTGTACCACTGCACTCCAGCCTGGACAACAGAGGGAGATCCTGTCTCTAAAAATAACAGGCCAGGTGAATAACTGGCCAGGCCCACTGTTGGGAGACTGAGGAGGGTGGATCGCTTGAGTCCAGGAGTTTGAGACCAGCCTGGACAACCTTGCAAAACTGCATCTGTATAAAAAAAAACAAAAATAAAAACAAAAGTTAGCCAGGTATGGTTGCATGTCTGTAGTCCCAGCTATTCAAAGAGGCTGAGGTGGAAGGATTGCTTGAGCCTGGGGGAGGCAGAGGTTGCAGTGATCACGTCACTGCACTCCAGCCTGGGTGACAAAGCTAGACCCTATCTCAAAATAACAATATAATAAACTTTTTTTTTTTAAAGATCAGAATAATGCAAACATCTGATAAGAGGATTCCAAGAAGTACTGTGATTAGTAAGTTAATGACTTGCCAGCAAATGGAGGCTTTCAGTTATATCTAATAGAAAACTTCCTTCATATACTAGGCTATTTGCCTAGCGGGACCTGAAATCGCTACTCATTTAGGTCCTTTGACAATAAGTATTATTTATAAATAATGCAAGATTATTCTGTTTTCATTTCTTTCCTTTAAAAGGATAACTTCTATAAAGAAAAATTCAGACCCTAAACTGTTGAAAATGTCATTAGTTTCTAAGATGACCTATTATGGCTTGAGGCCAACAGGCTGATATGAAAGCACCTAGCCCAGAAGGCAGCACACAAGTAGTTTTAAGTCAATATTGGTTGCTTCTGCATTCACAGTTCTGGAATGGGAAGTGAGTAGACAAGCCAGCAGGCAGATCCTGAGACAAGCAGTGCTGCGGAGTGCTTTCATAGTCAGGGATTGACCCCACTACTGACACAGAGAATAATGTTAAGAAAAAAACCTATTGCAACCTGTTTATTTTATTTTCATTTCATTTTATTTTTGAGATGGAGTCATGCTCTGTCGCCCAGGCTGGAGTGCAGTGGCGTGATCTCCACTCATTGCAACCTCCAACTCCCAGGTTCAAGCAATTCTCCTGCCTCAGCCTCTCGATTAGCTGGGATTGCAGGTGTGTGCCACCACGCCTGACTAATTTTTGTATTTTTAGTAGTGATGGGGTTTCACCATGTTGGCCGGGCTGGTGTTGAATTCCTGACCTCAAGTGATCCACCTGCCTTGGCCTCCCAAAGTGCTGGGATTACAGGCATGAGCCACCACACCCAGCTGCACCGTTTTTAAATTGTTTTTTGAAAGAGTGTCAGAATAATTTTTCTCAGTTCTACATAATTAGCATGCCTAAAAGTACATGCAATGCGTTACCATTATAGAGACTCTAATTATGGGTCCTAGGCCCTGGCGGAATGGGGGAGAGGCAGCTTTCTTAGACTCTGCTAGTGACCATTCCCATGTACCATTACTCTGCAGGTTAGATAAGTATATTACTCTTATTTTGAAAATAGAGCCTTTTGAAGTACTTTTTCTTCTTGATTTTACATAAACTAATTTAATGAGGTTTAATACTTTCTCATAGAACAACTTTGACTTTATTTTTATTTTATTTTTGAGACAGGGTCTCCCTTTGTCACCCAGGCTGGAGTGCAGTGGCGCCATCTTGGGTTACTGCAGCCGTGACCTCTCGGGTTCAAACAGTCCTCCTGCCTTATTCCCACAAGTAGCTGGGACTATAGGCACGTGCCACCATGCCTGGCTAATTTTTCTATTTTTGGTAGAAGCTAGTTTTTGCCATGTTGCCCTGGCTGGCCTCGAACTCCTGAGCTCAAGCGATCTGCCTGCCTTGGCCTCCCAAAGTGCTAGGATTATAGGCATGAGCCACTGTGCTTGGCCAGAACTTTGACTTTAGATAAGGGAAAAACTGAAAATTCCAGTTTAAGGAACCTTTCAAATGGTGCTTTTGAAGTGTTTTGAACTTCCTCTAGATTTCAAGCCAACAGGATACCAGCTGGTCCATTTCGAAGGGAAACTTTACTTAACAACCACAAGAATACAGAATTGGGTTGCCCTTATTTCAGTGTTCAGATGTGAGACCATAATGGTGTTTCACTATATCTTGTGAATCACTGGTCTCTCCAGCTAAGCAATTTAGTGATTTCTTTGTGAACAGCTTTCTTAAGGTAAAACTACCAAAACTGTACCTATAAAAAAGAAACCAAATTAGCAGCCAGAGAACCGCAACAGTTCTAAACAAGTATTCCTGAAATGTGAGATGCTAACTTAAAATTTTGGTATCAGAATTAATTAATTATTGCTAATAAGTCTAATGGGGGAGAAATGTGATATCTTCGATTTGAAGATTAAAGAAAGGAACTTTTTTTTCCAAAATTAATGTGCAAAGTATTGAGGGGTGTGGGTATAAGGATTGAACACATCTGAGATAGCTCACATGTAGAACTTCCTTTAGGGTATCTTTTGGAATTTATTATAAGTTGAAGTTGTATAGGATATTCTAATAGGAGCATTTATTATACTTGATGAAAGGAATATATGAAGAAGCTACAAAGAGAACAGGGAGGATTGACCAAAATCAAAAACATTTTGCTTCCTAAATTTTATTTATTTATTTATTTTTGAGACAGAGTTTCGCTCTTTGTTACCCAGGTTGGAATGCAATGGTGTGATCTCAGCTCACTGCAACCTCTGCCTCCTGGGTTCAAGCGATTCTCATGCCTCAGCCTCCCTAGTGGCTGGGATTACAGGCATGCACCACCATGCCTAACTAATTTTGTGTTTTTAGTAGAGATGTGGTTTCTCCATGTTGGTCAGGCTGGTCTCGAACTCCTGGCCTCAGGTGATCCGCCCGCCTCGACCTCCCAAAGTGCTGGGATTACAGGCATGAGCCACTGTGCCTGACCCTAAGCTGTATTTCATACTGCTCTAGAAAGACAGTTTATTAAAGGAGCAGCTCATAAAATAGAGGAAGCAAGACTGTTCTCAGATTCAAATTTATAATACCTATGTTTATAGGTATTACAAAAATTTATTTTTGATATCTAAGAAAAAAGAAATGGTAAAAAGAAAATTAATTGAGACCCTGCTTCACTGCCTTTGGGCATATAACTAGAAGTAGAATTGCTGGATTATATAATTCTAAATTTTTGAGGAATAGCCATACTGTTTTCCACAGCAGCTACACCATTTTACATTCCTACCAACAGCGTACCAGGGTTCCACTTTCTCCACATCCTCATCAACCCAGCCCTGATTCTGTTTTTTGATAGTGCCATCCTAGTGGATGTGAGGTGGTGTCTCATTGTGGTTGTGGTTTGTATTTCCTTGATGATAATGATGTTAAACATCTTTTCAAGTGTTTAGCACCTGTTTGTTTCTCTTCTTTGGGAAAATGTCTATTCAAGTTCTTTGCTCATTTTTAATTTTATTAATTAATAAAATTAAATACAATTAAATTAATAAAATTACAATTAACAACAATTAATGTTATTGTTGAGTTATAGGAGTTACTTGTATATTCTAGGTATTAATTCCTTATCAGATATATGATTTGCAAATATTTTCTCCTGTTCCATGGATTGCCTTTTCACTCTGTTGATTGTGTCCTTTGGCACATGGAAGTTTTTCATTTTTTTATGTAGTCCAAGTTATCTATTTTATCTTTTGTTGCCTGTGCTTTTTTGGTGTCATATTCAAGAAATCGTTGCAGATCCAATGTCACAAAGGTTTTCTCCTTTTTTTTTTTTTTTTTTATTTTGAGACAGAGTCTCGCCCTGTCACCTAGGCTGGGGTACAGTGGAGCAGTCTTGGCTCACCACAACCTCCACCTCCCTGGTTCAAGTGGTTTTCCTGTCTTAGCCTCTGGAGTAGCTGGGACTGCAGGTGTGCACCACCATGCCTGGCTAATTTTTGTATTTTTAGTAGAGACGGGGTTTTGCCATGTTGAACAGGCTAGTCTCAAACTCCTGGCCTCAAGTGATCTGCCCACCTTGGCCTCCCAAAGTGCTAGGATTACAGGCATGAGCCACCACGCCTGGTCATGACATTGATTTTTGTATGTTGAACCATCTTTGCATTCTAG
>NW_012118376.1:260265-310427 GCF_000951035.1 Colobus angolensis palliatus
TTTTAGCATCATTTGTTTAAAAGACTATTATTTCTCCTTTGAATTAACATACTTTTGGACCTTTTATAATTACCTTCATTTTAATAATTTTCAGATACTTTCATCTCTTTGTATAGATCTACATTTCTGTCTGGGATCATACTCTCACTTATAGAACTTTAATATTTCTTGTAGGACACATCTTCTAGTAATAAATTGTCTGAGCTCCCTCTTTATTTCACCTTCATTTTGAAAGATATTTTTCCTATGTGTAGAATTCTAGGATGAGAATTGTTTTCTTTCAACACTGTCACTCCACTGTCTTCTGGATTGCATTGTCTGTGATGGAGTATTACTATACAGTAGTCCCTCCTGAACCACAGGAGATATATTGAAATACTCCCAGTGGATGCCTGAAACCATGGATATTCCTGAACCCTATATGTATTATGTTTTTTTCTGTAGATACATACTTGTGATAAAGTTTAATTTATATAGTGGACACAGTAAGAGATTAACAACATGAACTAACAATAAAATAGGACAATTATAGGAATATGCTGTAATAAAAGTTATATGCATGTGTTCTCTCCCTCTCCCAAAATATTTTATCATACTGTAATATTTTCAGACTACAGTTGACCATGTGTCACTGGAACCATAGAAGGAGAAACAATGAATAAGGAGCTACTATAATTGCTATTTTTGTTCCTCCACGTATAATATGTTTTTGTGCTTTTTGCACCTGTGGTTTCATGTCTTTTATTTTTTGAAAGTACTCATCCTTTATGAAATTCAGATATTTCCTCTGCCGTTCTCTCTTCTTCTTCTATGATTCTAGTTAAACATTTGTTAGATAGTTTATATGGCCCTTCATATCTTAGAAACTCTTTTTCTTTTTTCTCTTTGTGTTTCAGTTTGGCTGATTTCTATTGATCTGTTTTCATGTTCACAGACTTTATGCAGCTGTGTCAAGTTCACTGAGCCTGTCAAAGGCATTCTTCACCTCTGTTATTATGTTGTTTATTTCTAACATTTCTATTGGATTCTTTCCCATAGTTTTCATTACTCTGCTAAAATTCACAATCTGAGTGAAAGTGATGTCCTTCTTTCCACTAACACCTTTAGCATGGCTGTCTTACTTCCTTCTTTGATATATTCAAGATCAGATTAATCTCTGAGTATGATTCTGTTGATTGCTTTCTCTCTTGACAGTGAGTAGTGTTTTTTGTTTGTTTGTTTGTTTTCTTGCTTTTTGGTACATCTTGTAATTTTCTTTTTTTCATTGAATGCCAAACATTGCATAGAGGACAGTAATGATTCACACTATTTCCTCCTAGAAATGGGTATGACTCTTCTGCTAGGCTGTTAATATGAACGTTAGTCCATTCAGGGGTTGAAATGGATTTTGATTTTGTTGTTGGTGTGGTTACTATGAGTATGCTATAGCCTTTAAACATCTCTAGCATTACCTTGTGCTTAGGGTTCTACTCACTGCTCGATACTCAATTTTTGGTCATTTTTGTGTGTGTGCACACCTCAAAGAAGGTCTGTCTCTGCAGTCTTGACCTTCCTGCAATGGAAGGCTACTATCATAGAGGACAGGATGGGGTTCTCTGTTGTTTTTGTCCAGCCTCAGTCTTGGATAGACCCTTTGTCCCAGGATCTCAGAAATGAGGCTTTCTCAGTGATCCTGCCCCTCTCCCAGTAGCAGGTAAATTCAGCCTTGTGATATTTGAGAGTCTTGTGTAGGAGTTTCCTGCCTCTGTCCCACAGGTTAGAGACCTCTGAATCCAGGACTATTTTCTGTTCCTCTCAACAGAGTTACAGAGTTTTATTCTCTTTGCCTCCAGCCATAACAGGTCTTCGCCTGAATCCAGATTAAGTGGGAGAATGACAGGATTTAGGGGTATTTTTCTCCCATTGGTTTAAAAAATTTTGGTCCTGTGGAGAAGGGTCTTGGCTAAACTTTGTGAATTTCCCAAATGGAAGTCTCTCCCCTCATCCAGGATTCTTTCTTTAGTCTTTCTCTCTGCCTCTCCAATCTTTCTCCTGAGAACCTGATAGAAGTCTGTGGTAAAGAACCTGCAAGAGGGTACAAATTCCCTTTTGTATCTCTGGCTCCCAAGAGCCTTAGAAATGCTTTTAGTAGCCATCTTGCTCATAAGTACCATTCCAAACATGAAATTGTGAAGTTATCTTCGTGATACATGTAGAAAATAAAATGATTACACTTACCTGGATTTTATCATTAACGTATAGTATATTTTAAGATTTTACCAGAGTTGTATCTTAAACTTGAGCTTCCTTGGGTCTAAATACCAACCAAATATGAAAATGCTGGAAGATGCTAGGATGAATTTGAAGAATCTGCTAACCTACTTTAAACATACACTTCAACAGTCAAGCGTTTTAAAATAATTGATGTGGTATTATAACTACCTAGATTACTCATATAAAAAGTACTTCTGCCAGTCGATATTAAGTTGTAAATTACACCAAAACAAGGCAATTTGTTCAGGAATACCAACCTTTTCTTAAACAGGTTTGTTGTAACTTTGGGAGACCGAGACGGATGGATCACGAGGTCAGGAGATCAAGACCATCCTGGCTAACACAGTGAAACCCCGTCTCTACTAAAAAAAATACAAAAAACTAGCCGGGTGAGGTGGCGGGCACCTGTAGTCCCAGCTACTCGGGAGGCTGAGGCAGGAGAATGGTGTGAACCCGGGAGGCGGAGCTTGCAGTGAGCTGAGATCCAGCCACTGCACTTCAGCCTGGGTGATAGAGCGAGACTCCGTCTCAAAAAAAAAACAGGTTTGTTGTAGATTCTCCATGTTCCAGATCTACAGTGTTTTATAGATGAAATCCCTGTTATGGTATGTGCATGTATGATAGGTTTAAAATGGGAGTCAAGAAACTCCCTATGATTCTACTACCCAAAACTAGTGTGAAATGTACTCCCTGATGTGAGAGCTAAAATATTTATATTTGAGGTTTTTATTAGTGTTGAAAACTTTATTAATATTAAAGTGTTATAAAATGTACTAATTAATTAATTTGATCTGAGGTTGGCCTTGCACTTATTTCATAGTGAATAACTTTCCTTTTCATTTAGTCAGCACATTGGTTAAGCATGCACAGATTGGCAAGCACCAGGCTTTGCTAGTAAGTGAAAGGATGGATGTAATAACTGGAAAATACTTGTTGGAGAAAACTTGAATCAGTGAAAGGAAAAAATGCAATCTGATAAATGGATTCTGAAGATAGAAAAAAATTGTACAAAAATTCATAGAAAACAAATGAGAATCTGATTGAGAACAGCGCATCACAGAAAAGCCAGCTTGATTAGAACAGGAAATATAATCCTTGTACTTCAGTTCAGGAAGATGGGGCAAATTGATAGGCTACATAGTGTGGGTTTAAAAAATTATGTTTATTAGTTTGCTTGAGTTGTCCTAAAAAATGCTGTAGACTGGGTGGCTTAAACTATAGAAATCTATTTTCTCATAGTTCTGGAAACTAGAAGTCTGAGATCAAGGCGTCTGCAGGGTTGTTTCTTCCAAGGCCTCTCTCCTTGACTTGTAGATGGCTGTGGTCTCTTTTTATGTTCATGTGTCCTAATCTCCTCCTCTTGTAAGGACATCATTTATACTGGATTATGGCCCACACTAGTGACCACATTAAACCTTAATTACCTCTTTAAAGACTCTATCTGCAAATACAGTCATACTGTGAGATCCTGGGGGTTAGGACTTCAATATATGAATTTTGGAGGGACACAGTTCAGCCTCATGCACAGAATTGAAGACGCAATCAGGGCTGGGCATGGTGGCTCTCACCTGTAATCCCAGCACTTTGCGAGGCCGAGGTGGGTGGATCACCTGAGGTCAAGAGTTAGTGACCAGCCTGGCCAGCATGGTGAAACCCTATCTCTACTAAAAATACAAAAAAAAAATTTGCTGAGTATGGTGGCAGGTGCCTATAATCCCAGCTACTTGGGAGGCTGAGGCAGGAGAATCACTTGAACCTGGGGGGCGGAGGTTGTGTGAGCTGAGATCGTGCCATTGAACTCCAGCCTGGGCAACAAGAGCAAAACTCTGTCTCAAAATAAGAAAGAAAGGAAGAAAGGAGAAAAGAAGAGAAAAGAAAAGAAAATTGAAAGAAAATGGCCGGGCGCAGTGGCTCAAGCCTGTAATCCCAGCACTTTGGGAGGCTGAGACAGGCGGATCACAAGGTTAGGAGATCGAGACCATCTTGGCTAACACGGTGAAAACCCCATCTCTACTAAAAAATACAAAAACTAGCCGGGCGAGGTGGCGGGCGCCTGTAGTCCCAGCTACTCGGGAGGCTCAGGCAGGAGAATGGCGTGAACCTGGAAGGTGGAGCTTGCAGTGAGCTGAGATCCGGCCACTGCACTCCAGCCTGGGCGACAGAGCAAGACTCCGTCTCAAAAAAAAAAAAAGAAAGAAAAGGCAGAATGTAGGGATCCTCTTGAACAGTACTGCTCAGTAGAACTTTTTGTCATGATGAAATGTTCTGTATCTTTGCTGTCCAGGGTGGTAGCCACTAGTCATGTGTGGCTGTTGATCACATGAAATGTGTCTCAATTTCAAAGCTGAATTTTTTACTTTAATTTTGAACTATTACATTTAAATAGCCACATGCTAATATTTGGATAATATAAATCTTGACTGATCTCTTTATTTGACATATAAAGAACTGAGAACCAAAGTGCTTGAGTGTTGGCTCCAAAGTAACATAGATAATGACTGAATACTTGTGATGTGAGCAGTTATAAAATACTTGATGGATTTTACTGTCTAGTGACTATAAAATAAAACCCAGATAAATATGATAGAAAAACACCCTCATTTTAAAATTATTTCTCCTGCTATAAATATGTGGTAATCCATTTTACTTTATAATTGTGTAATTTTGACAAATGGATTTTAGGAGTAAATACTCGTTTTTTCTTCTAGTTAATTTTTAAAGAAGGGTTTGCTATTGACATATAACAGATGTTTAAATTAGTTCACTAAGATTTCAATTGTCAGATTGAAGTTTCCATTTAAATAAAATGCATCTCTGTAGGGGAAAAAACTGGTAGGTGGTTTAAAGAAAAATCTATAATTCAGTTAGAGCAGGTGAATCCAAGCATGCTTTGCTCAGAAGACCTGAATCTGAAAAATCATTTTACAAAGGAAGAATAAGAAAAGAGCTTTCTTTTTCAGGATAGAAATGAATTGTTAAATTAATAGCTTAGCTTGTTGCTTGATTCTGTCCTTTCATGTTTTGATGATATTTTCTCAGTAAACTTTAGGAATATCTTTAACTTTTCATTTTAAACTAATTTTAGACAGAAAAATCACAAAATCTGTGCAGAGTATCCATATACCCTTCACCCAACTTCCCTTAATGTTAACATCTTGTGTAAACATAATACAATGATCAAATCCAGGACAGTAGCATTGATACAATACTACTAACTAAGCCTCAGTTTTCACCAATGTTCCATTTCTGTTCTAGGAGCCTACCTAAGATCCCACTTTGCATTTAACTGTTATTTCTTGTTTCCTTCATTTTTTTCACATGTTTGAAGAGTTTCAGTTATTTTACAGATTGTCCCTTAGTTTGGGTTTATATGATATTTTCTCATTCTTTGACTGAAGTTACGCGTTTATTGCAAGAATACTACAGACACAATCTTGTGTCGTTCTCTATGCATCATCATATCAAGGGGTTCATGATGCTAATCTGTCATATTTCTGGTGATAAGCTTTAGAAATCTTGATGATGAAAACTATGCTTTTTAAATAAAATATAAACTAAAATTACTATAAAATATCAATCCATCAAATTTACCCTAGAATATGAATGACTTATCAAACCCCCAAAAAATGGTGACTTAGTAACTACTTAGTTAATGGGATGAGGTTAGTAGAATTTTACTAACAGAAATAAACTTCAATAATGAGAAAGAGAAACAACCTTTTTCTTTCTAATGAGGCAATTCTCTCTTCGTTGGAAAGTTAAGAAAGGAATTTTCAAGAGGAGTCTTTCCAACTAAAAGAATTGTCTTGTAGTAGAAAATTGTTTTAGTTGAGATACTTAACTGTAGTAGCTTAACAAGTAGAACATTAAATGAGGAAAAAAGGTGATTGCTTTAGTCTTCTTCTTTTTATGACACTGGAATTATATCAGAAGTCAAGTCATTAGAACCAGTTTCTAGGCATAGCCTTTCCTATGAAATCAGTTTATTGTAGCAAATGTTTATATTTTTGACATTTTAAGGTGCTGAATAAGATGAAATAAATCAACAACAATTTCAAAAGAAATACTACATTACATATCCCAAACCTTATGACATTTAAGCATCCTCATATGTTTTCATTAAGGAATGACATTATACTTTAGGGTTTGTAGGGTTTGACACAAGTAAAAATATAATACATTGTTAGTTTTTTTAAATAAATGTTTTTCAGGCTATAATGTTTGTTCCTTAAAAGAGAATAGGTGGAAACTCTTCTGTAGATACCTGTATCTGTCATAATGAAAGTGGGAAACATTCCACGTTAAGCCTGGTACTTGGGTACTTTTTGTATTTCTTCGCTTGCCAGGTTTTCTTTACTAGGAATATTTTGGCGAAGTATTTGTGTTTTTTAGTATTTTGGGATTGTCTTTGAAAACATTCTTAGGGCTGGTCATGTGGCTTACATCTGTAATGCCAGTACTTTGGGAGGCTGAGGCAGGTGGATCACCTGAGGTCAGGAGTTCAAAACCAGCCTGGCCAACATGGCGAAACCCCATCTGTACTAAAAAAATACAAAAAATTAGCTGGACATGGTGGCGTGCACCTGTAGTCCCAGCTACTTGGGAGGCTGAGGCTGGAGAATCACTTGAACCCAGGAGGCAGAGGTTGCAGTGAGCCAAGATTGCACCTCCAGCCTTGGCGACAGAGCGAGACGCCATCTCAAAAAAAAAAAAAAAAAAGAAAACATTCTTAGACTATAAACCCTACAATAGAACTGAGTACTGCTGTCCCTTCAAGGTAACAGTAGTTGGTGTAATGGATAGAATTTTCTTTTTGTTTTATTTCAGTTCAGCAATCAGCAAACATTGGGAGGCTGAACTGGCTACCCTCAAAGGAAATAATGCCAAACTCACTGCAGCCCTGCTGGAGTCCACTGCCAATGTGAAACAATGGAAACAGCAACTTGCTGCCTATCAAGAGGAAGCAGAACGTCTGCACAAGCGGGTAATTTCAGGGCTGATGTCTACAGGGATTTAGGGCTAACAGGTTTTCTTGATCAGAAGAAATTTGCATGTAGATTCAGCACAGGAGTATCTTCTAGTTCTAGGATGTCAGGACATATATATGGGTTGTATTGTATGCATTTGTTTGGTTAAGAAAAATATTTTCCATAGTTTAATGAGAATGAAGAATATACGCCTTTTGAAGTCAACAAACCATGTTGATTCCCTATATTGTCCATGGGGACTAGCAGTAATGCACAAAGTACATAAAAGCACTAATGTATTAGTGCTAGTTGATTAGTACTGACATGGTAGTTAAGGTGTGTGCTGAGAAAAAATTCAGGGAGTAGTTTAATTAGAATTTCAGCTTTGGGTGTTGATGGTGAAGTGAGAATGCTTTTTCCCTGAGTTGTCCTGGGTTGGGGATTCTCCATTTCTGGTTTACAAGACGAGAGTGTTCCAGAGTGTGAATTCCAGTTCTACTGGTTATTATCTATATGATCTTCGATAAGTTATTTCCTTCTTCCAGGTCAATATTCTCATCTGTAAAATAGGAATAACAAGTACTCTGTACAATTCCTATGAAGATTAATTGAATACTTAATTGGCATGTAGTTGCACCGAGTCAAAAATATGTATTCTGTACAATTCCTATGAAAATTTGTTGAGACACTGAAGTGCCATGTAATTGCACTGTCTCAATGAGTTGCAGTGAGTCAATAAGCTGCTTTTATTATTTTCTTTTTAAAGAAGGAATAATTTGAAAAATACAAGTAGAAAATTATTAACTTTGGTAATATTAGAGATTTGGTGCAGAAAAAGAAAATCAGAAATTTCAATACCATTAATATCAGAAGCCCAAATAATTACTTGTAAAGTGTTTTAATGCTTCAGGCCAAGAGTTTGAGATTAGCCTGGGCAACATGGCAAGACCCTATCTCCATTAAATTAGCCAAACATGGTGACACACACTGTTAGCTACTTGGAATGCTGAATGGGAAGGATTGCTTGAGCCCAGGAATTGGAGGCTGCAGTGAATTATGATGTCCCCACTGCACTCTAGCTTGGGTGACAGAGCAAGACCTGTCTCTAAAAAACAAAAAAAGAAGATTTTTTTTTTAAATTCAAGGCATAGAAGTGCTTCACCCAACAGATGCCTTTAAGTTCTCTTTTTAAAAAGGATTCCAAGCTGGGCACATTGGCTCACATCTATAATCCCAGCACTTTGGGAGGCTAAGGAGGGCAGATTGCTTGAGCCCAGGAGTTCTAGACCAGCCTGGGCAATATGGTGAAACCCCGTCTCCACTAAAATAAAAAAATTAGCTGAGTGTGGTGGCATGTCCATGTAGTTCCAGCTACTCAGGAGGCTGAGGTGGGAACATCACTTGCGCCCAGGAGGCGGAGGCTGAAGTGAGCTGACATCACACCACTGCATACTCCAGCTTGGTTGACAGAGCAAGGAAAAAAAAAAGGAAATGGAGTTGAGACAGGAAGGAAAAGTTAGAAACCTGAGTAAATGTTTTTCTATTCTGTGTATAAAAATTAACTTAGATGGGGGAAAGGAGAGTTGTTTAATGGTTATAGACTTTCAGTTTTGCAAGTTAAAAAAGTTCTGAAGATCTGTTTCACAGCAGTGTGAATATACATACTTAACACCATTGAACTACACACTTAAAACGACTAAGATGATAAATTTTATGTTATATGTTTTTTACCACAATTAAAAAAAAAACGATTTATGACAATTGTCATAGTCAGAAAATATTAAGGAACTATCATGTAGTCTTTTTTTTTTTTTTTTTTGAGGGAGTCTCGCTCTGTCGCCCGGACTGGAGTGCAGTGGCCAGATCTCAGCTCACTGCAAGCTCCGCCTCCTGGGTTTACGCCATTCTCCTGCCTCAGCCTCCCGAGTAGCTGGGACTACACGCCACCTCGCCCGGCTAGTTTTTGTATTTTTAGTAGAGACGGGATTTCACCGTGTTAGCCAGGATGGTCTCGATCTCCTGACCTCGTGATCCGCCCCTCTCGGCCTCCCAAAGTGCTGGGATTACACACTTGAGCCACCGCGCCCGGCCTCATGTAGTCATTTTTAATTGTGTATTGGACATCGTAAATGAGATGTTGCAGAGACCACAGATTTTGTTGTTTTTGAATAATCAGTTTTTGTTTCAGCAGGCAGTTAAATTATTTGGGGATTATCTTGAATTTGTGGAGTTGTATATTTATGCTTTGTTAGAATTCATTTATTTCAATTTTGCTGTAACCCTAGGGTAAATCACATTGTCCTAGGAAATCTTTATCTCTAAGACATAACCCTTCCAAGGTTTCACTGAAAAGCTTGAGGTATTTACCAAGGCCCTCTAATTTAGCAGGGACTAGCAGAACTTCAAACTGTCATCTCTGTGTTGAGCACCGTCACAGTTTAGTTCTTTCAGCCTTCCAGCTCTTTTCCTACTCCTAGTTGTTCCAGGTGTTCTGCAGAGTCCTGAAATTCTCAGGCTCCTCAGAGAAATAAGACTATGGATTTCTGTTTGAGTTCAGTCAAGCAATGCAGCCAGACTGCAGAGTGCCTTCAGGCAAAAAGATATCGAAATGTGTATATCACCCAAAGTAACTGCTTTCTTGCAGATGTGGAAATGTATATGTCACCCAAAGTGACTCTTTTCTTGCAGTCTTTTGCCCACTTTGGTTACTCACCAGGTCCTTCAAATAGTTGACTTTTAAGTTTTGCCCACAATTTGCAATTGTTTTCTATAGGAAAGTTACTCCAATAAAAACTATTTCATCATTATCAGAATTGGAACTCCCCTTAAGGAATTTATTATATAATGAGACAAAGAAAACAAATACATATTAAACAATAAGTGAAATAATTCTCAAGATTTTTGAACAGATGCTTGGTTTTATGAACCAGAGGAGAGCCTTAAAGGCTTGGGCAGATAGGAATGACTTTCTGGAGAAAGTACGTGCTGAGCTAAGAGTTAAGGGTTTGGTTAGGTCCGAATGGTTTTCAGAGGCAAGAGACGACATTCAAGTTAAATCAACAAGTTGGGAATGAATATCACTTGTTCTTAGGACAAGGAGATTTGCCTGCTTTTAGTTGGAAATACTCACTGAATATCTTGGGCAGTGTGGATGGTTGAGAAGGTTGGGGCCAATATACAGAGGATCTGAGGATTTAGATCTGATATCGTAAAAAAGATGAGCTGCTGAAAGTCTTTGAATGGCGGAATCACAGGAATGAAAGATGAATCTGTTAGCAGTTTGCAGAGAAGAATAGGAAAAGGTTATAATTAAGTCCATTGGGAGGCTGTTGGTTTTGTTCAGGCCTGGGTGATAAGGGTTTGTAACAAGGCTATTAGTATATAAGAAGAAAGGAGGAAAATTTTATAAGAGATAGAATCACAGAATGTAGAAGGTAATTTGATATTTGGAAAATGCCAGGGGGAGGGATTTACTCTGTTTCCTTAATAGTCTAGAATTTACTATTTTCTAGTAAACCAAAATTTTGTGAGTACATGATACGTGTAAAGAGCTGCGATAGGGTGTGTGCGTGTGTGTGTGTGTGTGTGTGAGTGTGTGTTTATGTTGACTTCTATTATTGATTCTAGTTTGGGATGGTATAACTTTAAGGACAGTGCCCCTCTCTGTTCTCTCAAAAAATACCAAGTGCTCATTAAAAGTTATATTACTCTTTGGGCCCTCGGTAAATTCTTATTGACTAACAAAATTTTATCTTACCCATAAGAGACACTGTTGATGTAAAGTCATTCTAGTATGTAATGATTTAAGTTGTATTTTAAGCCTATTTTCTCTTCCAGATTCTCTTACATGTTGGAAATGTATTTGAAAAAGTTCTCACTTCTGCAAGGCCAGTTTTCAGAACCTATATTGAATTTGAAGGCTACAGATGAAGGACAGATGGCCATATCTGATCTTGAATATGTTTTTGGAAGAAATTTTTAAAGAAGACTTTCATTATAGGGATTCTCTACTGTCATTAATCACTTAATTTAAGTTATCATAACCTTTCCATGACCAAACCATGTAAATAATTATTTCCTTTAGTCTTTTTCCCTTTTCCTAGTTTTATATTCACTCTACCTTGAGTGTCTTAATATTTCTCAAATTAATTTTTATGTATTTATTCAGAATATACTCTTCACTTATTTGGGGCTATGTCTTTAGCAAGAAACTCTTTAAAGCTGAACTTTAAGTTAATCTGTGTTCTCATTTGATTTTAGGTGACGGAACTTGAATGTGTTAGTAGCCAAGCAAATGCAGTACATACTCATAAGACAGAATTAAATCAGACAATACAAGAACTGGAAGAGACACTGAAAGTGAAGGAAGAGGTATTTGCTGCTTTTTACTCATCTGTAATCTAACTAACATATGTGTACCAAGTATTAGATTCCATGTCAAATTTAAAGGTATTTTATGGAATAAAGTCAGATTGTGACCTTTTTTTTTAGGATGAAATTTTTTTTGAGTGGTATTACGCTTGCTCATATTTTCCCTATCCTCATTTCTGTTATTGTGAACTGTGGTGAGGCAGTCAGACTGAGATACCACCTATTGCCTTCCAGATGAGAGTTGCATTTATACAGTCAACAGAAAATCATTAGAGGTTAAATGAATTTTAAAAGCTGTTGCTTTCTCTGGGTTCCAGTCAAAACTTTAATATCTTAGGAAATAATTATATCCACAAAGCTTGAAGCAACATTAAAATGTTCAGATTGTTATTTCAAAGCAGTGCTGTACCAGAACCACCAAGTTAGACTTGTTGCTGTTGCTTAAGATTATTCCGTTCTAGACAACGTACTTATAAAGATAAATTCATCCCTCTAAAAGTCAGTATGAAGGAATGTTTTTAAAATCATCTTTTTCTAAAATAAATAATTTCAGGGAAAAACAAGACCTTCCCTTTCCTTGATACAGTTTAAATATTAAGACATTTCTCTGCCTTTTCTAGGAAATAGAAAGATTAAAACAAGAAATTGATAATGCCAGAGAACTACAAGAACAGAGGGACTCTTTGACTCAGAAACTACAGGTGAGCTGTAGTAAAAATTGTTATTCATCTCTGCATAGAAAGGCATCATTTTTTCACATACCAGTGACTTTTTTTCTGAAACTCCATTTTGTAGGTTTTGGTCATTTTTCTTTTCCAGGACTTCTGATTCATGACTAATCTTTGATTTTTAAAAAGTTACTTGGTAACTTCATCTGTGTAGCTTATAATTATCATAGATGGTCATTTATAAATTGTAAATTATTTAGTAAATTCTTTTGGAAATTTCTACTTTTAATTAAAAAACAAAAAATACCCTGGGGTTGGGTGTAGTGGCTCATGCTTGTAATTTCAGCACTTTGGGAGACTGAGGAAGATCACTTGAGCTGAGAAAGTTGAGGCTGCAGTGAGTCATGATCACACCACTGTACTCCAGCCTGGGCAACAGAATGGGATCCTGTCTTAATAAAAAGAAAAAGAGAGAGAGAGAGAGAGAGAGAAAGAACAAGAAAGAAAGAAAACCCTGAATTTAAAGAAAAATTTGCAAATTGATTTTATTCAATTTGGGAACATTGCTCTTTTTTTTCCCCCCACAATGTACTAATGTATGAATTATACCAATAGTTGTGCCCTAATGGAACACAAGTTAGTACTCTTTGTTATTCAGTGTAATTACTTTTACTCACTTTTTTTCTGCATAAGTAGTATGCTTTCTGATTCCAGTATACAAAAAACATCATGTGTCAGTGGTAGTCAGACATGGTAAGGGAAGATTTCTCAGAATTCATTACCAAAGTCTTCTCTTACCAGCTCAGGCACTTTTCTTACACTCTCAGGGTTAGGTGCCTCAATAAAGAAGGGTTAGGATGACTTTGGGGAGTAGAAATAAGTATATGTATAGAGTGAGGAATTTGGGGTAAGGCATAATAAGAGGGACCTGAAAGCCCAGGATTGGAAAGAGCACCTAGACTATAAGAAGAACAGCCAACATTTATTGAGTACATATCAGACACTGGGCTTAGCACTTTGCCTGTATTATGCATTTAATCCATATAACAGTCATAATAACCCAGACGAAGAAACTGAAGCTTGGAGAGGTTAACTTATCCAACCTATATTTAAATGGAGACAGTCAAATTTTAAAACTCAATAAAATACATTGTTTTAGTGGTCAAAGACATGGGCTTTAAACCCCTTCATAATAACCCTTCATGAAATAAACAGATTCCTTATATAAAATGGAATATTTCCCTCTCCCCTTCCCATCACTAGCTTTCAGTAGTCTGGGAAAAATGAGATCACTTGTTTCAGTTGGCCCTATTAAATGCTGTTTGTATATTTTAATCGTCCATGTAGATTAGTGGTCATCAACTTGGGGCACTTTTGAAGCCCAGGGGACATTTAGCAATGTGTGCAAACATTTTTTATTTTCACAGTTGGGGGACACTACGGATACCTAGTAGACGAAGCCAGAGCTGCTGCTATGCATCAGATTATCCAACCCAAAATGTCAGTAATGCCAAGGTTGAGAAATCCTGATGTAGAACTTAAATATGAAGCATGGAATCAGGGCTGGAAGAAAGGGGGAAATTCAATCGAGTTCTGTCTTTGATTTGTTTTGGTTTTTGAGTACTTGCGATGATTCAGGCATATGTTAAGCATTTAACTTACATTAGCTCTAATTCTCACATTAACAGGTGGGGTATCCCCATTTTCAAAGAGAAGACAGCAGTTCAAAGGTGTTAACAAGTTATTAAGGCACTTAGCTAGAAAGTAATGAGACCTAGATTTGTTTTATTCCAAAGTCTTTTCTTTCTGCATTATCACACTTCTTCAGGCAACAGTCAAGTCATCCTTAATGATTCTTTTAAAAAATATTTTCAGTTATATACACATTTACATTGTCTCACTTATGAAGAGAAACCAAGAGATGATATATTTATATCAAATTTCCATGTTGATAATTCTAAATGTATTTGAAGCTAGGCATAGTTGCTCATGTCTATAATCCCAGTGCTTTGGGAGATTGAGGGAGGAAGATCTCTTCAGGCCAGGAGTTCGAGGCCAATCTGGGCAACATAGCGAAATGCTGTGTCTACAAAAAATGAAACAGTAAAATTAGCTGGGAGTGGTGGTGTGCACCTGTAGTCCCAGTTGCTTGGATCACTTGAGCCTCACTTGAATTGGGAGTTGCAGTGAGCTATGATCATACCACTGCACTCCAGCCTGGATGGCAGAATGAGACCCTTTCTCAATAAATGTGTGAATGAATGGATTTCATTATAGAGCAGTAATTGAATTTTATAGCTGGCACTTGAAATTGTGAATATAATTCTTACCCATCATTTCACTGAATATCAAAAATATCATTAAAACAACCTACCTGGAGCAGGACAGGGAAGCTTTTAGAAAACCCAAGGATGAATTCTAAAAGCACATGCTACAGAAAATAACATATTTTTTCCAATTCAAAAAAAATTTCCTCCTCTGCAGCCTTCTCCCTCCCACAGAAACATCTTCTGTTTATCAAAAGTCCCAGCACCCTTGAGCCTCCATTCATAAGTTCAGTATAGAAAACTGGGATCATTAAATTCCTTGGATGGAAAAGAATCCTGAAATTGCAGTATGTAGAGTTGAGTTAGAGGTATGAATGTGGATAGGAAATGTATAGTTATGGGTAAATTAAGGATACCATGATACAGTTTTTCTAATTTATGAGTTTTTGATATTTGGCAATATTTGGATATTTCTGTTATAAATATCTATGAAAAACATGCCCATTGTAAAAAAAATTAGAAAAATTTCAAAAAATATACTTAACAAGGTAAGTATAAAATCATAATTATATAATATTAAAAAAATCATAATCCTATCATCTTAAGGCAAAGTAATTGGCATTTCCTTGTCCCAGTGTTTGTTTAGATAATATTTTCTTTACAAGAAATGGATATAGATGCAATTTTTTATATACATTTTTATCTAACTTTATGTCATAAGCCCAATGGCTGCATAGAATTCTCCCATATAGAGGTATCATAGTTTTCTTCCAGCATTCCTATAGTAATGGCAATATGTTGTTTCCAATGTTATGCTATAAATAAATAATATTACAACCTTTTTCATAGATCTTTGCCTTTCTGATTATTTCTTTAAGATAAACTTTCAAACGAGAATTGCTTGGTGTCAATGTTTTAAAATTTCTTATGCTGGGAAATTGACATCTAGAAAAGCAGGGTACCCACTGGATATTGGTACCCCCCGGACCCCTTCTTTGCCATCTCTTAAGAAATGAAGTGACTCAACTATTTAATTAATTTTTAAATTATGAGTAACATTGAACAGTTTTTCACATGCATTTGGTCTTTATCTGTATCTTGAAGTCACAAGTACATTTTCACTTTAGAACATGTGGAATATCTTTACCTGGAACTTTTACCCAGATCTCCGGATGGCTGGCTTCTATTTTTAGTTTAGGTCTTAGTTCAGATGTTAATTTCTCTGACTTCCCAATTTACTCACTATGCTACAGTCCCCATACCCCATCCCAGGTATTTTTTTGTAGTATTACTAATTTTTATTTTCCTTTTAGTACTTATCACTATCTGAAATGATCTTGTTTTTTATCTATTTTGTTTTTAAACTATTTATTTTTATTTCAATAGATTTTTGGGAACAGGTGGTGTTTGGTTACATAAATAAGTTCTTTAGTTAAACTTTTTATTTTGAAATAATTTCAATCTTACAGGAAAGTTGCAAGAATAATACAGAATTTTTTTATATACCCTTTACTTGTATTCCCCAAATGTCATTTTGGCTATATTTGCTTTGTTTTATTCTGGATGGCTCTCTTCTCTCTCTCTCTCTTCCTCTCCCTTCTTTTCCCTCCCTCCCTCCCTCCACCCCCTTGTAAGACAGTGGTAAGTATTCATATATTTGTATCTAAGCACATCTAAACACAGAAAACATAGAGTAAAAATACAGTAGAAACGATAGAAAAGGTACAGTAAAAATACAGTAGAAAAGATAAAAAATTGTATACTTGAATAGGACACTTACCATGAATGGAACCCGTAGGATTGGAAGTTGCTCTGGGTGGGTCAGTGAGTGAGTGGTGAGTGAATGTGAAGACCTAAGATATTACCATTCACTGCTGTAGACTTTATCAACACTACACTTAGACTATACTACATTTATTTTTAAAAAATGTTCTTTCTTCAGTAATAAATTAGCCTTAGCTCACTGTAACATTTTAACTTCATAAACATTTACATTTTTTTAACTTTTTACTTTTTTGTAATAGCTGCAAACATAAACATGTATTCAGCTGTACAAAACTATTTTCTTTATATCCTTAATCTATAACCTTTCC
The DNA here is from genome assembly GCF_000951035.1 of Colobus angolensis palliatus. NCBI lineage: Eukaryota > Metazoa > Chordata > Mammalia > Primates > Cercopithecidae > Colobus > Colobus angolensis. The sequence goes on from NW_012118376.1 coordinate 276,885, forward strand.
TCCTATTAAAAAATGTTTTTAAAACTTTTTAAACTTCTTTTAAAAAACAAAGACACAAACACATATATTAGCCGATGCCTACACAGGGTCGGGATCATCAATATCACTGTCTTCTACCTCCACATCTTGTCCCACTGGAAGGTCTTCAAGGGCAATAGCAGGCATGGAGCTGTCATCTCCTATGATAACATTACCTTCTTCTGAAATACCCCCTGAAGCACCTGCCTAGGACTGTCAGATAATTAATGTTTTTTTAAATAAGTAGAAGGAGTACACTTTAAAATAACTTTAAAAGTTTATTATAGTGTAGTATAAATACATAAACCAGTGACATAGCCATTTATTTTTATCAAATATTATGTACTATACATCATTGTATGTGCTATGCATTTATACAACTGACAGCATGGTAGATATATTGGCATCACCACAAACACATGAGTACTGCATTGTGCTGTGACGATATGGCAGCTGCTGGGTGATAGGAGTTTTTCAGCTCCCTTATAATCTTATGGGACCACTGTTGCATATGCTGGTCACGGTTGATCAAAACATTGTCATGCTGTGCATGACTGTATTCAATGGGAACTCTTATACTTCTTATTTGATATACTTGTTCTTTCTCACTTTCTTTTGTGATTACCTAAAGTTAGTAGTGATGTGTCTACTTTGTGAAGTTTCTTTTTCTTTTTTTTTTTTTTGAGACAGGGTCTCGCTCTGTTGCCTGGGCTGGAGTGCAGTGGCGTGATCTCGGCCCACTGCAACTTCCACCTCCCAGATTCAAGCTATTCTGCTGCCTCAGCCTCCCAAGTAGCTGGGACTACAGGCGCCCGCCACCACGCCCGGCTAATTTTTTGCATTTTTTTGTAGAGACGGGGTTTCACTGTGTTAACCAGGATGGTCTCGATCTCCTGACCTTGTGATCTGCCCGCCTCGGCCTCCCAAATTGCTGGGATTACAGGCATGAGCCACTGCACCTGGCCTTTTTTTTTTTCAATACATAAAAAAAAGATTTTGGCCAGGTGCGGTGGTTCACACCTGTAATTCTAGCACTTTAGGAGACCATGGCGGGAAGATTGCTTGGGTCCAGGTTTGAGACCAGACTGGACAACATGGCCAGACCTTGTCTCTACAAAAAATTAGCTGGATGTGGTAGCACCTACCTGTGGTCCAGTAGCACCTACCTGTGGTCCAGTAGCACCAGCTACATGGGAGGCTGAGGTGGAGGAACATTTGAGCCCAGGAGGTTGAGGTTGCAGTGAGCCATGATTGTGCCATGGCACTTCAGCACTGGAGACAGAACAAGACCTGTCTCACTGGGAAAAAAAAAAAACCCACAAGATTTTGATTAACTAGTAAATGCCACTTATGAATTTACCTTATGAATTTCCATTTTTATCTTGTTTATTCCTGCCTTGTGCTTTGTTTGGTTTTTTATGTTTTAGCATTTTGAAAGGGGATTTAATTCCTTTTTTTCATTCTTTCACTTTTGTTTATATGTGTGTTTCAGGCTATTGATCTTCCTCTGATCATTGCTTTAAGTGTATCCCATAGATTCTGATATTTAATGTTTTCATTATTCTGGAAATTCTGTAATTTTGACCTTATTTCCTTTTCATACAACAGCTGTATGAAAAGTATAAAAAGTCCCTTAATTTTCTGGTGGAAGGGTCTTTTTAATCTTTTGATTTAGTTATTAATTTCTAGTTCTGTTGCATTGGGATCACAGGGTTTTATTTGTGTAATTTCTATGTTACATAATTTACTGCTACTTTTTTGGTGACCGAATATTTTATCAGTTTTTATGAATGCTCCTTGTGTGTCTTGTGTACATATACTTGGATAGTGCTTTGTGACCCAACTGAAAATATTTTTTAGTAGATAACTCATTCGTGTTTATTGATGTGATTTTTATGTTTGGTCTCAACTCATCATTATGTTATCATTTCTTTTTTTTTTTTTTTTTTTGAGACAGAGTCTCGCTCTGTTGCCCAGGCTGGAGTGCAGTGGCCGGATCTCAGCTCACTGCAAGCTCTGCCTCCCGGGTTTACACCATTCTCCTGCCTCAGCCTCCGGAGTAGCTGGGACTACAGGCGCCCACCACCACGCCTGGCTAGTTTTTTGTATTTTTTAGTAGAGACGGGGTTTCACCGGGTTAGCCAGGATGGTCTCGATCTCCTGACTTTGTGATCTGCCCGTCTCGGCCTCCCAAAGTGCTGGGATTACAGGTTTGCGCCACCGCGCCCGGCATGTTATCATTTCTGTGTGTGCATTATATTAATAATTTTTCTATATGATGTGTTCTTTGCTCTTTTTAACTATCTTTATATTTGCTTTTTAAATATCTCTTGATATTTAAAATGATCTTAATTTTGTTGTAATAGTTACCTTTGAACTTCCACCCCTTTAGAATGCTCCTAGTTACCTGTGTTCATATTTATATACTATCTGGTTTGTTTTTGGGGGGGTTTTTTGTTTGTTTGTTTGGTTTTTGTTTTTGAGACAGTCTCACTCTGTCACTCAGGCTGGAGGCCAGTGGCACAATCACAGATACCTACAGTCTCGACCTCATGGGCTCAAGCATTTCTCTCTACTCAACCTCCCAAGGAGCTGGGACTATAAGTGTATGCCACCAAGCCTGGCTAATTTTTAAATTTTTTGTAGAAATGGGATTTCACTCTGTTGCCTAGGCTGGTCTCGAACTCCTGGGGCCAAACAATCCTCCCACCTTAGCCTCCCAAAGTTCTGGGATTACGGGCATGAGCCACCGCGCCTGGCCTGGTTTGTTAGTTTTTAATATCCTTTGACTCTGAACTATTAACATACTTAATAATAATGTGCTTATTCTGCTTTCATTTTTCCTTTCTCTTCCTGTTTTTCGGTTGCATTATTTCTACCTTGTCAGAATACTTAACAGATTGTTTTTTAACCATCGTCTACATTTGTTTTAGTCTTTATACATGAAATATATTAAATGTTTACTGTCTTAGTCCTTTTGTGCTGCTATAATAGAAAACTACAATCTGGGAAATTTATAAAGAACAGAAATTTCTCACACTTCTGGCAGCTGGAAAGCCGAGGTCAAGGTACGGGCAGGTTTGGTTGTGGGACTGCTTTCCCCTTCCAAGATAATGCCTTGTTGCTACATCCTCCAGAGGGAATGAATGCTGCCTCCTCGTGGGGGGGAAGATGGAAGAGCAAGCCAGCAACACTGCAGAGAAAACCTCTTTTATAAGGACCTTACTCCCATTCATGAGGAGAGGAGCCCTCATGACCTAATCGTCTCTTAAAGGCCCCACTTCTTAATAGCATCTCATTGGCCATTACATTTCAATACTTGAATTTTGGAGGGGACACATTCAAATCATAGCACTCACCATCAGTCCTTTTTCTGAAGTTCCCACGTGATCTCTTGGTTGGATAAAGCTTATCTTCTTGTGGATGGTTGCAAAAGAGCTCATGGATACATATTTTCTGAGATCTTGCTTGTTTAAACTTTTTTTTTTTCTCATGTATTAAGTATTGGGGTGACAGCTTGGCAAGATATTTAATATAAAATCCCTGGTTCATAACTTTCTTTCATTGAATTACTTGAAAATGACACTACATTATACAAGGGTTTTGTATATCTCTTTTGAGAAATCTGATTCTCTTGCCTTATAAGTTCTGAATTCATTTTGCTTGTATGCCCTGAGGATTTTTCCTTTATTTTTAAAATAAAGTTTAAATGATATACTAGAATATTTCACAAAATCCATTGTTGAGGGTGTTTTCCCAGGTACACAGTGGGCCTTTTTAATTTGTATATCCAGGTTTTTCTGTATTTCTAGGAAGTTTTCTTGCATAAAAGTTTTAAATTAGAACTAGTTCTGTTCTAATGTGTTGTTTTTCTTCTTCAGGAGCTCCAATTTTATGTAATTTGATTTCTTGTCTTTTGCAACCTCTTTTTATTTTCTCTACTTTATCTCACTTTCATTCTCTAGGATTATTTAAAATAATAAGTAATAATTGAATTAAAAATAGTTTTATTCAAATCTATTTTTCCTTGAGTCCTTATAACTCAGTTTTCATTTCTGATAGATTTTGCCTTTTTCTTTTGTTTCTTTCATGAGTTCAATCAACCTTTCTGTTCTTTGGAGTTATGTTTGTTTTACCCATTTCTATTCTAAGTTTTTCAATATATAATTCAAACTTGTTTTTAAATGCTTATTTGAGAATATTTAGTTCAGAGTGGAATATTGTGTTAGAGTTTTCTTCTGCTTCATAGTTGGTTTTGGGCAGATTCATCTACTCAAGTGTTTTTAGTATTTTCTATTTTCTGTTTCCTTTTATAAAAGTTGGTGTAGATGAAGATTGCTTACACATTTGCGTTTTGTGGATAGAATAGCAGTGTGGGGTGGTTTATAAATTGTTAGTTCAAAAACACCCTCTTTTGCAGAGACAATTGGAAGAAAGATTGTATGTCCTTTAATAGTTTGTCTTTGGTCTTAAATTTTCCTTTCTTCTTTTTCCCTTTAATCTGAAAGATTCCTTTCTCTTCCTTTTATCTTCTGCTCTTTGGAAATTGTCTTCAGTGTTTCTCAGACTACTTCCTCAAGTTTCGTTTATACTGTTAAGTTCCTTTCTTATAGTCTGCTCTGGTTTTCTAGAACTTTTTTTTCAGTATTCTGGCATTCACACTGGTAATGGTCTTTCTCTTTCTTGGGGTTACTGTAGTTTAGTCTGAGGCCTTTTGTTCTCTGCTCTTCTGGGCATTGCCCCCACAACTCTGCCTTCCCTTTTGCAAAGGGTTAGAGTGAGAGCTTGAGAAATACCTCTGCTGGAAATTGATGCTTATATTTTCTAATTAAAGGCAATTTGATGTTTGTATTGTTCTGTGTCTTCTAGTTATGTCAAAGTCATGGAATTTGCACACCTTTGTATAGTTTATACAGTTTGGGGAGGATAGTTGGTAGATTGCTGTATACACAGTCACTGTTACCATGGCTGCCCGGAAATCTATTCTGTTTACCTCTTTATTGCCAGTGTCTTCCTTTTAGAATGTATGTTCTATTAAAACAGGAACCATCTTTGTTTTATTTACTGCTTTATCCCCAATGCCTAGTACACAGAAGATGTAATTGTTGAATAACTTCTTCAAAATGTGTGTGTATGTGTTTTACCCATTTTTCTTTTAAATTATTTATACTTGTCTTGATTGTTTATATTTCCTATTATATAGAAGGTTAACAATCTTATAGGGCAATAATACATCTTATTCATAAGAGCTTAAGATGTATATCAGATGTCGATTTTTCTGCAGCTTTTATTTAGATTAAATAATGCAAGATTTAAATTTATAGAAAATTAAAGCTGGATTTGGTACTATAATCTCAGTACTTTGGGATGCTGAGGAAGAAGGATTGCTTGAGACTAGGAGTTTGTGACCAGCCTGGGCAACATAGTAGGACCCTGTCTCCACAAAATTTTTTTTTTTGAGACGGAGTCTTGCTGTGTCGCCCAGGCTGGACTGCAGTGGCCAGAGCTCAGCTCACTGCAAGCTCCGCCTCCCGGGTTCACGCCATTCTCCTGCCTCAGCCTCCCCAGTAGCTGGGACTACAGGTGCCCGCCATCTCACCTGGCTAGTGTTTTTTCGTATTTTTTAGTAGAGACGGGGTTTCACCGTGTTAGCCAGGATGGTCTCGATCTCCTGATGTCGTGATCCGCCCGTCTCAGCCTCCCAAAGTGCTGGGATTACAGGCTTGAGCCACCGCACCCAGCCCACAAAAATATTTTTAAAATTGACTGGGCATGGTGGTGTGCACCCATAGTCCCAGCTACTCAGGACTCTGAGTCAGGAAAATCGAGGGAGGGGGAGGAAGAGAGAGGGAGGGAGGGAAGGAAGGGAAGGAAGAAAGGAAAGGAAGGAGGGAAGGGAGGGAAGGAAGGAGGAAGGAAGGAAATTAAGCTAATCTGCCCCATTGGTGGTATTTATAATTGTTATTAATTTTCTTTTAATCATTGTAGTATTTTAGGCTCTTTAACAAATACAGAGCATAACCTCCTGCCCAGTAGGATTTTATACTTTGTTTTTGCCTTTGTTTCCTTTTATTGATAGATAATATTTTACATATTTATGGGATACATGTAATAATTTTTGCATGTGTAGTCTGTATAATGATCACATCAGGGTGTTCAAGATATTCAGCTCCTTGAATACTTATCTGTGTGTTGGTAATATTTCAATCCCTCTCTTATAACTACTTTGAAATATAGAATATATTGTTGCTAACTATAGGTACTCTAGTCTGCTATCAAACATTAGAACTTATTTCTTCTATCTAACTGTAAATGTATACCCATTCACTGATCTTTTTTCATTTTCTCCTCCCACCGTCACACCTTTCCTGGCTTATGGTAACCATCATTCTATACTCTATGTCCATGAGATCAAGTTCTTCAGGTCCCACTTATCAGTAAGAAGATGCAGGATTTGTCTTTCTGTACCTGGCTTATTTCACTTAACATGATGACCTCCAGTTCTATCCACGTTGCAGCGAATGAAATGATTTTACTCCTTTTTAAGGTTGAATAATATTCCATTGTATATATACCACATTATCTTTATCCATTTGTCTGCTAATGGACACTTAGGGTGATTCCATGTCTTTGGTATTGTGAATAGTGCTGTGATAAACACGCAAGTGTGGGTATCCCTTTGATGTACTGATTTATTTTCCCTTGGACATATATCCAGTATTGGGATTACATGATTGTATGGTAGTTTTTTTATTTTTAATTTTTTAAAAAAATCTCCAGTAGTTTTTAGTAGTTGTACTGATTTACATTTCCACCATCATTGTGTAAGAGTGCCCTTTTCTCCGTATGCTCACCAGCATCTCTTCTTTTTTGTCTTTTTAATGATAGTTATTCTATCAATTCAATTCTGATGTTATCTAAAAGTAATAATAATGGCCATTGTAATCACAGTAAGATGATAGCTTTTCTTTTTTCTTTTTCTTTTTTGTCTTTTTTTTTTTTTTTTTGAGACAGCGTGTCACTCTGTCACCCAGGCGGGAGCACAATGGCACAGTCTTAGCTCACTGCAGCCTCCGCCTCCGAGGTTCAAGCTGTTCTCCTGCCTCAGCTTCCTGAGTAGCTGGGATTACAGATGCCCGCCACCATGCCTAGCTAATTTTTGTGTTTTTAGTAGAGATGGGGTTTACACCATGTTGGTCAGGCTGGTCTGGAACTTTTGACCTTAGGTGATCCACCTGCCTCAGCGTCCGAAAGTGCTAGGATTATAGGCATGAGCCATCACCTGGCCATAAGATTATATCTTATTTGGTTTTGATTTGTGTTTCCTTGATGATCAGTGATATTGAGCATTTTTTAATATACCTGTTAGCCATAATATGTCTTCTTTTGAGAACTGTCTATGTCCTTGGCCTACTTTTTAGTGGAATTATTTGTGGTTTTTTGTTGAGTTGTATGAGTTTCTTGTGTATTCTGGATATTAGTCCCTTGTCAGATGAATAGTTTGTGAATAGTTTCTCCCATTCAACAGGTTGTCTCTTTGTTGTTTCCTTTGCTGTGCAGATGCTTTTTAGTTTAATATAATCCCATTTGTCTATTTTTGTTTTAGTTGTCTATGTTTTTGAAGTCATAGACATAAAGTCTTTGCCTACACCAGTGTCCAGAAGTGTTTTTTAAAATGTTTTCTTCTAGTAATTTTATAGTTTTAGGTCGTTAATCCATCTTGAATTAATTTTTATATATGGTGAGAGATAGAGGTCTCACTCTATCTCTGAGGGAAAAACTTTTCCTCCTTCATTATGATGTTAATTGTGGGTTTGTCACTTAGGCTTTTATTATTTTGAGACATGTTCCTTCTATGCCTAGTTTTTTGAGCATTTTTATCGTGAAGGGATGTTGGATTTTATCAAATGTTTTTTCTGCATCTATTAATGATCATATTTTTTTCCTTCATTCTGTTGATGTGTTATATCATTTATTAATTTCTCTGTGTTAAACCATTCTTGTTTCCTTGGTATAAATCCCATTTGATTATGGTATATCATCTTTTTGATACACTGTTGAATTCAGTTGGCTGGTATTTTGTTGAGGATTTTTACGTCTGTGTTTATCAGCGATATTGGCCTATAGTTTTTTTGTTGTGTCTTTGTCTGCTTTTTGGCATCAGAGTAATGCTGGCCTCATAGAATAAATTAGGAAAAATTCCCTCCTCTTCAATTTTTATGGAATAGTTTGAAGGGGATTGGTATTAGTTCTTTATTGTTTTGTAGAGTTCGGCAGTGAAGCCCTCTGGTCTTGCACTTTTCTTTGTTTGGAGACTTCTTACTACTAATTCAGTCTTGCTACTTGTTATTGGTCTGTTCACGTTTTCTGTTTCTGATTCAAATCTTAGTAAGTTATAAGTTTCCAGGAATTCATCCATTTCCTCCAGGTTTTCCAGTTTGTTCGTGTGTACCTCGTAATAGTCTCTCGTAATCTTTTTTATTTCTGTAGTGTGAGTTGTAATGCTTCCTTTTCCATTTCTGATTTTGTTTATTTGGGTTTTTTTTCTTCTTGGTCTAGCTAGCGATTTATCAATTTTGTTTATCTTTTCAAAGAACCAAATTTTTGTTTCATTGATCCTTTATTTTTTTGTTTTGTTTTTTGGTCTTTATTATTTCCTTCTGCTATTTTGGGGTTTGGTTTATTTTTGCTTTTCTAGTTTCTTGGGGCACATTGTTAGATTGTTATTTGAAATCTGCGTTTTTGATGTAGGCATTTATTGCTATAAACTTGCCTCTTAGTACTGCTTTTGCTTTTGCTGTGTCACATGGAGTTTGGTATGTTGTATTTCTGTTTTCATTTGTTTCAAGATATTTTTTAATTTTCATCTTAATTTCCTCATTGACCCAATGGTTGCTCAGGAGCATGTTGTTTAATTTTCATATATTTGTATAGTTTCCAAAGTTTTTCTTGGTATTGATTTCTGGTTTTATTTCATTGTGGTCTGAGAAGATAATACGATTTCAATTTTTAGAAATTTGTTGAGACTTGTTTTGTGGCTTAACATATGATCTGTCTTTGAGAAATTTCCATGTGGTAATGAGAAGAATTGTTGTGTAAGATGTTCTGTAGGCCAGGTGCAGTGGTTTACGCCTGTAATTCTAGCACTTTGGGAGGCCAAGGTGGACGGATCACAAGGTCAGGAGTTTGAGACCAACCTGGCCGACATGGTGAAACTCCATCTCTACTAAAAATACAAAAACTAGCCAGGCGAGGTGGCGGGCGCCTGTAGTCCCAGCTACTTGGGAGGCTGAGGCAGGAGAATCGCTTAAACCCGGGAGGCAAAGGTTGCAGTGAGCCGAGATCACACCACTGCACTCTAGCCTAGGCGACAGAGCTAGACTCTTTCTCAAAAAAAAAAAAAAAAGTCTGTTAAGTCTGTTTGTTAACTACAATCTGTCCAAGGCCCAGTTTAAATACAATGATTCTTTGTTGATTTTCTGTCTTGATCTGTCTAATGATGAGACTGGGGTGTTGAAGTACCACACAAATTACTGTATTGGAATCTATCTGTCTTTCAGTCTAGTAATATTTACTTCATGAGTTTAGGTGTGCCAGTATTGGAAACATGTATATCCTCTTGCTGGATTGATCTCTCTATCATTATATAGTGACTTCATGTTTTCTACTGTTTTTGGCTTAAGGTATATTTTATCTGATATAGGTGTAACTACTCCTCTGCACTTTTGGTTTCCATTTGCATGGAATATCTTTTTCCATACGTTTACTTTTGATCTGTAAGTCTTTTTACAAGTAAAGTATGTTTCTTGTAAGCAGCATATAGTTGGTCATAATTGTAATCCATTCAGCCAGTCTGTATCTTTTAAGTGGAGAATGTAATCCATTTTCATTCTAGGTTACTGTTGATATTTGAGGTTTTGTTCCTGTCACATTGCTAATTGCTTTCTGGTTGTTTTGTTGTTTGTTCCTTCCTTTTTATCCTATTGTTCCTTGTGGTGATTTGGTGTAGTGATACCATTTGAATCCTTTCTCTTCCTTATTTGTGTGTTTGCTTAAAATGTTTTATACTTTCATGTGTTTTCAGGATGGAAAATGTCATCCTTTCATTTCCAGACTTAGAACTCCCTTGAGCATTTCTTGTAGGGCTGATATACTGGTGATGAATTCTTTCAGCCTTTGGTTCTCTGGGAAAGACTTTATTTCTCCTTCATTTACAAAGGATAATTTTGCTGGATGTAGTATGCTTGGCTAGCAGTTTTGTTTTTTGTTTTTTTCTTTCAACACTATGAATATATCACCCCATTCTTTCCTGGCCTGTGAGGTTTCTGCTGAGAAATGCCCTGTTGGTCTGAAGGGGGTCCTTTTTAGGTGACAAGATGCTTATCTCTTGCTATTTTTAGAATTTCGACTTTAGACAATTTGACTATAATGTGCTGTGGAGAAGACCTTCTTTCATTTTATCTGTTTGGGGATGTCAGAGCTTCCTGTATTGGATGTCTAAATATCTTGGTAGATTTGGGGCATTTTCATCTGGTATTTCATTAACTAGGTTTTCTACCCTTTTGCTCTCTGTTTGCCTCCTGGAACCCTGATAATTTGCATATTTTATGGCCACTTTATGGTGTCCCATATGTCACAAAGGCTTTGCTTATTCTTTTTTATTACTTTTTCTTTATTTTTGTCTATATTATTTCAAAAGACTTGTCTTTGAGTTCTGAAATTATTTTTTCTGTTTGATCTGGCCTATTGTTGAATCTTTTGAATGTATTTTTTATTTCATTAAATGAATTCTTCATTTCCAGAATTTCTGTTATAGTGTGTATCTCTTTAGTAAATGTCTCATTCATAGTCTGAATTATTTTTCAGATTTCTTTGTTTTTTTTTTTTTTGGAGGTGGAGTTTTGCTTTGTGGCCCAGTCTGGAGCACAGTGGCACAATCGCGGCTTACTGCAACTTCCGCCTCCCAGGTTCATGTGATTCTCCTGCCTCAGTCTTCAGAGTAGCTGGGATTACAGGCGCATACCATCATGACCAGCTAAATTTTTGTATTTTTAGGAGAGACAGGGTTTCACCATGTTGACTAGGCTGGTCTCAAACTTCTAACCTCAAGTAATCTGCCTGCCTGAGCCTCCCAAAGTTCTGGGATTACAGACGTGAGCCACTGCACCCGGCCTCTTTGTACGTTTTTTAGAATTTTCTTGTATCTCACTAAGCTTCTTTAGAATCAATAATTTGAATTATTTTGGGGGGACTTAATGAATTTTGTTTTGATTGGGATGTGTTGCTGGAAAATTATTCTTTTCCTTGGAAGGTGTTTCTCATGTTTGATGTATTCTTACATTCATATCTACATATCTGGTGTAACAGTCACTTCTGCCAGCTTTTAAAATTTGCTTTCATAGGGGAATATTCTTTCCTGTAGATGTATCTATGGTATTGGATGCACAGGGCACTTTGGCTTTTATTCGGAGTGTGTTCAGTAGCATGGTCTCTGTATGATTTATTTGGCTATAAATACCATCAATAGTACCTGTGATTTTCTTAGTGGCTTAGGGTGCAGTTATTAGTGGAGGCTATCGTGAAATTTTGCTGGGGACTAGGACATAAAGTGGGCCAGTCTTTGGACCCTGATGGTGGCAGCAGTGGGCCAAGTGTGCCTGTCCTTAGGCTCCAGGGTGGTGTATGCTTGCACCAGTGTTAGCAGTTCCAGGCAAGCTGATTTTGGGGTCTCCTGGTGCCTTGGAAGCCAGTAGTGGTAGCAGTGCAAGGATTGGTGGGTTCTCTGACCCCTGGGCAACTGGTGTAGTATGGGCGATAGCAGTTGTGGGACAGTCCTCTGTGTCTCGTGCAGTGCATGCTGGTGTTGGCAGTGGCTGCAAAGGGCTGGACAGGCCAGTCTTCAGGCCTGCAGGTGGCATGTGCAGGTAGGTGCCAGCTGTGGTGGTAGCAGCCGGGAAGGTAAGCCCAACCTCATTCCCCTGGGAGGAGTGTTCAGGTGCCAACATTGGTGGACTGGGCTGGGCAGTCCCTTCACTCCTCCTACCCCCCAGTTGTATGCTGTTACATGGGGGGGATCAAGGCCAGGCCAATTAGGCTAGTTTTCAGGCCTCCTGATGGTATGTGCAGGTGCCAGCCATGGTAGGTAGGGGCAGGGCAATCCCCAGGAATGCTCACATTGTTGCCCTGCTGCTCAGGAGGACAGTGCCACCTTCATTGTTAGCAGCCTTGGCTGATGCGTGGGAAGTGTGCACGCCACTTGTCCCTCAGCCCTGACGGTGGTAGCCTGTGCCTTGATGGCACTTAGCCTCGGTGCAGTAGCCTGCAGTCACTTGCACCTAAGCACTGGGTATAACAGCCCATGTTTCTGTTGAGCCTTAGCCACAGCACTGCTGGGCTCTAGGACACTGCAGTTTATTGGAGGTGGGCTCTAAAATGGTGCCTTGCTGCAGCTTAGGTCTCAGGGGTTATGTGGCACCCAGCGCTAGTGCTCTCCCGAGAGCAGTGCTGTCACACAGTCTCCCAGCAGTGTTAGTTTCCAGTGCCTGGAGGGCCAAGAGACTTTCCCATGGCTAGGATTGCAGGATTCATGGTGGAAATACAGACCACCGAGGTTCTCTTACCCTTTATGCATATTGGGGAATCTCAGCTCCCCACCAATCCTGGCCAAGCCGAGTTCCTTCTCCTTCCTTGCTTTAGGTATTTCTTGTCAGTTTTTCTGTTGAATTCCAGTGCCCTCTCTTGGATGATCCATTTGTAGTATGATTAGTCACTATTTCGGTTCTTCTTAGTAGAGAAGGCAAGTACAAATTGCTTCTAGTCAGCCATCTTGTATCCTCTCCCACCTTTTAAAAAACTCAAAAGGGAGTTGATGATTCTGGTCTACTGTGCTTTATCAGGGCTGAACTATGCCTCTCTCTAGTTGCCCCTGGTGTGTGCCTTACATCAGTAAAGGAAAAGAGGGAAATAACAGAGCCAAAATGATAGTGAGCAGAAGAATGAGTTTGGATGGAGAATGAAAGGCAAGGCTGGGCATGGTGGTTCACGTCTGTAGTCCCAGCACTTTGGGAGGCCAAGGCAGGAGGATCACTTGAGCCCAGGAGTTTGAGACCAGCCTAGGCAACATAGTGAGACCCCGTCTCTACAAAAAAATAACAAATAGAAGGGCAGGAAGGGAAAGGTTGGTTGGAAAATATGAGCAAAAGGTGCTGAAGTTATTACTGTCAGAATATATGTATATAAAATTCTCTCTCTGTAATACATAGATAGATAGATAGATAGATAGATAGATAGATAGATAGATAGATAGATAGATAGATAGATAGATAAAAGGTAGACACCTGAAAAGTGCCACTAACTATGGCTTCTGTTAGGTCTTGGCCCCTGTGCTCTAAGTTGTCTATTCTTGCTCTAGGAACATATTCTCTTTGCCTAAAAGTAGACTAGCACCATCAAGCAGTGTATTAGGTCCCTTTTGTTATCTAACTTGTAAAATTCCTGCAAACAGAGAGATGCTTAGAGTAGGAGATTCATTCTGGAGAGAATAACACAATTTTATTAGCTGAGGGAATTTTGTGTTTTGCTTGCTTCCATTGAAAATGTTTGGCTGTTTCATTGATTGGCAAGGAAACAAGGGAGCCTTTCATGTTTAGGAGGGCTTTAGAGGGCAAGCTGGGTGGTGCCTGGTGAAGTGGGTGTCTGCTAGTGAGTGACATTTGATCTATTTTTATAGTTGGAAACATTCTACCCTTAAGCTTATTGTTTAAGCAGGCAAGAGAGCATGCCGTGCAGTCATGAGTGGAATTTTTACATTTGATCTCAGGATCTGTTTCCTTCCTCATAGTTAAAACCTCCATGTGTTTGGCTTCTGAATTTATAAATATTTTATTAGTTTCAGATTCTCTTCTCAATTTACTTATCTTGACCTTGCAGATTATCCAAAGTCAAGAGATTAGAAACATACCTGGCTAACATCTAACAGTCAATAGTTTGAGATTCAATTCCTTAAATTCTTCCTTTAAAAATCATTATAGCTGTTTGATTCCTTTCTTGTATTTTCCCAGGCTCTTGCAACTCACCTGTAGCATCCTTGCTTGAGCCTTGTCAAACCACTGACAAAGATAACTCAGAGTTATTACTTTTTAAATGTATTCGAGCCAATTTCCAATTTTTTTTTTTGGAGACAGAGTCTTACTCTGTCACCCCAGGCTGGAGTGCAGTGATGTAATTTCGGCTCACCACAACCTCCGCCTCCAGGTTTGAGCCATTCTCCTGCCTCAGCCTCCCGAGTAGCTGAGATTACAGGCGTATGCCACCACGCCCGGCTAATTTTTATATTTTTAGTAGAGACGAAGGGATTCGCCATGTTGGCCAAGCTGGTCTCAACCTCCTGACCTCAGGTGATTCGGCCTCCCAGAGTTCTGGGATTACAGGCGTGAGCCCTGCCCCGATTATTTTTCTTGAAAGTTTAATTTTTACATTGTGAGAAAATTTTAATTTTTATTTTTTTTTTCATTCTTTATCCAACTTGGGAGAAAAATAAATTTTTGGGAAAAAGTGTCCATAAGTTCAACACCAGAACTATTTTTTATTTCCTGTTTCTACATTAATTCCTAGTGTTTGTCCTCATGCATACAAATTTTTACCAGTTTCAGTGAGCTACTCTATATTCTGTTCTTTTCATTTAACATTTACCAGATTGTCTTTCAGTGATCTATTTTTTTTTAATTTCCACTGTCCTTTAGACTTGATTGAATTCCTTTAGAAATTAACATTTCAATGATGTATCAACATTTTGAAACATCTTATTTTCTGAGGCTATCATGTTATGTAACTAACATCAAGATATTTTCACTGTCCCATATACTTTATATATCTTAATGTAATTTGTGTCAGTCACTTTGTTTCTCTCAAACATAAAAGTGAGCTTTCCAGAAAGGATATATAACTTTCAATTCATTGCTTATCTGAATTGCTTATTTAAAGTGTAATAGTTAGCTTTCTCCCATTTTTCTCAATCTGATTTTTTAACCAAAATGAAATCATTAGCTTGATTTATGTCATTTTTTTTTAGACTCACTTTATTATATTTGTCACATTTAGAGACATTTTAAAGGCAGTAATAGGCCGGGCGTGGTGGCTCATGCCTGTAATCCTAGAACTTTGGGAGGCCGAGACAGGTGAATCACTGGAGGTCAAGAGTTCAAGACCGGCCTGGCTAACATGGTAAAACCTCGTCTCTACTAAAAATACAACAATTAGCCAGGCGTGGTGGCGCATGCCTGTAATCCCAGCTACTCTGGAGGCTGAGGCAGGAGAATGGCTTGAACCCAGGAGGCGGAGGTTGCAGTGAGCCAAGATTGCACCATTGCACTCCATCCTGGGGAACAGAGTGAGACTGCGTCTCAAAAAACAGCAACAACAAAAAAAAACAAAAGCAGTAATAACTTCTAAATAATTTTTAAGTGTGCCAGAGTTTATTCTGTCAAAAAAAAATTATTTAGTGTTTTTTTTTGTTGTCATGAACATTTGATTTCCTTTTATCATTTTTTTTCCCTTGGCTTGCAATATATTGGAACTGTTAACTTATAATTCTCTATTATGTATGGTTATTATGTATCTTCACTACAGTTTCTAGCAGATGAGTGATACTCTCTACATATACATGTATTTGATATTGAGGCAAAGTAAAGAATAATTTACATGTTCAGAGGATCCTAAAATCACATTTTAGAGAGTTACTTTCTTGTCTAAATCTTTCTCTAGAGTTGCCAGTAAACAGAAAAAGTTAATTTCTCTCTCTTTCTCTGCCTGCTTTCACCTGTGTTTGCTAATAATTATGCGTTAGGAGAAATAGGTGGACAGCAATAAAAATAATATCTAAGTGATCCATAAATAGGTCTTCAAGCCTGTCTTGGTATTTGAAGTACCTAGAGTGTTGCCTGGGACAAAGTAATGAGTCAGTAGATTTTTGTTGAGTAGTTAGAGTGATAATCAAGCCAGTTATTAAAACCGTATTGCTCTCTGGGATGGCCAAGTCTAAAATCTCCTTAAATTGTTCTCAATTAAGATTTTGAAGCTCATCCTGACTGTCAAACTGCATTGATTACCACAATATTGGTAATAACAGAGAGTTGTATTGTTTTCTAAGTGATGAATTGACATATATACGTGTTACACTTTTGTTTCTGAAGGAAGTAGAAATTCGGAACAAAGACCTGGAGGGACAACTGTCTGACTTAGAGCAACGTCTGGAGAAAAGTCAGAATGAACAAGAAGCTTTTCGCAATAACCTGAAGACACTCTTAGAAATTCTGGATGGAAAAATATTTGAACTAACAGAATTACGAGATAACTTGGCCAAGCTACTAGAATGCAGCTAAGGAAAGTGAAATTTCAGTGCCAATTAATTAAAAGATACACTGTCTCTCTTCATAGGACTGTTTAGGCTCTGCATCAAGATTGCACACACAAAAAAAATTGAATATCACTCCTCCAGGAGGAGGATCTTTTGAAAATTGGAATTGTATATTTCACTGTAAATTTTAGAATCCAGCTTGTAGCTAGTTGGGGAAAAAAGAGATGAAAAACTTGAACTACAAATTACCTCCATGTATATTATTGGCCATAGTTAACTGAAAGTTATAAATAGACACTTAATGCAATCTTTTTTCCTGGTATTAGCCAATGGGAGAATTAACAATGTCTGGGTCACATCCCCTTTTTGTGTTCAACACAGTGAAGATTATCTGCTTTTTAAATTAATTTATTTACGATATCTAGAGCTGTGTTTCGTGCAAAAACTTAGTGATGACAGCCTGTCTTGTTGTAATCTGAATAATTTCTCAGGATATTTTTGCACTGCTGAGAAGCAGTGCCATTACCAATTAATTCTTGCCAGGAGTGAGAGAGAGCTGTATCTTTAATTGAAATATACTATAACTGGGTGTATAGAGTTCTTCCCTTTTTTGTGCTGGAAGATATTTCACTCTGGTGACTACTCTGGTACACTCTGATGTTCTCTAATCTTGTCTGTTGTATAGTTTACTTTTCCATATTGATTCCATGTATTTATGAGAAGATACTGTCTCCCATTTTATTACACATTTTAAAGCCAACTAACGAAGGCAGCTGAGTCCCTCAGAAATTTTTCTTTTTAAATTTCTAATAAATTTGACACACAGTACTGAAATACAGCAGCCCGTCATTGACGGTCTGGTCTAGCAATGTTAAGTATATTTACAGAATATGCAGTTACATTTATTTATATATTTTGCAAGAAATCTTTTCTGAATGATCAATGCATTTCAATTTAAGAATAATAATGGTTATTGGGGAACTGTTTATTATAGATAATTTTAAGGTGTATAGCTATTTTAAAGGGGATCCATTTACATCAAACAGCTGATCAGAGGACTATCTAAATTGTGATCGTGGCAGATAGAGATGGAGTTGTGTGCTCTATCTGGCTCTACACATCAATCACATATTGATTCAAACCTCACAAGGCAATATTCTGAACTGTTAACTAGGTATTTCAAACAGGAATTAAATTCAATAGGCTCTTCTCAGTGAACAGGTTTTAATGTTGTTTTGATGTAATTTTAAAAGACTTTTAGCAAACATGCATTTCTTTATATATTTCTTTTATGAAGCTATTTTAAAAGTAAGCCAAGTGCTGTCTAGTCTGCTTATAAAGTAGGAATTGCATCAGAGTACATATATTCTTGCTGTACAATGCCTGTGATGTTGAGGAGGGTTCTTTTCTAAAGTGTATGCTTGAGTATCTGACTCTCTGGAGTCTATAAATGCACTGACTTCTTGTTTGTACCCCAAAATGATCGAATTGTTAAGTACAAAATTAAGCTAATTAACCAATTTGTAACCATTTTTTCACTCATAAACAACTACTCAATACTAGACAATTTTGTTTTTTATGTATGTGTATGTACGTAAATACATACATATTAATTTACATTAGAGTGAAAAATAAATGGTTTGTTTCTGAAGTTAGTTTCTAAAGTGAGTTTTCAGGTGTCTCTGAAAAATTTATAACAAACAATCATCCTGTATTATATGTGCTGTAACATCATGTACGTTATCTCCATCTCTTTTAGGATATTTTCCTCTCCTATTTATTATAGGGAGAATAATTTAGATACACGTGCTCAGAGCTGAGATATTTCTCTGATAAATCAGGTAACAAAATGTATTTGATTGATGGAATTTTGAAGTAAATGTGATTTTATCCATCAGTTTCTGAGTAACAAAGAGCACCAAGTTTTAATTTAAATAGGGGATTTAACATTGGGGATCAGGGAATTTAGTTATGAAGAGTTAAAAAAATTAAAAACCAGTGTAAGCTGTTGAAATGGCAAGTGAATTATTTTAATGATGTAATAAAATATTTTTAAATTTTGACATAGTGATCGTTTAATGAAAAAACTCACCAAAATGTCTCCATTTGAATTGTATTGATAATGTGGGACATATGTGTAATTCAATATATACATATACCCATATGTATATACAGAAAATTATTTTTAATACTTTCCTACTGATATGAAATTTAAAATTGGAAATTTTGTGAGTGTTTTTCTTGTCCAATAGAGCCTAATTGTTTCCTTTTTTAATGATTTAACAATCTCTTGAGGGCTGCACCTTTAAATTCCCAGATTGTCAATAGACATGTACAGTATATGGGATAAGGTGGACACAAGTGCACATATATATAAAATCTTCTTAAGACTTTTAACTATTCATTTACAGTAGGAGAGTATGTAGAAATCATCATCCACAAGTCATAATTAGGTTGTGTGCCTACTGTAGCTTTTCCCATTTCTGTATTATATAAACATTTGCATATTAAAATTTGATTTTTCCCAGAGACAAGTATTATATACTGTATCTATATTTAAATCAAACTGTGGTAATATATTTCTCAGAAAATAATGTTGGGGACTATAGCCTGAACATGTGGACTTGAAGCGACATGGAGGAGGAGGTTGATCCCGTTGTGTATAAGTTAATATAACTATCGAATCTTGTACAAAAACAAAAATTGAAAAAAAAGAAAAGCAAAAATACAGTTTTTATTTTGAAATACATTTGTTCTCTGGAGAATGTACTTTATCTTTTTTTCCTCCAGTCTTTTACAGATATTTAAAAGCATTTAAATGATGACAGCATTTACTTAAATCTTTCAGGTGCTACTGGATTTTGCATTAGTGTGTTATGTTGTGAAATCCTAACTTTGACATAAAAGGTTTTATAAGTATTCCCCTGCCTGGAAAATTAGTTTTTGTTCTCCTCTCTCTCTCTTTCTCTTTTCCACTTTCTTTCTGCAGACTAAAAAACATGCTCACGAAGTTGCATCTCTCCTTGTCTCTATAGAAGATCTCCAGTACCATCATAGATTTGGTGTTCTGCTGTCATTGAACTGTTGGGAAGCAGTTAGAGGAAAAACTCACTTTTTTTTTTCAGGTGGAAATAAAAGGAACACTCAAAATTAAGCCACCACCACCACTACCTTTAAAAACTAGTTTCTTTGCAAAATGTATTCTTTAACATGTGGGCTACAGTCTCCCATGTTTTTATTTAACTCTGAAGTATATACACTTCAGTCACTTATCTCCTTGTGGTCTTGATTTTGTCAGTACTGGAATGGGAGGCAGGTTGGCAGAAAGTTTGTTTGATGGCAGTGGATTATTATTGTCGTTTTAATCATTGCATTTATTTGATATCAAATGATTTTGACATCCTGAAATTCTGTGCTTGAAGTTATGAAATGGTTTTCATTGAATTTTTGCTTCCTAAATGTATAGCATGAAGTAAATTAATTTATACAAAATCTTGAAGAAACATTTTGGGTAAGAAGTAGTTGAGACTGACACTTTTAGAAAATTTCTCAATTTCTAAATTTAGAAATTACTAGAAAAGGAAAGAATGTGTAATTCACCTTACTCCAAATTGCGAAAGTGTATTTTTCCTAATATTCATGTCAAATTTTACATTAAAATTTTTATGATAGTTTTTCTTCATGAGAAACTGATATATAGATGTCACGCAAATACAAGCAAAGTTAGTGAATTAAAGTAGTGGGTACTTAGCATTTTTTGTTTATATATTACCTAGTACAACAGCTAAAAACCATATCCCAGAAAACTAAAAAACTCAATCAGCACTGCACTGCCTAGTGGTTTCTGCTTAGTACACTAAATAGAAAAAAAAAAAAAAAAATTAAGTGATTTTTACCAAAAACATGAACTAAGGAGAAATTGCGGCTGGACTAGAATAGACAGAAGGCCACAAACTCCTAGTCGACTTCTTGTCAAATCTCTGATCTCTGTAAGGACCTCTTCTTTAGGTTAAAGGACACACCGCTCCTTGGCCTTTTGGCTAAGATCAAGTGTAGGTTAAAGGACACATTCCAGAAAACACCAATATTATATGTGGGTGGGAAGAGGATATTTATTGTGAAAGCAGATGCAGAAAAAAGAACAGGAACATGCTGCCTTCAGTTTTTATCTAAGACATATTAGGATGGCCAGAGACAAAGACCAACTATCTCCTACCTTGCTGCTGCTTTTAACCAAACAGACTGAGATGGCACTAATGAGTTTCAGAGACTTTCAGAAAACCCTGTCACATGTCTTGTCAGGATTTGTAACCCCATATAAGACACGTGACATTCAGAACTCACCATTTTGTGGGGTTCTGACCTACCTTTTTTTTTTTTTTTTTTCTTTTTTGAGAGAGACACACACTCACTCTGTTGCCCAGGTTGGAGTGCAGTGGTGCGATCTCAGCTCACTGCAACCTCTGTCTCCCAGGTTCAAGCAATTCTGCCTCAGCCTCCTGAGTAGCTGGGACTACAGGCGACTGCCACCACGCCTGGCCAATTTTTGCATTTTTATTAGAGTTGGGGTTTCACCATGTTGCCTAGGCCACTTTCAAACTCCTGACCTCAAGTGATCCACCCACCTCGGCCTCCCGAAGTGCTGGGATTACAGGCCATGCCCGGCCCTGACCTACTTTTGTCAGTTGTTTTCATATCAAATATACCCAGGGATAGAAATATTGCTCTGTTTTCTTCTAAGAACATGAAGTGAAGATAATGGGTGCCTAATTATTGCAAATATAAGGCCATTTCTGTAGCACAGAAAAATGTCTTTTGTGTTTTTTATCAACATTCATGGTTTTTCTCGTTATCTGTGTATTATAACTACCTTACTATATACACAGATATATTGTCAGTCACTCTATATGTCTTGTGGATATGACTTACTTGATTATTCTACCTTAATGTATAAAGAATGACTATCTCAGGAAGCATGACTAGAAAGTAAATGTGGTTGAAGTGAATGTTTTCCCTATGACTTCAGTTTGAAATGGAACATCAAGAAGTATGTATTAAACATCTGCTATGTGATAGGCACTGTACTAATGACATTTTATTTCTATGGACAGTGGCTTTTCCAGGGGTATTCCTGTGGGAGGGGAGGGAGATAATGAAGGGGAGAGGCTCAGATGATTCTACCTGCTGTTCCCATGGTTAGTGGTCTAAGAGTTGTAGAACAACGTGGTAGCTCACTAGCAAATCAGTCTTGGGGTTATCCAGCACACTGGTGAAAAGGTGGAGGTCTTGGTTATATTTGTGGTACAGTTTTTTTGGCTTTTCTGCCTTGCCTCTCTAGAGTATCTCTGTTAGGGCACTTGTTAACTAAATATTTCGTATCTGCTCTTCTGAACATCTTCAGCCTTCCTTGGTGTTTACAGTACTTCTTATGAAGTTATAAATTATACTTTCTTTGCAGGTGTCATTTATGCAATATGTTTTGGATTCAATTTTTTTTAAAACTTACAAACTTCCAATAATCCAGTGAAAGTAAGTAATTCTTTATATGCATAATTTTGATCTATAAAATTTAAGTAGCAAACTATTCGGCATTGGGAAAGCAGCTAATCTCTTAAGTTTTTAATGAAATGAGTTGTAAACCTGTAAAACTCATCCCCTAACACTATATAGTAGTTCAACAGGAATGGGTTTTGCTGTCAGTACTGGTGACTTTGTGGTCAGTTCTGGTTCTGCCAGAACTTAATGTCTTTCTTTCTTTCTTTTTGAGGCGGAGTCTTGCTCTGTCCCCCAGGCTGGAGTGCAGTGGTGCCATCTTGGCTCACTGCAAGTTCCACCTCCTGGGTTCACACCATTCTCCTGCCTCAGCCTCCCGAGTAGCTGGGACGACAGGTGCCTGCCACCACGCCTGGCTAATTTTTTGTATTTTTAGTAGAGAAAGAGTTTCATCCTGTTAGCCAGGATGGTCTCGATCTCCTGACCTCGTGATCCACCTGCCTCGGCCTCCCAAAGTGCTGAGGTGTGAGCCACCGTGCCCA
Organism: Colobus angolensis palliatus; assembly: GCF_000951035.1. Lineage (NCBI taxonomy): Eukaryota > Metazoa > Chordata > Mammalia > Primates > Cercopithecidae > Colobus > Colobus angolensis. Next base: position 299,292 of record NW_012118376.1, read on the forward strand.
GCCCAGAACTTAATGTCTTTCTAGTTTGATCAAACTATTAGATCAGTTGCAGAAGTGACTCATGGCTCTAGGATCTTCAGACAGATGGTAACAAAGATCAGGGTGAAAACACTTCGTGGTTTGTCTTGTTGTTGTTGTTGTTGTTGAGACTTAAGAGTTTTGCCCTTGTTGCCCAGGCTGGAGTGCAGTGGCACGATGTCAGCTCGCTGCAACCTCTGTCACCCAAGTTCAAGCGATTCTTGTGCCTCAGCCTCCTGAGTAGCTGGGATTACAGGTGCATGCCACCACACCTGGCTAATTTTTGTGTTTTTAGTAGAGATGGGGGTTTTACCATGTTAGCCAGGCTGGTCTTGAACTCTTGACCGCAGGTGATCCGCCCACCTCAGCTTCCCAAAGTGCTGGGATTACAGGGGTGAGTGAGCCACTGTGCCCAGCCTCAAGTGTTGAATTGTTAATCTTTCTTATTGTAATAAAATGTGCGTAACAAAATTTGCCGTTTTCGCAATTTTTTAAGTTTATGATTCAGTGACATTAAGCACATTCACAACATTGTGTAACCATCACCATGTATCCCTTTCCAGAACTTTTCATCATCCCAAACAGAAACTCTGTACCCACTTAATAATAGCTCCCTATTTCTTCTACCCTCTCCACCCTCCCCACCTGCCCCTGCAGCCTGTGACAACCTCTGTTCTACTTTATCCCTCTATAAGTTGGCCTATTCTAGGTACCTCATGTAACTGGAATCGTATAATATTTGTTTTCTTTGTGTCTGGCTTGTTTCATTTAGCATAATACTTTCAAGATCCATCCATGTTGTGGCATGTATCAGAATTTCATTACTTTTCAAGGCTGAATAATTTCCTGTTGTTGGATATATGATTATTAATTCATCCATTGATGGATACTTGGGTCGATTCCACTGTTTGGTTCTTGTGATTGTTTCTGTTTTGAACATTTGTGTACAATTTATCTGAGTTCTTGCTTTCTAGCATTCTTGTGGCTATATACGTAGGAGAGGAATTGCTGGATTATATGAGAATTCTATGTTTAACTTTTTGAGGAACTGTAAAAGGATTGGGTTTGAATTAGGTAAACCTAAAAGAGTTGTAGAACAAGGTGATAGCTCACTAGGAAATCAGTCTTGGGGTTAGTGTCTGGTTAATAGAATGGTTAATAGACCTGTGTGTAATTAATTGGCCCCTGAGTCATGCCTTTTAGCATTTCTTTCCTAAAACATTTATTAAGCACCTACTTTGCTGCAGGCCCCATTTTGGAATATAAGCTATAGAGAAGCTCGCAGTTCATTGCAGAACACAGTTACTTTGCAGTGCACAAGTTATATGACAAAGGAGAACACTAGGACAGGGCAGTCCAGAGGGAAGAGAGCTTGGGAAGTCTTTCCCAGAGGAGGTGACATCTGCCTGAGGCTTGGTGGAGGAGCAGGAGCTGGCTAGTTGAAGAAGAGGTAAAAGAGAATTGCAGAGAGTGTGCTGTGCAAAGGCTCAGAAGAGTGACGAAAATATTGGGACATACGGAAAGTTAGAATGGATCAGTACAGCTGAAGCATAGGATGTTAGGGAAGGACATGGCAAAAGATGGAGATGCTCTAGCCAAAGGCGAGAGCAGGAAGAACTTTGTAAGTCATTTTAAAGATTTCTGTTTCACGCTGAAGGTAATGGAGAAATATTGAGGATTTTTTTTTTTTTGCAAAGAAATGATGTAATCAGAAATATATTTTATATAGCTATTATGTATCTACAAAAATTAAAAATTATAAAAAATAGGCTGGACACAGTGGCTCACGCCCGTAATTGCAGCACTTTGGGAGGCTGAGGTGGACGATCACTTGAGGTCAGGAGTTCGAGACCAGCCTGGCCAACATGGTGAAACCCCATCTCTACTGAAAAATACAAAAATTAGCAGGGCGTGGTGGTGGGCCCCTGTAATCTCAGCTACTCTGGAGACTGAAGCAGGAGGATCACTTGAACCTGGGAGGCAGAGGTTGCAGTAAGCCAAGATCATGCCACCTCACTCCAGCCTGGGCGGCAGAGTAAGACTCCATCTAAGAAAAAAAAAAAAATTATAAAAAATAATATGTTTTATAAGTTAGGCAGCTATGTAAATCACAATCCCTGTTGAGAGGCTGTGTTATGGCAGTAGTGGTGGGAATGGATTCAGAGAGTCTATAGGCGGTAGAACCAGTAGGACTTCTTGACTAATTTAGGTGGCAAGGAAAAGAGGAATGTAGGATGCTTCTACATCTCGTGGACAACCAGATGAATAATCTCATTTCCCCAGAGAGTGAATTCAGGAGGGCAGAAACTCAGTTTTGTGAGTTCTGTTTTGTATTTTACATGCCTATCGAATATCCAAGTGGAACTGTGGGTCTAGATGGAGCTTGAGAGGTAACTATGAGCTGGAGATAAATATTTGGGAGTTGTCACTTTATGTAGTGGTAATTGAGGGCATAAGAAATGGAGAGAATGCAGGGTGAAAATGTCACCTTGGGCCAGATGCAGGACAAGAGCTTGTGAAAGGAATGGCCAAGAGGGATGGGTGGACAACCAGAAGAGTGGGAGCTCACGGGAGCTTGAGTGGAGTTTCAGAAAGCCAGATTTCACACAGAAACATCAACAAATCAACTTTGTGTCTCGAGGTGATGGTATTTAAACTGTTCTGTTGAGATCCTTCATTAATATTTGGTTTTAAAATATATTTTAACATGAGTTTAAAACTAACAAACTCAAATATGGTGTTTCTAACATTTTAAAACTTTGAAATCCAGCAAACATCAGTGCCAGGTTAACCGTTTTTTTGTGCAGATGCCAGAATAAGGCCATCTCTGGTAAACTGAAGAGCTTCCTGGTATTTCAAGGTGAGCTGTTAAAAGAACTGGTACCATTTCTCAGTGTGAATCAGGGCTTTCTCAATGCTCTGTCACTGAAACAAAATACAGAAATAGGTTCTACATAAGATAACTTCTGTCTTCTGTAAACCTAGTCTCAAATGTTTGTTTATGAAAATGATTTATATTGAATGACTTACTGCTTAAGTGTGACATCCCATTCCTTCTGTTAATATATGGGGCTTTGATGTTGTCATTTTTACGGCATGGGGAGGTGTATGTAGCCAAGAAGAAGTTAACCAACACCACTTTCTTTCTGTGGCTTATTTGCCTCTCTTCAAGTTTTAGAGGCTTGTGTGTATTGTGTTTCTTTTTACATGTATTGTTTTGATACTGAATACATCACAAGGACCACGTAACTTTGTGTTTGCATTGCTATAGAAAGTTTAGAGACTTAATATTTCTGTTATCTTAAATGGTCCTGACTCTTTTTTTCATATTGACTCGTAAACATAACTGCATACAAATTATCTCTGATAGAAATGCTCTCAAATTATACTCTGTATTTGGTTTTAGACGACTGTATGGTATTTGATTTTTATTTCCAGTTTAAATTACAATTAAAATGAGTTTGAATTTCTTGAGTCGACATGACTTACACTACTTGGTCAACAAATTGAGCATGTTCGACGGTCCAGGAAGAAAAAAGGAATGATCAGTATTCAACATTGGCTCCAAATAACCCAGAAAATTTGCAGATCACTTGCAAATTTTCTAATAAAGTCTAACTTTTAAACAACTTTTGTTTATATTTTTCTACTTAGTGATTAATAGTGGTCTCCTGTAGCAGAGCCTTTATTTTATAATTACAATCTGTGCATTAAAATCTCAGAGTTATACATAATAGTATAAAGCATAGAACTACATAGTCTATGGTGCATGGCCAACTACTCCGTCTCACAACAGTTTTCATACACTTTCATGACCTCAGTGTTAAATTGTTATCCCCATTTTATAGATGGGGAGTCTGAGGTTCAGCAAGATAAAGTGATCGGCCAAATAAGAGGCAGAACCAGGAATAAAACAGGTCCTCTGCCTCCTCTGTGCCTTTCTCCATCATGCCTGAACTGACCTGTGGGTACTTTTTAAGAAGGCAGGTACAAGAGTTTATCAGTTTTCAGTATTTATCAATCTATCACTTAACGAGAAGGATCGAATGGTTTTCCATTTCACAATAGTATTATGTCTTCGAATTTCACCCTTTTTTTTTTAGGAGAAACAAGTTTAATTTTAATTATGTAAGTGGTTCATGTATACTTTTTTTTTTGTAACAGTTTTTAATAACACAGGTAAAGCAAAAGTCATCCTTGACCTCTCAGTTCTATCCCTAAAAACTGTTACTATAAGCTCTTTAATGTCTGTCCTTTCAACATTTTACATGCATTTGTATACAATACATATGTACTTATAGAAACATGTAGTTTTGGAGGGCAAAGAATCATAAATTTTATCATATGATATGTTTTATTTTACAATTTGCCTTTTTAAACTTAATCTTATTAGACGATCTGTCCAAGTTAATACGTACAGATCAACCTTATTCCTCCTAACTCCTTCAGAGTATTATTTCATTTTATAGCTATATATGATTTATTTAAACATTTCAATATTTTTTCTTTTCATTTTCATGCACCCACTTCTTCCTCACCTTGAGGCTACTTGTTAAATGTTAGCAATATTCAGGAATAATTAGTACCCAGTCACCAAATGTCTTGCAGTGCTTCTAATGTCTTCTCTCACTGGGGAGAATGAACTGCAGATGAACAAATATTCTGGAAAACTAAAACTCAAAAATAAGTTTTACTAGCTTTGATGAAAATCTTTCCAAACTATACTCAAACAATATCTAGCAACATACTTTGGACAAAATAATTGCACAATAAATGTGTTAAATGACTGTACATGTTTACTGCCTTAGGAAAGAGAAGACGCCACATGTAATTTTTTTTCTTTTCTTTCTTTTTTTTTTTTTTGAGATGGAATCTCGCTCTGTTGCCCAAGCTGGAGTGCAGTGGTGAAATCTCAGCTCACTGCAACCTCTGCCTCCCAGGTTCAAAGGATTCTCTTGCCTCAGCCTCCCGAGTAGCTGAGATTACAGGTGCGCACTGCCATACCCAGCTTATTTTTGTATATTTAGTAGAGACGGGGTTTCACCATGTTGGCCAGGCTGGTCTTGAACTCCTGACCTCAAGTGATCCACCCACCTTGGCCTCCCAAAGTGCTGGGATTACAGGCGCAAGCCACCACACCCGGCCACCACATGTAAATTTTAACCTTTGCTCAGTGACTTGATCTTTCAACTATTGTATGGTGTCACCATCTGGAGATGCTTGGGGATCACCAAGTTTAAAACCCAAAGTGCTGTGCTTTGTAGCCTTCAAAGTGGGAAAGTAAAAGGTAGGATTAAAAAGGAAAGAAGGAATAGGGAAATGTTTGAACCCCAGTATATCCAGACATTTCTCTCTCTTACGTCAAGAGCCTTTTGTCTCCCGATTGGTGGCTTTGCTTCTGAAAGCATCCTCTGCCAGTTGGCTATTCAGTCAAACATCTTGTGAATACCTACAGTGTCACTAGGTACAATGCCAGGCACTGGAATGCAAAGATGGGAAGACACAGTCCTATCCTCAAGAAGCTTATAATCTAATGAGGGAAGGATACATGTTCACCAAGAAACAATCAGACATCAATGCTGTTATGAAAGGAATATACACAGGAGAGAATTAGCCACTATCACTGAGAAGGTAACATTGGAACTAAGTGTGAAAGATGAATAGATGTTCACTTTGAAGATTGGAGTGATGGAGGAAAGCAAGCCACACATTTGAATTCACAGTCCTGACATACTGTCTGGCTGAGCTTGGGGAATCAGAGAAAACACGTCATACAGAGTCCAGACTGTGGACTTCGTTTCATGTCCTCAGCACTTCTGACTTTTCCCAAAGGCAGTGGGAAGCCCCTGAAGCCTTTGAGGAGGAGACATAGCATGACTGGATGCACATTTTAGAGACAGTAGAACATTCTGGCTATAGTATCAAGAATGGCCTAAAGAAAGCTTATGGGGCCAGGTGTTGTGGCTCACGCATATAATCCCAGCACTTTGGGAGGCCAAGGTGGACGAATCACTTGAGATCAGGAGTTTGAGACCAGCCTGGCCAACATGATGGAACCCTGTCTACTAAAAGTAGAAAAATTTGCCAGGCATGGTGGCACTTGCCTATAATTCCAGCTACTCGGGAGACTGAGACATAAGAATCACTTTAACCCAGGAGGCAGAGATCGCAGTGAGCCAAAATCACACCACCGCTCTCTAGCCTGGGTGACAGAGTGAGACTCCGTCTTAAAAAAAAAAAAAGAAAAAAAAGATTTATGGAAGGCCAGGTGCGGTGGCTCATGCCTGTAATCCCAGCACTTTGGGAGGCCAAGGTGGAAAGATTGCTTGAACCCAGGAGTTCAAGACCAGCCTGGGCAACATTGTGAGACCTCATCTTTATAAAAATTAATAATAGTTTCTTAAAATAAGAAAGCTTATAGAAAACCATATTCAGGAAGATCTTTTTTTTTTTTTTTATTGTAGAAATCCAGGTAAGAGACACAGAAAACTGTAAATGATGCAAAAACAGCTGAACTGAATATGAGAGATGTTCAAGAGGTATGTGATGGGATGATATTTTGAAATTTGGATTTCTGCTGCTTTCCTGGCATTTATTGTTCCTTTCAACAAATGTATTCTACTCACTTGGCACTCAGGTTTGGGTTATTACTGTAGTAATGAAAGGGTCAGTTCTCTACTTTTGAATTTCCCACCTCAAATGAGATTTTTTTTTTAAATGACACCCCCCATGTAGCAAGGAAGGAGAGTGGAAGGAAATGAGAGGGTGGCAAATATCACTATGGAGGGGCCCTGAGCACAACCTCCTCTCCCTGGTTGCCCAGTACATCAGCCTTAGATGGGAGCAGGGAGGGTAAAAAAGTGAACCTTCAGACAGGATAGGAGATTGAAGAGCAGAGGACGACCATGCTTCAAGTTCCAGGTGTGACCTACAGAAGAGTATCCTTGGGCCAGGGTGATGCAGAAGCCACTGAGTGGAAATGACAACATGGTGTTTTTAAGCTAAGAAGGGCCCCACACATTTCTTGGGGCTCCAGTGTGGCATAGGAAGGCATCTGAAATGTTTCCGTGTCCCATTGCTCTAGCAGGTATGACAAAAGAGCTACTGTGTTAGATAATGAGGACACACGTTCACCTGGGTGGATATGGGACCAAAGATAAGATGGACATCTCAGTGGATGCTGGTAGAGAAAGGAGCCAGTGACCGGGCCAGAGGGAGCCCACTGTCTGAGCAAATGCCAGCATAAATCAGATGGATCAAGAAACAGAAACCCTGGCTGGGCACGGTGGCTCACGCCTGTAATCCCAGCACTTTGGGAGGCTGAAGTGAATGGATCACCTGAGGTCAAGAGTTCAAGACCAGCCTGGCCAACATGGTGAAACCCCATCTCTACTAAAAATACAAAAATTAGCTGGGCATGGTGGCGGGCACCTGTAATCCCAGCTACTTCGGAGGCTGAGGCAGGAGAATCACTTGAACCTGGGAGGGGGAGGTTGCAGTGAGCTGAGATTGTGCCATTGCACTCCAGCCTGGGTGACAAGAGTGGAACTATGTCTCAAAAAAACAGAACCTGCCACACCCCAGCCCCGAAGTGCTTGAACACTGCCATCACTTAGATGTAACCTGAGGGAGCAGGTGGCAGGGAGAAACCTTAAATTCTCTGAGTTTATATTGACTTGACAAAAACAATGTTTCTACTGCCAGGTAGAAAAATGAATTTTGGAACAAAATTTAGAAGAACAAAATTATATTCTTTGCATTCCCTAATTATGACCTGAGAAGATGTTCCCACTACCAATAGACATGCAGGATGTGACACCACTCTGGAGGACTTTGAAGCTTCTGGATTTGGTTGAAGAAAGATGCTTTGGACATTTTGAATTTGAGTTGCTTCTCCAGAAGTCTTATGTATCTGAAGCATGGGAGAGAGTATAAGCTGGGGAAATAAGTTTGGGGGTGACCAGAAAAGCAGTGGGTAAGGCCATGAGCAAATGAAATCAAATAGAGGATGAAGAGAACAGGAGCCCTAGCAAACCCTGACAGTTAAAGAGTATGCAGGGAAAAGGACTTGGAAAGGACCCTGTAAAGAAAGATCCAACATGACCTGAAGAAGAACTGGTAAGTGATGCCAGATAAACAAAGCATCCAGCCCAAGGATAGTTCAGGGTTGCACAGAAACTCTTTATCATGGTTCTTTCTTTTTTTTTTTTTTTTTTTTTTTTGAGACTGAGTCTCGCTGTGTCTCCCAGGCTGGAGTACAATGGCACGCTCTCGCCTCACTGCAACCTCTGCCTCTAGGATTCAAGCAATTATCCCTGCCTCAGCCTCCCAAGTAGCTGGGATTACAGGCACTCACCACCACACCCAGCTAATTTTTGTATTTTTTAGTGGAGACGGGTTTTCTCCATGTTGGCTAGGCTGGTCTTGAACTCCTGACTTCAGGTTATCTGCCCTCCTCGGCCTCCCAAAGTGCTGGGATTACAGGTGTGAGCCACCATGCCCGGCCTTAGGCTTTTCTTATTGATCAGGAAATTATCGGCCTCACATTGGAACTTAAGACAATGTTCTCATTGCCCAGGGATGCCAGGAGGCTGACTGCAGGGGCTAATTTGTGCTAATGCAGTGCAGCCTTATTTGTCATAATGTTACCGCAAGGTAAATTATAGTTCACATACACACAGAACACTTCTGTGTGCTTTGTCAACATGCTGTTAGGATTTATTCACTGTATTACCCAATTCCCCTTTTAAGAAAAGATCTCTCTTTCAAATCATTGTCAGACATTAGGACTAGATAAATTTGTCCTTTTTGGCCTATGGGTCTTCTAGGCAGAGGACTACATGAATCCATCATTCCCTCTTCACTCTGGCTCTGGGAAGCTCAAGACCAGATTTTGGGCTTAATTGCTATAGTGTTCCTCAGATAGTTTCTATAATTCTAGTGTTTTCTTCCTCTTAGCCCTTATTTATTTGTTCCTGCTCCTATTTCTTGATCAGTTTTTTGGTCCTGTTATACTGGTCTGATGGTACCTGTGTTTTCATCAAAAGTTACTTCAGATCTTTGGTGCATTTGGCAAGATACAGAATAGCTAATTGAAAAAAAAGTCTAAGTCAGCTGGCTGTGGTGGCTCACACCTGTAATCCCAGCACTTTGGGAGGCCAAGGCAGGAGGATCACTTGAAGCCGGGAGTTCAAGACAAACCTAGGCAACATAATGAAGCCTCATTTCTACAAAAAAGAAACCTAAAAATTAGCCAGGCATGCACCTGTGGTCCGAGCTACTCAAGTGGCCGAGGCCAGAGGATCACTTGAACCTGGGAGGTCAAGGCTGCATTGAGCTATAATGCACCATTACACTCCAGCCTGGGTGACAGAGCAAGACCCTGTCTCAAAAAAACAAACAAAAATAAAACAAAAAAGAGAAAAATACCATAATTGTACAGTTTTTAAAAAAACTAAGGTTGACCATTGACATATAGCTGATGTCTTCATATATTAGTTATAAGGTTTATTCTGATAAATAATTCAGGGAAGCTTTTTCCCAGTAGTCAATCTATATATCAACAATAGCAAAACTAACACTTGATTGCTTGATGCTATAGGACATTTGAAGAGCCAGAGTGATGAGGGAATGAGGGATTTATGTAGTTCCCATTAGGACAAGATACAAAAAGGACAAATGTATCTAGTCCTAATCTCTCACAATAAGTTGAGACAGAGATCTTTTCTTAAAAGGAGAATTGGGTAATAGAATGAAAAAATCTTCATAGCACCTTGACAAAACATACAGAAGTGTTATTTGTGTATGTGAATTACAATCTACCTTGCAGTAACATTATGGAGGTGAGTAAGGCTGCGTTAAAGGCAACCCAATCCAGTGATAGGAGGCTTTCCTCTCTAGCCTATTATCTATGCTTATCTCTAATGACCGTTCTGGTTAGAAGTGTGGCTACTAATATTGTAAGTCATTAGTATCAATTTTTCCTTCTTCAAGTCCAGTTTCAAAGCTCATAACAAGCTGCTTGCTTTGACTGTTGAACTGTCATGAGCAAGCACTTTTGAAGGTTATCAGAATCAAAATGGAGTCAGTTGTGTTAAAAATTAGAAAAAGGGCAGGGCACAGTGGCTTACCCCTGTAACCTCAGCACTTTGGGAGGCTGAGGTGGAAGGATTTCTTGAGGCCAAGGGTTTGAGACCAGCCTTGGCAACATAGAAAGACCCCATATCTACAAAAAAAGTTTAAAAATTAGCCAGGCATGGTAGTACACACCTGTAGTCCCACTTGGGGGACTTGGGGGTCCTACTTGGGAGGTTGAGGTGGGAGAATCACTTGAGCCCAGGAGGTCGAGGCTGCAGTGAGCTGTGATCACACTCCAGTGTTGGTGATGGAGGAAAATTGTGACTCTGTCTCAAAAAAAATAAAAAATTGGCTGGGCAGTGGCTCGCGCCGGTAATCCCAGCACTTAGGGAGGCCGAGGTGGGTGGATCATTTGACGTTAGGAGTTCAAGATCAGCCTGGCCAACATGGTGAAACCTGCCTCTACTAAAAATACAAAATTAGCCGCGTGTGGTGGTGGGTGCCTCTAGTCCTGGCTACTGAGGAGGCTGAGGCAGGAGAATCGCTTGAACCCAGGAGGCGGAGGTTGCAGTGAGCTGAGGTCACACCACTGCACTCCGGCCTGGGCGACAGAGCGAGACTCTATCCCAAAAGAATAAAAAATAAAAAGAGGAAAATAAAACCCTAACAAATAGATCCAGGGAGGGCTATGAAGAGAGGGTTCTCATTTGCATGCCTGATATCAAAAGCTATCACAAAAGACTGCAAAACCCACAACCTTGCACAAAGGCCATCACAACCTTACACAAAAAATATTTCTATGAGGACATCTGCTCAGCAACTACCTGTCCAACCTCAGTCACCACTATTGTTGATCTTCGTAGTTTAGAATAATCATTTCAAAACAATTATATAATCTGTAATCCTCCTCATTTTTCCTTTAAAACCTTTTGTCGGCCGGGCGCGGTGGCTCAAGCCTGTAATCCCAGCACTTTGGGAGGCCGAGACGGACGGATCACGAGGTCAGGAGATCGAGACCATCCTGGTCTACATGGTGAAACC